>NC_069384.1:103293807-103615346 GCF_027475565.1 Acinonyx jubatus | reverse complement strand
CAGCAGGACCTGTACTTGGCCTCAAAAATTCTTTAGTGAACAAAACTCAGAAGTCACTGCTCCTTGGAGTGCCTGGGTGGCTCAGTTGGTTAAGCATCCGACTTTGGCTCAGGTCATGATCTCATGGTTCATGGGCTTGAGCCCCGCATCAAGCTCTGTGCTGACAGCTCGGAGCCGGGAGCCTGCTTTGGATTCTGTATCTCCCTCTCTCTCTGCCCCTTCCCTGCTCATGCTCTCTCTGTCTCTATCTCTCTCAAAAATGAATAAACATTTTTAAAAATTTTTTAAAGACTAAACATTTAAAAAAAAAAATTTTTAAGTCCCTGTTCCTTGTGGAGCTTACATTTTTGGGTGTATGTCCTCCCCAAGGAGATTATAAGTTTCACAGTAGGAATTTGGTCTCCTATTAGTTTTGCATCCTTCCACAGGATTTAGTCAAACTAAAAAATTAAATTCATTATAGGAAACATGATGCAAAATTCAGGACAAAGCTATTTCATGTCTTAATGTCGAAACCTAGAGTAAAGGGTGTTTTTTTCCTTATTATTTTTAAAAAATTATGAATAATGGTTTCTTTATCTGTTTCCTGTGTTTCAGATATTGTTTAGAATCAAAGACCCAAAATTTGGGATGGGTTTGAGGAATGGGGATAAATGACAGTTATTTACAATTCTTTAATTCTGTGATCGACATGATATTGTACAATTTTTCTCACACGTTTTTAAATAGCTCTACTATTCTTATGAAAAAAGCTTGCTTAAATTCCTAAACTTACCTAACCAATTTGCTTTACTTGCAAAAACCACAAGGAGCTCAAAAAAAGGAAAAATATCACTCTATCAGTTTTCTTAATCCCTTCTGGAGGCCACAACACTTTTCTTTTTCTTCCCTTACAACAGAGACAGTGAGCTTGAAATTATACACTCACTTAAGTTAGGTATGACTTCTGATGCCCAGGAATGATGAGCTAATTTATTCAAAACAATTCTCCCACTAAACATTGCTAAAAATACTGACTAAAATACACTTTCATCTTTATTAAAAACATCAATAAGCCAAAACATAGTAAGGCGTTAACAAGCCAAAACCTAGAATAAATGAGAACACAGAAAAGTAGGCCAAGCACTAGAAGCTGCTTTTGTTCCAAGGCCATTTGCCTATTTGGACTGTGAAGCTGGGCTGTGGCTTCAATGGATTCCTGGGGTGAGAGGGATGGAAATCAAATCCTAAGGCCCACAAATGTGGAGAATGTAATAGATGAACCTCATATTAAAGTAGAGCACAAAGGGCCACACCAGAGGGAAGTCCATCCCCTTCCGCCCCCCTCAAAGAGCCACAGAGAGTTGCATTAGCTCAGGACAGAGCAGGGGAGAAGGAAAAGAAAAAAGGAAACCCTGCCCTGAGAGGCTGTAGCCATAGGAACATTTGAAGCCCCGACATGCAGTCCCAAATTTGTATTGCTGCAAAAAATTCAGCTTAGAGTGGTATCAGACAGACAGTATACCCAAGCCTTCTCCAAGATGTCACCTTATTAATCTTCTGAGAATTCGCACATATACTTTCTTTCTCAAGTGGTATGAGCAACACAGAACCAAAGGTAACCAAGTACACAAAGAAACAGAGCACCATGAGCAAGAAGCAGCAGGAAGAATGGACAGCAGAATCAGACACTCAGAAACTTGAGATGTTAGAATTACCACATTCAGATTATTAAAAGAAAATGCTTATCATATTTAAAGAAGTTTTTGAAGTGGGAAAATGTCTGAAAGGAGAGGTCTATAAAAATTGTCAAAGCAGTTTATAAAAAGTCAGATAGAATCTCTGGAAATTAAAAATATGATAATCAATATAAAAAAAGATAAATGTGTTTATTTCTATAATTGAACCTAGCACCTGGGCCCTATTTCTGCCAATGGTGGAAATTTCAAATGTATTGATTAAAGGTAACTCAGTCACCCCCAGGTTACACTCAGTCTCTGGGTAAATATTTAGTAACTCAGTACTCAGTAACTCTGAACATAAATGCCAGGGCTTTGGAGAGGGGTTGGCCTATGGGATCTGTCCTCTTCTGGATACTAGACCTACATTTTCCATTCTTAGGGCATTGATTAGCCTCTCTTCTCACTGTATCCACTATAGAGGACCCACATTCACTTCTGCACTTCTTCTAACTCTTGTTCATCTCAACTGTAAGGTCATTTTAGGTCCACAGACCTATACCTAGTCCTAGCCTGTGCCTTCTAGAAAATATGGAAAATTCTCACCTGCTACGCTACCTTCTAGGGCGCTATGATCTCCACGGGACTGCCACAGGTCCTCTCTGCCCAAAATGTCACTTGGGAAGCTGTATTTTCCCAGACAGGAATTGAGGCTCAAATCCCCTCTACACTCAGATCTGCAAACTTCTCTGAGTGTTTTGTCTTTCACAGTCCCACTCCCCTCCCTACTAAGACTCAAGCAAAATGAAGAAGAGAGCTCTCCTTTTCTCTTCTCCTTCTTTGTCAAATTTCTCATCCATGGAAGATATGCTTCTGTTTCCTCTCTACACTGCAGGAAAATACTCTATGTTTATTAAAGAATTCTTCCTGTTTTATGTTTATTGTACCAATTCTGTGCTCTGAGACCTCCAATGCTTTGTCTTGACATTCAAGCTTTTGGAATTAAAAAAAAAATAAGAACGGAAAGTTTTCTCATATCAAGAACTTTATACTCAAAGTTGAAAGCTCTGGCTTTGAAGACTTTCTATAAAAACTCAAAGCTGTTTTCCCACCAACTTCTTTGTATTCCCTCTTGTCTAAGTTGTGTGTTTTTCTCACACTGAGGGTAAAGGGGAATTACTAAGATAGAAAAATACACTCAGTAATATTCCAGAATATTATTCTAATGCATCAACAACTTTTCTTATTCAGTTTCCACAAAATGAAAGCATATTTAACAATGAACTTGGTATAACAAAAGTATCCTGTGGCAAAAATGTGGGGGCCATAGAATTTTATTATATAAGGATTTGTTCAGCCCATAGGTTTCAAGAGCAGCTGCTGGCAATTTGTATTAATTTACCATGCAGTTCTCACAAGTCAAAACCAATGTTATTGAGAGAACTGGAGATTTGGAGCAAAAGTTTGTATTTACTTTATGGAGATAGAATCAATATTTTTTAATCGAGTGCTATGCTGTTACCATGATTATATTACCTCTAACTGTCAATAGGGAGGGATCTTTTTCTTAATGAGAATTGATGCCACAAATTGGCAGTTCAAAAATAACTCTACTCATTACCTAAAAATATTACAATATTTAACATTATTAAAAAGTTTGGATTTCATTGAAGCAGAAACCGTTTTCATGCAACCAACAAAAATGCAAATTCTAAGATCTTTCTTTCCGTTGAGAATAAAAAGAATACATATGAAGAGAGAGTAGATGAAATCTGCCAACTTTATATTTGAAAAGAAATTCAGAGATTACTTTCCTGCCAGCAGTCTTGGGCATAGACCAAGTAGATAAAGTTATCAGAAAGAATTAATTGGGTCCCCATCCATATGTAATTGAGCTGCCATGTTTGGTATGCTGGCTATTAATGTTTCAGACTAGAGGATGCAGTGCCTCTTTCAGTTAGAATGGAAAGACTAACTGGAGAAAGCATTAAGAATACATGAGACACCCATGATTTTATTTGCATATTCCTGATTGTGACTATACATCAGTGCCATGGAATCAGCATCCATTCTGTACATCTGCATTTAAAGCAAACAATAACAAAATCCTCCAATTTTCAGAGATTTAGGTATGCAGAAAAATTCACCCAGAGCTGAAATTTACAAAAGCTATAGAAATTTCCCATGTTTTAAATATTTCAGTTAATAAGTTTTAAACATTGTTTCCAAAAAGTGAATTCATCCATTATTAAGTCATTTACTGAATGTTAGAGCTCAGGGTACGTGTGTCATGAAGATCAGTGCCATGGTTTCCACAGCAACTGTAGCTCTGTCTCGCTTGAATCCTCACTTTGTGCTTTATTCGGCCTGCGCTAGTAAACTCCGGCCCATGGTGAGTACAAGTTGGTGATTATAGGTGCACACACGCACCTGTGTGTGGACAGTGCCTTTTTCATAAAAACTAGGTTTTCCTTCTATCATGTGATGATATACTTAACCTTTAAGCTTGGAATCAACAGATCCATTTGCAGGGCTTTCAGTTCTCAGGCATTGTACTAAAATATTTTTGTAATGAAAATTATGACCAACTGAATGTTAAAAAGAAATCAAAGGATCACATGTTGGAATAACCCGAATCCCGTAATTTTCTGAACAGCAGCCCTGTCACTGATTCAAGAGAGAAATGTCTCCTCTTGAGCCTACTGCTAAGTCCAGAAACTAGGCTAATAGAATGAGGGGATATTTCAGCTCAATTTGCCTTGAAACCAGGTATCTGGGGTTCACACAGCAGTACTTCCATCTCTTCCAACTGAGCTTCTCAATTGCTTTGTGATTCTTGGTAGATTAGTTGATTGGGCCCAATGTATCTATCACACCAAGTCCTAGTGCTTGACTGATTGCTGTGTAATGCAATTAACAGGCCATCAAGTTGTTTAGAAGATTTGCCCCCACCATGAAAGACAAGCTCCATCACAACTACTCCAAAGCTTCTTGTTGTGCTGTTTTCCATGGCAAGATTTCCTCCTAAATGAAACCATTATTTGTATCGTTGTTATCCCATTTATCAATACATCCAATAAATATATTTTTTTTACATTTATTTATTTTTGAGAGACAGAGAGAGACAGCGTGAGCAGGGGAGCGGCAGAGAGAGAGGGAGACACAGAATCAGAAGCAGGCTCCAGGCTCCGAACTGTCAGCACAGAGCCTGACACAGGGTTCGAACCCACAAACCGTGAGGTCATGACCTGAGCCAAAGTCTGACGCTTAACCGACTGAGCCACCCAGGCGCCCCATCCAACAAATATTTATAGAGTTCCTGCCCCATGGAAGGGGCTGTGCAGGGCACTGGAAGCCCTATGCTGACCCTATAACTAAGCACCTTGAATGGAGTCTCATCAAGACCCATAGCATGGTGAATAGTGTTAGAGAAAGGCTTCCACTCCTAAGCCATTCTCAGCTACCAAACCCTTAAAATGACTTTAAAATGGCTACTACCATGTTTTCTTCTTCCATCATAGGCTTTCATCTTACATTCCAAAGTCCTGTCCTGCTACTGACCCTTCCTGCAGAGTCCTCCTTCTTCCCTCTTTTCCTAGTTCATTCCCGACACCAAATAAATTTCCACCTAATCCCCACTCTCACCTCAGCCTTGCTTCTTGCTTTCCTTTACTAGAGCCACCCAGCTGCTCTCACACCTAGGTTCTTTTTTTTTCTACTTTCATCCCTTTTCTCACTAGAGTTTCAAAGTGTTCAAGAGACAAGGAGACCCAAAGCATCATGTGGCTTTTGTCTCTAAATGGTTCAAGGAATCAGGGACTCAGATTTGAGCCTCCTTAGCTATATTCTGCTTAAATAAGCTTTGTAGTAATGCTATGAGGATCTAGCACTTTTGTCCTATTATTTCTCTTGGTAAATGTCTCCATATTCCAGCAACCCATTACCTTCTTTATCTCCCCCCACACAACCAGACTGAACTTTCAGTGAGGAGACCACTATTCATACATCCACCTGAAACAGAATCCTGGGAATGTTTCAAGATGCTTCCTACTCACTCACTAACCCTTCCTTATTCTCTCCACTGCCAAGCCCAGTGGGTTTATCTTTCCTGCCACTGCCTCATTTAGGCTCTTATCACCTTGGGCCTGAATTATTGCCCTCCCCCCAACTAATTACTTATATCTACCCCCACTCATCACCACTTTCACCCATCAGATTCATCCCTCTACGTGCAGCCATCGTATTTTTTCCAAAATATATGTCACTTCCTGGCCTGATCCCCATAGCTTTCAGAATAACATTCAGATTCCTTGGTTTAGGACAAATGGTTCATTATTAGGTCCTGCCTACATTCGCAGCTTCCTTTTCCAGCAACCTACCGTCCACCCATGCACTCTTTATTTCACCCATATAGAACAGTGTGCAGCTCCTATAACTTCTGCTTCTGACTCACACCTCCACTATTTCACAAGTGCTGGCTGTTTCCTCTACCTGGAATGCCCTTTGTTCTGTTGTAGGGGAGGAAAAATAAGGTTCCTTCCATCTTTCTAACTTCTCAGCCAAGGCCCCTGTAACAAAAGACAGATGAACAAGAGAAAAACAAACAGAAGTTTATTAAGGTGTATATTTCATGTGTACATGGGAGATTCCCAAGGAAAAGTGAGTAACTCTCACAGAGGCAACTTAGAATTCAGGCTTAAATACCATGTTGAGCTTTAAAAAAAAAAAGTGTGTGGGGAGGCCACTTATGGGGAGATGACCATGAAAATTAGAGTTTGTTATGCAGATTTAAGTTCTCTTAAATCTCTATTGATAAGAGTTTCTACTGACTTAAAGACATCCTTCTCTGAGAGAGACAGAGACAAAGAGAAAAGGAGAGAGATTTCCTTTATAAATATAAACTTCCCTTGCAAAAGGGAAATTTTTACTCTGTTTTCAAAGCTTCTCCTCTGTGTACTGTTTCTCAAATAGTCCTAAGGCCAACAAGTCACATGAAGATTAACAACACATAAAATTAACTCTTATTGATCAATTATTGATCTTATTGATCGATTTACCATGTGTTGTACACTGTACAAAGAGTAGTACCTCTGTTCCTTGAACCCCAACTCCAATTTAGATGTCCCTCAGTTAGGTCCTATAGCATTTTGTGAATACCTCTATTAGAGCATCTCTTATAGATAACATTTATTTTGTAAGTCTCATTCATTTATTCAACATTTATTTATTACGTGTCATACAATAGTAGGGAATTTAGACAAGTCTTTTACTCTCCACTTTTAGAGTCTGCTAAGGAAGAAAGACAACTGAGGAATTACAATAAAGTGAGTCAGTATGAGTGGAGGGAAAGTAGAAGGTTCTGTGGGTTATGAGGGCTCTTAACACTACCTAGGAGGTCAGAAAAGGCTTTCCAGGAGAGCTATCCTTTAGGTGACACTGAGGCATGTTCTAGGAAAAAAGAGGCCCATTGCAGGCCTAGAAATAAGAGCACACATGCATAGGGCCTCTTTTCAGGTAACTGTAAGAAGTTCATTACAAATGGAGACAGACAAGGGACTGGCAAGACACCAAGATGGAGAGGTGATAGAGTCTCTGGCTGGTGTAGGGCTCAGGAAGCCTTATTAAAGGAATTTAGATTTTTATCACCCAAATAATGTGAAGGTGATTAAAAGATTATAAGAAGGGAATGACATGATCAGGCTTGCCTTGTAGAATAATCACTGTAGGGAGCTCCCTTCTACTTTCTAGATGGGATGCTGCCAGATTTGTGAATCATTTCATAAAGCCAATTAGAGCTAAAAATAATAATAATAATGAATAATCACTGTGGCTGCCTGTGAGAATGGAATGGCTGGGGGCAGGGAGAAGCTAGATACAGGGGCACTAATTAGGACACTATTCAATCAAAGCGAGAGATGAAAGTGAACTAGACTATATAGTACCAGTGGGAATAAAGAAATGTGGACAAATTTTAAAGCTGCTTAGGTGATAGAACTGGTAGAATGTATTGGTTTATTAGAAAAAAGATATGAGGAGGGAGTCAAGGATAATTGCAAATTTCTGGATTTAGATCATTATGGGTGCCATTCCTGTAATTGGGAATGTTTGGCTAGAGGGACAGTTTTAAGAGAAAGATGATAAACAGTTTAGAACTTGTTGATTTTGAAGTATCTTTAAACAAACAAGTAGAGTTACCCAGGAGGTATTTGCATATATACGGATCTAGGAATCATAGGAGAGGATACAGACAAGTCTGGAAACCAAGATTTTAAAGTCATAAGCATATATATAGACTGTAATTAAGGCCAAGAGGGTCCATATGATCCTGTAGATCTAATAAGGCAAGGGCCATACATTATTTACCTCTGCATCCACAGGATCTAATATTAACTATGTCTGGAACACAGTAGGTGCTTGGATAATTTTGTTGAACAAATGAATAAGCAGTGTGAAATACAATCAAGTCTACTTTGAAAAAACGCCGAATATAAAATATTAAAGATACAAATTGTTATGGTATTGGTATTCCTCAACCAAGTTTTTATAAAAACACTATTGGAACGAAAAATCCCCCCCCCCGAAAAAAAGTTGGATAGAATAATAACTACTTTGAAGACAAATGAAATGCATTGCATTTGAACAAATTAAGGCACAGTTACAGTCCAAAGCAGATTGCAAATGCTATTTTATTATCATCATTTGTACGGTGTCTATGACAGTGCAATTAAAATTTGATAATCATATTTGTCTATGCATAATAATTAGCAAGAGACAAAGAGATTAAAGAGATAGTTAAAGAGAAACAAACAGGAGCAACCTTTAAACTGCACATTTGGCACCACGGGATTCTGCTTTCAGCAATGGCCTGTCATGGTGGTTTGCTTTCCATTTTCCACTTGTTCCCCTCACAGAGCTTAAATGTGGGTATACAACAAAACTCCTCTGGTGTATTGTCATGGTAATTTTATAATTATTTTCAAAGGGATGTCTTTGAATCTTTTTGTTCTTTTATTGAATATAACATTTAAATGTAGAAATACATTCTCTGGAACCAAACAGTGCCTGCCAGCAATGGTAATGGATATCAACTGAACTGCTCAAAGAATATGCCCCCACTTTTTAAGTGTGTCTCTTTTTTCTCTTAATTCTTTCATTTAATTGGAAACCGTAGGAGATACATACACCTCAGAGATTTTTTTTCCTTTTTTTTTTTTTTTTTTGCATCATAATCCCAGTCACTAGTACAAAGCCAAAAGGTAATGGAGTATGTCATTACCAAGTGAGTGCATTGTGGAGGAAAACAATCTGGCCAAAGTCAGACATGGGTTTGTATTGCAATGCACCTGCTCAGTTGGTAGAGGAACTTGAAGAAGACTGAAGATTGTTCAAACTGTCTGGGCCTCAGTTGTCTCATCTGTTAAGTGAGGGATCGGATTTGGTTACCCCTAAAATCTCTTCCAGCTCTATAATTGCATTATTCTATCCTCAGGAATATTGTATTACTTTAAACTATGTAGGCTTCATTAGACTTGACTTTGTTTCAGTATTTTATTGTATCTGTTCTCTATTAAATACTAATTTTTGACATCCTAACTGTGTCTCCATGCCCAGTGGAACTAAAGGGCTAGAGACCTAGCACGAATATGGGAATATGATAACACTAAAAACAATGCTTCCATTCTTTGGGCATTTACCATGGGCCAGGCATTGGCCTAGGCATTTCGCTCTGTCTCATTTGATCTTCACAACAACCCTATATAGCAAATATTAACATCATTTTACAGAAACTTGTATTTGTATATGTGGGTAACTTGATAGCTAGAAAGTGCTATAGCTCAATATCAACCCCAGGTCTGCCTGCCTCCAGAGCCTGGGCTCTTAACCACTATGTTATATCTGGATTTCTGGCTAGGTCCCACTCTGAGGGTTGGCATGAGCCCAATATAAGCAGGTAGCACTAGTCGAGGAGAGTTTAATGGAGCCATCGGGGTGTTTATACACCTAAATGCAGACTTGAAAGATAAACAGGAAAGTGAGAACCAAAATTAGACTGGAGTACTGCTCGAATTGTGATTGTAAGACTGCACAAAGTTTCATGTCCAAGGGGAGAGAGGCAAGGTTGGACGTGGGAAAATGAATAGTGACAATGGTAGCCAGTAGAATCTTGCAGAATTCTGTCCAGGCCTTCATCACTAAGGCCAGGTATAACAGGGTTATGTGGAAATTCTCCTACAAATGGTATCTAGTGGTGGCAGAAGGAAATAGAGTGAAAATATCTAGAAGACAATGGAAATGGTCCTCAGGAAACGGTGGCAAGCAGTTTGTGCTGGAGCTCCTCTCAGTGGCTCCTGAAAGGCACACTAGAGAGGCTTTCCAAATTGGTCAAAGAAAAAAAGAAGAGGTGGATAAGATGTACTAGGCAGAGAGAAATCTCATATGCCTGGTATATAAAAACAAGTGCTGTTGGCCCAGTGTTCTATAATGCCAGGCCATCTCATTTCACATGGTGAAGAGCCCAGACATAACCATGCCCACTCTTTAGAAAGTTTTCAATCTTAACGAAAGATGATATTAAAACGTCAGAAGTAAGTGGCTTGCATTCATCAGAAAGATGTAGTTGGCTCTTATAAAGTATTCTTGCTTAAAAAATGAATCTGAATCTAATCAAAACTCTACGTTAATTAATAAATAGCAAGTAGACAGCATTAGGGAAAAAGTTAAATGATACCACAAGAGAGTAATCAGGCAAATCCTGAATATAGAATATTTTATAGGACAAGTGATCCAGTTTCTCCAACCACAAATGATCCAGTTTCTCCAACAAAATAAGGGGATGTGGATTATAGAATATAATATATTTAATAGATACTGATTTTAAAAGAAGTAATTGTAATAATACAACATCTGGTCATTTCAAGCAAATAATTGAACAAGAGAGTATAGGTGTATGTATGTGGGTGTCCATTGCTCTCGTTTATAATGGTGGAAACACTAGACATTCACTGAAAAAGGTGCAGTACTGAGACAGAAGAGCAAATTAAAAGGGAGAAAAAAGCAGGTTACAGGCAGTCTGTATGGTATGAAATGGTATGATAATCAGAAGACCTAAATTTTAATGCAAGGCTACTTTCCACTATCAGCCATGTATCTTTTTAGAACCATGAGTGTTTTCAATGTGATTTTAAACACTTAAATAAAAGATTTTAAACTGATAACTTGGTACTTGATTATTCTATCACTGGAGAAAATGGTCTTAGATTTCCCATTCTATAAGAATTTAAACTTCCATTTTCCTATGTAATTTAATACATGTCAAATATTTAAAAAGAGGCATATTTTCTACATGCAGGGTTCTAGATATTTTCTATGTGACCTGTCATTTTCTTTTTAATTTATTTTTTTAAACTCAAGTATAATTAATGTACAGTGTTATCATTTTCTTATATATATATTTAAAAATGGGCAGTTATGATTGTGACTTTGTCCATTTTTATTGTAATTTTTCTTATATTTTCGGGGCTATGTAGGGGCCATCTTACTCCTTGTTGATCTTTTTTGCCTTCAATTCTATTTTCTTAGGTAAACTGTTTACATACAGTAGCACAGGGGAAAGAGTAATGGGGAAATTAGGAAGATTTCAGGCAGTATGAAAGTCAGAATGGTGTGGTGATTACTAGCTCTGAAGCTTATCATATCTCAACCTCAACTTACTCATCTGTATAATGTGGCTGATGGCAATAACAGTACTTACCCCAGTCCAAATCCATACCTTGAGGTGCGTCGGGGTAAATGTTGGGACCACTGCAAAATTCTGACAAATTTCCTGAAAGTCTTAGTTGGGGAATAATCAATTATGACTTTGAATAATACATAGGCTTGAGAGAGTTTATCTACTTGTTGTAATAAAAAGAAAACTATAAAAATTATTTCCCTAGGGGCTCTTGGCTGACTCAGATGGTAGAGAATATGACTCAATCTCTGAGTTGTGAGTTCGAGCCCCATGTTGGGTATAGACATTACTTTAAAAACATAAAATCTTAAAAAAAATCTTAAAAATCTTAAAAAAAATTCCCTAGCTAAGCTGAAATCCGCAGTGGTAATTGTAGTGCGATTGGCCAGTGTTCCTGAATCATGGGTTCATCACCACAGTTTTCAGAAACACAACAGGAGCTTTCCTCAGTTCTCACTTTGTGAGTAAATATTGAATAAAGTAATTTTTAATTCAGTCATAATATTTCTAATATCAAAAGAAATTAATAGTAGTGAAAATAATAATGATATTTTACTTAATACTTTGTCCTTTCACTACCTTATATAAATTACTTAAGACTCTCTGTCCATCTCTTTTTTTCACAGAAGTACATACAGCCAAACCTAATCTTCTCTTGACAAAATACGAAAAAAGAAATAAGCTTTAAAGCCTGCAAATCACTAATAGGAACACTCTGCCTGGAATAGACACAGTTTATAATGAATGTTTAACTTTTCAAAATGTCTAGATTTCCTAACTTTGTCCAGCTCTAAAAGGGCCTCATTTATCCAGAGCTTAGTTCAGTCTAATAACAAATATTTGGGCCTCTACTATGTGCTGGGCACTGTTCTAGACTTTTGGGGAAGCCAAAATTGGTAAGACATGGTCCATAGTAAAGGGAATCCTAGTCTGGTTAATAAACAAAGCAAGAATTAATATAGTTTTGTACTAGAGGTTGAGCACCGGTAGCCTGCAGACATTTGGCCCACATGGCATTTTAACTTTAATCCAGAGATTTCTTTTAATGTTTATTTATTTTGAAAGAGAGAGAGCAGGGGATGGGCAGAGAGAGAGGGAGAGACAGAAACCCAAGCAGAATCTGTGCTGTTAGCACAAAGCCAGACACAGGGCTGGAACTCACAAACCATGAGATCATGACCTGAGCCAAAATCAAGAGTCAGATGTTTCACTGACTGAGCCACCCAGGTGCCCCTAATCCAGAGATGTTAAATAGAAGTGTGAGTTTGGGGTTATCTGGAAGAGTCAGCAAATACAGAAAGTACAGCATTTTGGACCCACTCTCCTGTATGGCTGCAGCCAATCAGAATTAAGAAGCCCTGCTCTCTTGGGGTGCCTGGGTGGCTCATTCAGTTAAGCCTCTGACTTCAGTTCAGGTCATGATCTCACAGTCTGTGAGCTCGAGCCCCACGTAAGGCTCTGTGCTGACAGCTCTGAGCCTGGAGCCTGCTTTGCATTGTCTCACTATCTCTCTGCTCCAACCCTGTTTGCATGCACTCTCTCTCTCTCTCCCTCCCCCCCAACTCAGAAAATGAGTAAACATAAAAATTTTTTTTTTTTTTAAGAAACCCTGCTCTCTTTAGAAGGAGTATGTGCTCCTCAGGTGGCCTTAGGCTATGCATAGCCTGCCTCAGACACTTGGGCTATCTGCCTGGCTGCTGTAGGGATGGAAGCCTGTGACCCTTGTCCTGTACCAAATAATCACAAACAAGGTGGTTTTCTGAATAACCAATGGCCACCATCACAGCAGTTACAAACTGTCTTGATACTTCTTTGTATCTAAAGACAACATTTTAATTTTTTTATTTGTTTTTAATGTTTATTTTTCAAAGAGAGACAGAGCATGAGCGGGGGGAGGGGCAGAGAGAAAGGGAGACACAGAATCCAAAACAGGCTCCAGGCTCTGAGCTATCAGCACAGAGCCCCATGCGGGGACTTGAGTTCACCTGCTGTGAGATCATGACTTGAGCCACCCAGGCACCCCAAGACAACATTTTAAATATAATTATTTTAATAGACACAAAAGCCCATGCACCTTCATTAATAAGGCTGCAGGAGACCCTAGGGCAGCAAGGAGTGATCTTGAGATTTCTTTGGTTAAAATAAAAAGGTACTAAATATACAATCTACAGTGACCAGATTACTCTATAAAAGAGCAGCTTCTGAACTGATATTTGTTTACAATGGCAAACCTACACATTTATAATGTTTTGAGAACTTTTCAGCAAATAACTTATGAGTGTCGTACATGAGTAAGCAAAAAAATATTTGCTGTTAAGCAGAGAACATCTGTAAGGTTATTGCCCAAACAGTCATGCCCTAACTTCAAATCTGTGATACAGAGCTCTCTATATCTGAAAAGGCCAGCCACCAAAAGCAAAGCTAAACTGAATTGTGGCAGGAAAAAAAATGCACCCTGAAAATAACTTGCTTGGATTCCTCCTGGCAGGTGAAATTAGAATCTGATGTTAGTTTCTGATTGAAAATTTCAGAAAATGAGTACAGCATTTGACACTGGAAGTACAATTGCATTCTTGCACTTAATTTTCCAAGGTTCAACTATACAAACTTTATTATACATGGTTTATACATTTTGAAACTGTAAAAATGTATTTTCCATAAATATTTCATATTCTCATATATTTTTCATATTTTCAATAAAAAGATTATTTTTAAAACCAAAGTGTAGCAAGAGTTTGTGATGACCTTTTGAAACCAGTAGAGTTATCAGTTAAAAGCAGTCAATGATGTAATTTTTCTTACATTACCATTTATAGAAATGACAATTCTTCCTTCAGCAATTGTCGGTATAATTGACAGAGTATAGGCATTTATTCTTTCTCTGTTTGTCATTCTCTGAGTACTTGAGGCATAAAGGAGGCTATTGTTTGGGGCCTTGAGCTGAATTCATAACTATGATCTTAATTCAGCCAGTGTAGTACCTTTCTGCTCCGCCTGGAGGGGGGGGAAGGAGGATTAGCCAAAAAGAACCAGGTGAATCAAGAACTTGAGCTGCAATATCAAATAGAGTTCCTTAAAGATTAGATTATTAGATTATAATTATTATTAGATTATAGATTAGCAGAGTGCTTATAGGTTGGATGAAAAATCTTATTCCATTAACCATGTGCATTGAAGAAAATTATTTTCAAATTTTCTTCTATAAATGTTCTCTTTCCAAAATCATTTCTCCCTTATTAACCTAAGAACACTGGTAGAGGAAGAGCTGAGTTAAAGCTTGACAGTAAGTGGTGTTTGCCAAGAGCCAAAAATGGATTTTGCCCAAGATTTGTAGCTGACCCACCAGAGAGATATGGGTAAATTATGTCACAAAAAAACCCTGCAGAATTGAACTAGAAGTCCTACAACAAGACCTACCACAATATTTTATGGAAATGGGATCCCCAGTCTTTACTGGAGCCAGCCCCTACTTCTCTACTTTCCAGTGCTCTGAAATATCAGTGCACCAGTATCTCTCAGCATAACATAGTTCATCCATACCAGCAAATATTTGAATGGCTTCCACTTACATAGTCAAGCTCTTACTCTCAAGAAAGAGGGAACACAGGAATTCAGAGAACTTGAGTTTTTTCTTGCGTGTTGAAGTGTATTTGGACAAAAGCCATTCTACTTGGCCTAAATCTGTGTAATTTGTCACTCTCCAAACATAGGCCTGCTTCTCTGGCTTCTGCGTTTTGTATGTTCTAGAGGGTCCCTTCCACGTTACCTTACATTCTTAAGCTCCCACTCAACCCTACAAGTGAAGCCCAAGCTTCTCCTCCTCTGGAAAGTCATCAATGACTCTCTCAAGGCCTTCAAATAACTTTAAATATACTCTAAAGTAATTATTGTTTTGTCTGCTTAACTGTCTACTAAACAGTGAGTGCAGGTGCTGTGTCTTTCCTGTGTTTAGTGCCAAATGTTGAGCTGGGGCTCAGAAAACATGTCAAATGAACAACTGAGTGAATGAACATATCAATATCCATAAAACCAGACTAGAATGTTAGTTTATTAGAAAAGAGAGTATCTTATTTATGACCAACCAGTATATTGATTCCTGTGATTCCCAGTTATCTCTTCTTTCTTTAAATAATGGAAATGGAAAAGCAAACTTCCTGGCATCCAGCAATAACTTAATAAATATTTCTTGAATGAATAAACATTTTTAAAATAAAAGATTGGTTTCTTTTTGTATTAGGCAATTCTGTTGGAAATTAAAATAGGTTTTCCTTTACAGAAAAGAATCTCTTTCTTCAGCACCAGAAAGACCTCCATTTAAAAGTAGTTGGATCCTGGTCTCGAGGCCAAAAGAATCAATGGCGCAAGTACAGATAGGGCTTAGTAGCAATACAATTGTAACAAGATAATATTTTTAAAAATTAATTTTTGCTTTTCTTTTTCCAACTTCCTTTTATGTGACCACAATGTCTCAAAGAGAGTAGAATGATTAGATTGAGAATAAAAGAGACGGACAGTACATGTTCAGTTTTGTGACTCTGAAGCAGACTTTTGAGGAAAATCAAAGGGATATCTTGAAGGAGCCCAGAGATCGTGACATAAAAATAGAAAGAGATTAGCTGTTGGGGCGCCTGGGTGGCGCAGTCGGTTAAGCGTCCGACTTCAGCCAGGTCATGATCTCGCGGTCCGTGAGTTCGAGCCCTGCGTCAGGCTCTGGGCTGATGGCTCGGAGCCTGGAGCCTGTTTCCGATTCTGTGTCTCCCTCTCTCTCTGCCCCTCCCCCGTTCATGCTCTGTCTCTCTCTGTCCCAAAAATAAATAAAAAAACGTTGAAAAAAAAATTTTAAAAAAGAAAGAGATTAGCTGAAGGGCCAAGCCACCAGCCCCCACTCCTAAGGAAGACCAACAAATACAGAGATAGGACAACACTTGAGGTCAGGGATTGAAAGAGAAAAAGACCTGACCTTCATGGGGTACCTACAAAGTACAGCATGAAGAGGCTTGATGGAGGTGAGGATGGTCAACATCAGAAGACTACCCAGCACTTTTGGAGCCCAGTACCAGGAGGAAGCTGAGATCACTAACCACCACTTTAAAGAGCATTGCATGAGGCGTAGGCAGAAGAGCTAGTTTGCCATTCCTTCTGTCAACAGGTATTTTCATGCCACCTGTGGTTTGTCCAGCCTAAGAACATTCACTTGTATCCAAATACTTTTCTGAATTCCATCTATACTTCCTCATGTAAATAAGTCCAATTTTTTGATTGTCCAAGATACCCATGAGCTCTACCTGTCCCTTAAGTAGGGTGCATGAGAATCCTTGGCTTCCAGTGAGGCAAGGGGAATAGAGTGGCATGGAAGAGAGAGGCCCAGCACAGGTAGTTGGGAAACACTAGGTAGTGATTAAATAATTACCTCCATTACAGATATTTTAAATGGAAATTGAGGTTTCCTTCATACTCTATATCAGTCAGAGATGAGATTCAGTTAGCATAATCTTAGTTTAAATCTGGTCAGACCATATCTAAAGTTCAGGTCGCCATCTGAACTAAGCATGAGAGTAGTAAGCATGAGAAACACAGATTCAGAAGAATGTGGACAGACTGATGATATGAGAGTAGTCTAAGGCAATGGATACATGCAGCCTGAAGAAGAGAAGACTTGGGTGACTTGGGTGAAGCTTTCTTTTTGGGGGGTGGAGGAGATAGATAGCACTGGAGGTCATTAGTATGCTCTCCTGAACAATGACTGGCACTAGTAGTCAAAGTGATCTAAAGATGGTTCAAGAACAGTTGGTTGACCAGTTGGTTACAATGATGCCATAGGACTTCTTATGGATGAATGCTATAGTTAGCAGTTGGAGTGACTTCTGACTCTGAGAACCTACAATTCTATGAAATGACTATAAAAGGATTCATTCAATCAATAAAAATTTGTTGATCACTCATTATATGTTAGGCATCGTGCTATAAGTGTTAGAGATATAATGGAGCAAAATGGCCTCTCTGATGCAGCTTACAATCTAGAGAATAGAAGATAGACATTGATCAAAAGAATCACACAAGCAAATATAAATTTCGGTGGTGA
Organism: Acinonyx jubatus; assembly: GCF_027475565.1. Lineage (NCBI taxonomy): Eukaryota > Metazoa > Chordata > Mammalia > Carnivora > Felidae > Acinonyx > Acinonyx jubatus. The sequence goes on along the minus strand of NC_069384.1, from coordinate 103,597,876 downwards.
CATCTGTTACAAACAAGAAATCCAGAGTGCTATGAGAGCATTCATGAGGGGTATTCCTGGGAAGGGAGATGGGGATGGCTCCCTGAAGATATGACTCTTGACTAGAAATCAAGAATGTATAGGAGCTATCCAGGATAAGAGGGAAGGGAAGAACAATCAAGATCATTGGAAGGAGCATCCCCCTCTTTCCATTTCCAGGTGGAAAACGTCCACCTTATTGAGAGGCAATATGGCATAATTATTAAAAGATAGACTTGAATTCCATATCCTCCACTTACGAGTTGTGTGTCCTTGGGCAAATTATTTAGGATCTCTGAACTTAAGGTTTCCTCTCTGTCAATTTAGGAAATATCTACCTCACAACATTGTTGGCTCAGATAAAATAATGAATGTAAAATGCTTAGCCCAAGCCTGACACATAGTTGTTTATTAAACTTTGGCTATAATCCATAAGTAGACATGACATGACAATGACAGTTTATTCACTGAAGGCAGAACATAAGCGTTTTAAACTACAAACTAGTAGATTCTGGGATTGAGTAATTCAGCAGTAGCTAGGAGCACCAAACCATTAATGAGAGGGAGTGTTAACTGTGGTCTACAAACTTTAAGAAAAAAGAAATCCCATGATTTTCCATTTTGCTTTGAATCTAATTAAGTCTTAACCCTTACCTAGATCAAGAATTAGATCAAAGAATTCAATCTCAAATTCTAATCTTCAGTCCATCATGGTCATTAGTGATTAATTAATTCAATGTCTAAGATAGTTCCACCCCTTGAAAGGCAGCTAACTCAACTGGCCAAAGTCTCTTTCCATTTCTTCACCTGGGCACTTTCCTCTCTGGTGGCGTTGGTAGTGCTTCCTCTTCTTCTGGATATTCTCCTTCTTCTTCCCCTCCTCCTTTTCCCCTCCTCCTTCACCATTACCTCCCCTCATAAGACAGTGGGGGAGGGTGTATGCACAAGGGAATGAATATTCTTACATCTCTTTTCTCCCACACCTTCCATCTTCTGCCAGTGCTTCTTATGACTGACTCTAATTGGAAGCCAGACAACCAGAGAGTCTGGCTATAGTCCTCAATAATCAGCCTTCTTGGATACAGGGTAGATTAGAGAAGGGCAGATAATAGATCAAAGTTGGGAGAGAGTGGTGGTAAATGTCATGTAGTCACCTGTGATAAACATTTTTGCCATTAAAAGAAATTAGCTATTCTTGGATTGACGAAAGTGTAGAAATGAAGAAAAGATTAATGGTTGTCATAGGTGGGGTTGGGAGGAAAGGAAGTTCGCTTCCTTTCCTTCTGCAATCAAAAAGGGCAACAGAGGAATCCTTATGGTGATGGAAATGTCCTGTATCTTGACTGTATTGATATCAATTTCTTAGATGTGATGTTGTTCTATAGTTTTGCCAGATATTTCCACTGGGGAAAATTGGACAAGAGGTACATAAGATTGCTCATATTATTCTTGCAACAGCATGTGAATTATAATTATCTCAAAATAAAATGTTTAATTAAGAAAGAAAAAACAGGTTAGCTTAAGATAAGATACTGGATATTTCAAAAGAAGTGTAATCCTTTGCTTCCCAAAAAAGACTATCTTCCATTTGGTTTACACAAAAATCTGGGTTTCTTAGTCAGTAAAAATCACTGAAAAAATTGGTTTGGTTTTTGCTAAAATTTCCTCATTCTTCAACTTGACTACATCTTTAAAATTTTTGTTAGATTGCAAAATCCTAAGTATACCCATGAATAGCCTTGGTCTGTTAAGACTTTGGCAGAATAAAGGCAGAGAGAACTGAGGAACAGGTGTCTATTAGACATAATAAAAGGAATAGAGCAGGGGAAGTGAAGGCACTTTATTTAAATATTTATTTATTCTTCATTATATTATAAGAAAGATTTAAAGTGGATTCCAAACATAGTACAACAGGATGATTTTTAATATGTGAAGAAATCTGAGTGAAGAGAAAACCCCAGTAGTAACCATGAGACACAGGAGTAGGGTTAGTACACGGTATACAAGCATGAAGTCATGTTCACTATGAGAAGTCGACCGCTCAGGTGGCCTTTAGCCCACCTTTCTAAAAGCCAATGCAAAAGCAAAATGTGATCTATTATGTGATTATAAGGTAAAACTTGACTTGGAAGAAGCTTCTTTGCTGTGTCATCATAGAGGACACATTACAATTTCCTCAACAACATCCTTAGGATTAATAAAACAACTACTTTCATAGTTTAGCAAAAACGGTTCTATCAGGGACGTAAATGATGCAGTTTAGGTATACAGCTTTCTAGTTTTGATATGGGGACATTTTGGAGTATATTCAGAATGGAAGAATTACATTTTACATGAGAAAATTTTTAAAAATGTTTTTCGAACAAGTCTTAGGTAAGTATTAGTGTGGTGGCAAACTAAAATCCTGACTGGGAGCAGGGAGGTAAAATAACTAAGAAAAGTGGGATGTCAAAAACAAATATGCTACATGCTACATGCTACCAATAAAATGAAAAACAGCATATTATATATGGCCTCCAGTTGGGGGCTACGCTGAGGTATGGTAGGATTTCTGCAAGTTGGAGCCTACTGCTCATTATGAGCCTATCGTTTCCATAACCAAAATCAGGGCCAGATGTTCCCAGATTTCTCATTTTTCCTTTGCATTAGTCAGAGTTCTGTTACAGAAAACAAACTACTCTAGCTATTTTAAGCACTGAGGGCAAAAGGGCTTCAAACAGGGAGTTAGGTGCTTACAGTATGCTGGGGCTGGGCTTCCAGGACTGACTGCCAGAAGAACAATGAAGAACCCCGCCCCCAAGGAAACTGCCAACTCTGCTGGTCAGGAAGATGGGAAATCAGCAAGTCTCCAACAGCGCCACCCCCCCACCCCCTCGCACTGTTAACTCTAGGAACAACGTAGAGATTAGGAAGCTACTGATGCTGTTAACTGTTGGCTCTGGAGCCATGCTTCACCTGTTAGGTCCACACTGGCGACAAAGTAACAACTGCTAAAAAGGTGCTGCCGACCTCACTTGTTGATCCCCACAAAGCTGGGGACAAGAATGCTACTACAAAAAAATCCCAAAGTGTCCTTGATCGTGTTTGCCACCGGGGGCAGCTGGGATCTCTGCCTTTTAAATCTCACTTGAATGCATCTTCCTGCTCCAAGCTGAAGCTAAGTCACTTCTGGACGACCAGTTTATAAATAAAGGGCATTTTCAGCTGCTCAGCCTCTGGGGGCATGAAGGAAAGTGAGGGGGCATGTATGCAGAACAATAATCTAATTTAGCACCATATTGTATTTTTATCTAGATATCATGGCTTTTAAATGCTGGTGATTAAATCATTTTTTTTTTTTAATTAATGGGCAGGCCAGTAATGTGGGAGTTGATAAAACACATCTGTGAACAGATTCAGCTTCATGGCAAGTTAACTGGAAGGTAGGTTTTGGTCCACGTCTGCACATGGAAGAAGAGTAGTTCAAGCCTTGCCCCCTCCCACCAGTCAATATATGAATAATAGTTTACATAGTGCTGTGCTATAGTCAAAACACTTAAAATGCAGATATTACTACAAAGGTAGTAAGTGCTTGATGAAATAAGACCCCAACAACACACATGCATACAGTAAAAGTTGATTTTTCTCCACTCACTTGCACTGTCAACTCTTCAGATGTAATTTTCAATAACATTGTGAAAGAAATCAGATTTCACTGTGTTTGAAACTGAATATCCTAGAAGCACTCTTTGTTTCAGGTGGTCTACCAGATGATCTAGCAAAAGAAAGCTAGAACCAAGTATTTGGAGCACATGAACTCGCGCAAGAATCTATCCAATATATACCGCAGGGGATGGTTAATTGGGCTGGTGAGTCTATTGACTGAGGAATGGGTTTGCCATTCAAAGCATAGCGTTCATGTCAGCCTAGAACAAATATAATTTCCCACAACATATTTTATAGCCAGGCCAATGTATTTCCTGCATCAGATATATTTTACGAGCTTTGCAGTAATCTCAGACTTTGTGGTTAATGGTCATTTTTATTGCTGATATTTGAATATCTTACTGTCTTCCTTTTCTCAATAAACATTTAAAAAGAGGGGTAACAATTTATTCTAAAACACTGTAGGCAAATATTTAAGTTCAAATAAGACCTTTGTTCCTCTAGCTTATCTTTCAACAATGTTCCTTGTTTATTATGCCCCTGTTTTCACCAGCAAGTAAACATTCTCTCACCTTCTCTTTCTTATCTTATGGAGAAGAGTCATGTTCAGCACTTCTCAAGTAGTTGGGTCAACCAGACATTGCCTTCTCAAGGCAGGTTGTCAAATCCACAGTGATCTCTAATTTTATTTACATTTAGCCAAGGTCAAAGCAGGGGTTTAAGCTTCTAATTATTATTTCCACAACTGTTTGATATATACACATGAGACACTTATATATATTTTGTGTCTGTATAGAGAAACCTGTGTGCATATATGCACACACACATACACATTTGCATGCATATCAGTTTTTCAAGCACTTTCACATACTGTCTTATTCAATTGTCACAACAACCATATGAGGAAAGTAGGTTACCTATTATTACCTCCAAAGAGGCTCAAAAAGGTTTAGTAGTTTCATTAAGATAACCCAACTAGTAAACCATCCAACCAGATTTGGGTCCTCTGAGTCCAGTCCTCTTTTCCCTAAACGATATGCCTTCATATAAAAATCAAAAAATATAACTGAAGGGCTTTAGAGTTCACATCCCTAGTCCTGGAAAGTGGGGAGCACAAGGAGTAGTTGAGGTGATTTCTCTCAAGAGCATCTCTTCCTCTTCCAGTTCTAGTAGCTAGAATCTGCTGTTGCTCATGACCAAAACCTGTGTGTGTCCAGTGCTCCAGGAACTAGTAAATATTTTGCAGCCTCTTGTCTGAGTTCTTGACCTTAGTTCATCCAGAATTTAGGTTCTAATTTGGTTTTCTTCAGTCCTCCTGGATATTGGAGAACTATCCCCTTAGCCTTAATATTTTTCTTAATTAAAATACTTTTATATGTTAAATGTAACTAATTTAGAAAAATATCACTTCATAAAGATAAGAAAATAAAAATCAGCAGTAATCTCACTGTCCAAATACTTCTATCACTAAAGTTTTGATATGTATCTTTTCTTAGTTCAGGCTGCCATAATACAATACCATAGACAGAGTGGCTTAAACAATATGTGTTTATTTCTCACAGTTCTGGAGGAACTCAGAGACTGAGATGTCCAAGATCAAGTTTCCTGCAGATTCAGTGTTGAGTAAGGGCCCTCTTTCTGGTTTGCAAACTCCCTCCCTTCTCAATGTGTCTTCACATGGTGGAGAAATACAGGGCTCTGGTTTCTTTCTCTTCTTATAAGGGCATTAATTCCATCATGTGGGCTCTACCCTCATGACCTCATCTAAACCCAATTACTTCCCAAAGGCCCTGCCTCCAAATATCATCCCACTGGGGTTTAGGACTTCAGCATACGAATTGGGGTAGGAGGAGGGAACACAGTTCTTTCACAGCACTTTCTTTCTTCATAAATATAAACGTTTCTAAAATGAGCTTCAATCACTTATTCCCTCTGGTGACATTTTGTTTTCCTCTAGAAATAAAAATATGTTACAACTATATTTCCACATCATTAAATAGTCCTCTACAAGAACATTTTCAATGACTATCTCACTGCATGGTGTCAGGTGTATATGTCATATACTGGTTGAGCTTGTAAGTCATTTCTATTCTTTATCATCCTAGATATGCTTATTTCATTTCTTCTGTCTTATGGAGAATGGGGCACCTAACCCTAACTTCACAGAGTTAACATAACCATATGCATCTTTAGGACAGTTCCCTTCCCAGACAAACAACAGCCAATTGAATAAAGCCAATCTATTGGCAGTTAGCAAGCAATCAGTCAAAATCAATCAAAATTTTTATTTAAGAGACCCAGAAAATGTAACAGAGAGGAGGCATTTTCTTTATTTTTTGTAATGTTTATTTATTTTTGAGAGAGAGAGACACACACACAGAGTGTGAGTGGGGGAGGGACACAGAGAGAGAAGCAGACACAGAATCTGAAGCAGGATCCAGGCTCTGAGCTGTCAGCCCAGAGCCCAACGTGGGTCTCACACTCACGTACCACAGGATCATGACCTGAGCCAAAGTCAGAGGCTTAACTGACTGAGCCACGTAGGCGCCCCAGAGAGGAGGCATTTTAAATGAAAGATGCCTTGCAACCTAATACCTACAACCAAAACAACCTTGACTAAACACTGTGGTAAAAGCTTAAGGCTGAATCTTTTTTACCTATTCATATTATTTCTTTAGAATAATTCTTAGAAGTGGGATTCCAGTTCAACTTTATACATTTTTAAAAACTTTCGATGCATATTACCAAATTACTCTCTAGAAATTATATTCTTCTCCCAACCACCACTAAAGGTTAATTTATCCAATTTGATTTACAAAATTGTATTTCATTGTTTTAGGTTGTATATCTATGACCTGAAGTGAGCTTTAACATTTTCTATGGGTATTGGCCATTTGTACTTCTTTTGTGAATTGCCTCTTCATATCATTTGCCCATCTTTTTCTGTTGAAGTAGTCATATTTTTTTATTGATTCAAAATAAAACTATATATTACAGACTTTAATCTTGATAAAGATCTTTTTTATTGTGAGCTGGTGGGAATCAGGAGGAAGGTCAGGAAAAGATGGACCAAGGATTTGAGGGAAGGTCTGCGGCCCCTGATTTGGGATCAGGTCAGAGGACACTCCACCTTGTGACTCTCCTTCCTCCTTCCTAGATTTGTTTTTAATGTGGGGTACAAGTGTCACACTGGACATTCACAGACTCTCAAAGGGGTACATAGACATAGATATTTTTAAGAGAACTAATTTCCAAATCTCCAAATTTCATTTAACTTGTTCCTAAAATTCACTGCCTGAGAAATCATTTCCTATGTCTCTTTTCCAGTAATGTTTTTCCCATTTTATAAAATTGTGCTATGGTGATTTGCATGCAGGCATTCACATAACTCAAAGGGAATTAAGTGACATTTGCTACACCTGCCTTCATTCATATCTACATGAGCAAGATTTCTCAATGTTTTTATTAAGAGATGCATTCTCAATAATTAAATGTTTTTTTCTTAATAATAACCTATCAAAAGTGGTGATAAGTTCATGTTGTTTTGATCAGTTCTGCCATATATTGATCAGGATAATGTAAGCTACCTTATGGTAACCAATAAACTTAAAACTTCAGTGGCTTAACACAACAAAAGTTTGTTGCTCATTCACATCACGAGGAGGCTGTCCTCACTCTCCACCAAGGGAGACCTAGATAACTCTGCATCTATCTTGCATCTCTGCTATCTCAGAGTTCCCAGCTTTCACCTAGAAAGACAAGAGAAAGAGAGTGTAGAACTCAACCCACTTTTGACTGCCTACGACAGGAAACAATACATCATTTTGGCTCATACTCCCAATGGAAACTGAGAAATATAAACTTCCTATACCTCCAGGAAGAAAAAAGGGTGTGGTGAACACAGCATGGTCTCTGCCACAGGTACTCCAGATAATAATGGTAATGACAACTCAAACCAGATAAATTTTTTTAACAGGGTCTATGGCCACAAATTTTAATTCCACCTTATTTTTATAGAGAAGTATAAAAAGGCAAATAATTATATACTCTTCAGTACAAAAAAATACATTTTATTAGGATGAAATTCTGTAAAGGAGTGAAAATAAGAATTCAAGACAGAACCAGAAAGATATAAAATGTGCCACTCTTGCCTGCTGGGTGATGATGGGCATCACATTGTTGTAACATTTACATTCCATTGGATTTATTTTAACGAGTTGGGTAACCAGATCACTTTAAAAAGGCAACGTTTACAACAGAGTGTAGATTATATCCTGTGCTACTGTTCAAGCTTCTGATGAAATTTGTTTACACTACAACATAAAATTGAAAGAGTATGCATAGTTTTCCAAAATCCCCTCAGGAGACCATGAACAAAAATGTTGAAGCCCAGTGCCCTACACTATCTTTAGGGAAACGCCCACCCGATTTGATTTCATTTAAAAGCTAACAAGGAAGGAAGGAAGGAAGGAAGGAAGGAAGGAAGGAAGGAAGGAAGGAAGGAAGGAAAAGAAAGAAAGAAAGAAAGAAAGAAAGAAAGAAAGAAAGAAAGAAAGAAAGAAAGAAAGAAAGAAAGAGAGAGAGAAAGAAAGAGAAAAATTGGTAGCAAGATGGTTTCCACTGCACTGGATTTGCAACTGCAGTGGGCCACAAACCACACTCATTCTAACACCAACTTCCTAGAGAGTCCAGGGAAAGAAAATTCCAGGTACAGAAATGTATTTCTTGGTAGAGTTCACATGTCAAGGTAACAAACCAGACCCACTGCCAGCCACACCCTGCTTAGCTTTGTGGTCAAGCATCCTTAGGATTTAAGTCTTCCGCCTTGAAGTCAGTGAATTCTTATTGCCTTGCTCATCAGCTGGTCATATTAAACGACTCTGCCAGCTAAATAAACATCCTACCACTTTCCAGAAGAATCTAAAGAAGCCTGTCTTTTTGACTATGGAAGACAGCAGTTTTAGACAGGGATCTAGCTCTCCTTCCTAAAAAGGCTCATTGACCTTTATTGCAAGTGAAATAGCTTATGGGAACAGTAAATGGCTAACCTTACTGTACCATAAAATAGAGCTCCCAACAGCCTTTCCTCTCTCAGCGCTGGCAAGAGGCCTGTAATAGCATTCCCCATAAAAGCCTCCGTGCCATTTCCCTGGTGCAAACCTTTACAGAAGTACAACTAGGGAGTTTCCATAATTGCTTGAAGAGAAGACTAAGAATAATGCCAACTATTTAGCAGATGTTTCTTGACCAGAATTTGAGATCACTTTATTTTTTGCACATACTCTTTTGGTGTAAGTGACAACTGTCAGTGTCCTGGAAACATAGGAGGGAAAGCTTACATTAAAAGGCCATTGAGAATGCCATCTGATTTGGAGGTTAAAGACAAAATTCTACTTTCTGAACCAATAAAGTTAAAAGCCATAAAAAAAAAAACTTGTGTCAGGTTTCAAAAAATAAATGAATAAACGACTCTCTAATACTCCTTGAGCTCCAGCCATTTGCAAGGTGCAGTGCTGTAGGAACCAAGAAGAAAAATGTGATGAGCTTACAAGTCAAGAATTCAGAAAGTCCTTTCCTGATCAACACGCAGTCACCCCCTTCACATTCCTATTTTGTGTTCATCATGGAACGTATCACTACCTGATATTTTCTCCTCTATTTCTTTACTGGTCTGTCTCTCACAAGAATGTAGGCTCCAAGAGTGTTGAGACTTGGCCCATTTTGTCGAGGGCTGTATCTCCAGGGTTCTGAACAGAGCCCAGCATGACTTTCAACAATCTTGTCAAAAGATGACTAAATTCCAACCCTCAGAAGGAACATGGACTCAAAAGAGGGAAAAACAAAACCCCAAATATTAATAATATTCATGTATCTATGCAGCAAAAAAAAAAAAAGAGCTCGAACAAAGTAATAAGGGCTTGAAGAATTGAAGAATCGTATGGAAAGAATTAAGTTTCCCAGAAGAGATGATTAGATTGGACCTCAATTTCCTGGCTACTGTGGGCCTAGGGGGCAGGGCGCACTACAGAGTACATATAGGGATTATTGGTTCCATGGCATATGAAATGAAGTGTTGCTACCGAAACTTTCATGATAGTCAACAAATCAATTAGCTTTTATTCAAGACATTTACTGTACCCTTGCATCATGCCCTGCTTGGTCTTTCCTCCAAGTGGGTGTCCAGACAATTCCTAGTTCTGCCCTCTCAGCCCAAGTCACACCTGTGACATCACCAAATTTAAAAATCCAGTCTTAAAAAAGAAGTCAGTCTATAATCTAAGAGTAATTTAAGGAGGCCTTCACCTACTGTTAACTTCCTTCACCTAGTGCTAACTTTAACCATGTTTAAAATTTGTAATCTACATGATGTCAGATATTGCTGTGATTATCTTGCTGGTGCCGTAGGAACAGACTGTATGCCTGTGAATTGAGGGGGGTGGGGAGAGGTGGTGGGTGCTTGCTAGAAGGAAATGGATCTTCTAACTATCATTCTAGAAGTTACCAATCCTGGACAGGAAATAAGAACTCTGGATGTGGGCCTTACATTTATGTCACAGATTATCTTCCTTCTCTCTCTGGGTAGATAGTCAGTATTGCCTAAACTCCAAGAGGAAAAGATTCCCTTGACCTCTAGAAGCAGATGAAGATTGAGGCAGGTTACCAGCCCCACAGGGGACCCTAAAGCTAGTCTGGGATGCGTGATACTATTTCTCTTCCATTCACTTCCTACTCTCCTCATGTCTTCTTATGTTTAATCCTGACATCAGCTGTCTTGTGAGATAAAGGGGAGAATCTGTCTCACATTGGTTGGGATGACCAAAGGGGAAAGAGTTTCCTGTCTCCTCAGTGAGCCCAGCACGGCATTAGCTACAGTGGTCACTGGCAGAGGATAGCTGGGCTGAAGAGCCTTTTCTGAAAGTCATTTGTGGTAGTGACCACAGGGTACGGAGAATAAGGAGGCCCTGCCTGCCTTGGGTATGCTTCACATGGCCTCGGAGAGCACCTGGAAACCTGAAGAAAAAGCTGAGGGACAGTTAGAGTTATCCCTAGTAGTCAGGACAGGGAGTGTTTGAACTACCAAGTTTAGTCATTAAAAATTAACTTGTTCCAGATAAATTCTTAGTCAAATTGAAATTTTATACATAAATTATTTTTATAGTGGTAAGGAGCTATCCATTTATTCTAATTTTACCCGAGATGGCAACTTGATTAATGGTGAAGTACAAAAAAGTTTCCCAGTAAAGTGTAGAAAAGACAATATTATTAACACATTTAGATAATATTGTTTAAGTACTACCTCATTAGACATGAGAAAAAAATGTATAAAAAATTGAAAAGGATGAGCCAAAGTGGTAACTATTTATAAGTGATATAATCACATTATTAAAAGAGAGCCACATGGAAAACTATTAAAAGTAAGATAACACAGTAGGAAAACTAGTCCTTAAATGCAGTAACTAATTACCAATAACTTTAAGAACCACAAGTTAGAAAATGTATTGAAAAAAATTCCCATTTAAAACAGTACTTGGGGGGTGCCTAGGTAACTCAGTTGGTTAAGGGTCAGATTCTTGATTTCAGCTCAAGTCATGACCTCCCAGTTGTGAGACTGAGCCCCGCATCATGCTCCCAACTGAGCATGGAGCCTGCTTAAGGTTCTGTCTCTCTCCCTCTGCCCCTCTCCCTCGCTCTCTCTCTCTCTAAAAAAAATAAGTAATAATAAAAAAAATTAGACAGTACTTGGAGTGACAAAATACCTTAGAATAAAAATAACAATAAACATGCATGATGTACATGGCTGAAACTTGAGAGAATAAAATGGCTTTTGCTACATTTAAATTAAAAGTTAAATATTATAAAGATATCAACTTTTTTAAAATTAAATTACTCAGTGAATGTTATACCAGTAAAAATGTCGACAAGATTTTTCTGGTTATTGTTGAAATCACATGTGGCAAATAAAGATCTTCATTACACAATTATTATAGTTGAAATAGCCTGGAAACAGTCTGAATGTACAAGAGGAGATGGGTTAAATTATGGCATGTTCCCAAAGGATACTATTATGGCATCCTCCTATTTAAAAAAATAAGGGAGTAGGGCGCCTGGGCGGTTCAGTCAGTTAAGCCTCCGGCTTCCACTCAGGTCATGATCTCTTGGTCGGTGAGTTCGAGCCCTGCAACGGACTCTGTGCTGACAGCTCGGAGCCTGGAGCCTGCTTCACATTCTGTGACTCTTGTCTCTCTCTCTGTCTCTCCCCCACTCGTACTCCCCCCCCCGAAAAATAAATAAGCATTTTAAAAATCCCTTAAAAAAATAAGGGAGATCTGCAAGCCTGGATATGGAATAATCTTTAAGATAAATGTAAAGATCAAGTTGCAGAAACACACACAAAAATGACATCATAACTGTGTGTGTGTGTGTGTGTGTGTGTGTATGTATATATATATACTTATATAGGTATATACACACAGAGGTATATTATGATTTCATAATATATGTGTGTGCATGCACACACACACATAGATATATTATGATTTCATTTGTATACATGTGTGCAGGCACGCACGCGCACACACACACACACGCATGCACACTTCAAAGATCACCCAGAAAACTTTGCCACTGGAGATGTGGAATGGGAATGGGTGAAAAAAGATTTACCTTTTACCATATATCCCTTTTATGCCATTTGGTGTTTTTATTATGTGTATGTCTAACTTTTCAAGAGGGGAAAAAAAACCATTTTTAAGCAAAAGGACTAAGAACATAGACCTAAAAAAGAGCTCTTGTTCAGTTTCCAGTATCTATGAACATGTAAAGAAACATTCCCACCCACCTGGCTGGTCAGCTTTTACTCATATCCTGAAGAAACTGCTGCCCATGCGCGTAAGTAAGCATATACAAGGATAGAGAGGCGTGGCATGGGGACAAGGGGGTGGCAACTGAAACATTATCTTTCTCTATAGGGCCTACTATTCAGAGTGTAAATAAATATTTATGATAACAAAAATTAGAAACAAATATCCATTGGCAGGGAGAAAATTTTGGTACAGGTAAGTATTCTGCAGATGTTAAAAGGAATGTAAGAAATGCATACATAACATAAAAGATGTTCATGTTATAATGTTATTAAGTGAAAAATCAAATTCTAGAACAATGTATGGTGTATGTAGTAGTAGTAATTTTTTGTATGCATGCATGGAAGGAAACATATCCAACCATAAATAATAGATGCCTGGGTAAGACCGTATTTTACTCACTTCCAAGCCAAACCTGCTTCTTCCTATCTCCTTCCACGCTACCTGCTGAGGGAGTAGCGGTTTCTGATTTGGGCCTTGAATCAGCGGGCTCACTGAAGTAACCTTGGCTCCAAGCTGGCCTTTAGCAGCTGCTCATTGGGGTGCAGAACTCACAGCCACTAGCAACATTATTCCCTGGTTCCCATTCTGCAGGTCCTCATGTGTATTGACTTCGGTGGAATTTTGCATAAGAGGCAAATGAGAGGATTAATGTGTTTCTGTGGCTCCACCATAACCCCGAATAGATACTTCTGGGTGCTTTTAGGAGGGATTTCCCCTTCTCACTTTTTATACTTTTAACATCAGCATCTATGCATTGTTTTTTAATTTGTGAAACTATATAGTCACCATAAATGTACCAAGAAACTACGACATACCTAAAAATAAACTTAACTTGAATGTAAACATAAAAATAACACATATGAAACGCTATTTACTGACGCCTCTCTCCATAACGTACAAAGGATTTGTGACCACAAAAGGATTAATGACTATTGTAAAAAAACCTAATGTTTAGTTTGTTTTGTTTGGTTGGTTTTTCTTATACTTGTTTTTCATTTTCCAAAATGGGTAATTTACTGTTGCATCATATTGATTTAAAGAATATTAAATAAATTAGATCAATTTACATCTTTAACAGGTAAATTTTAGTTTACACTATTAACGTTTGATCCAGAAAAAGAACAATTACTTTACTTTAAACATTTTATTAAGCTTATTAAAATCTTAACTTATGTATTCATTCATTTGGAATCACATGGTTTTCTTCCCCTTTCCTCTCCTTCTCTCATGAGAGAAAATCTCTGAAATAATTTTAGGAAAGAAAATATGATATTGGGTCAAAGGGTATAAAAATATTAATGCCTCCTGATGCAAGTTTTCAGTCTGCTTTTTATAGCTTTGCTTCTTTGAGTTTGCAATACCTTATAAGGTATAAATGCATTCATTTAATACAACCCTCAACAGCTGTGAGCATTTTATATAATTTTTTAATTGCTAGTTAATTTACACCAAAGCTTTCTCCTTTGTTCACTGAATAAGCTTATCTTCTGAGATGTATCTGTTTGTTTACTGATAAACATTTTCAGATATAGAACCCCTTGCTGGAAGCCTTCCTACATAAGGAAAAATTTGGTGAGACACGTTTTCTCAACGTCACTATAACATAATGCTTTATTCCAATCAGGTCCATAAATCACAAAATATTAGGTGAAAATGGACATTGTAAGATAGCACTTTGATGTACAGTGAATTCAAGGGCAAACGGTGGTGTAAGATGTGCACTGTGTGATGCACGTGGGCCCTGCCTCCAGTTACAGTGAATCATTCAGCTGTCGGAGAGCTTCCTTGCAGATAATGGCACCATCAATAGAACCTCTTGACACTCACTAATTGAGGCCTTTGGCATCCTTTAGAGGACCAGAGCAGGATAGATAAGCCAAGAGCAACAAGAAAGCCAAGGTCAAAGTTTTTGTGGCAATGATTAACTTTTTATTAGTTTTTAAACAATAAAAAATATTTAAAATAATTTGGGAGAAAATCATATTAGTTCAGCATTATTATACAACTACTTTCTGTTTGCATATTGCTTGCCATTTCTTAGAGATATTTAGCTAGTGGCAATCCGAGATATTTTGTATTCTTCCCCTTTCAGTTAGCTTTGTAGCATAAGCATGTTTCCATGTTTGTACAAAGCTTTCACGAGTATTATTTTTAATGGCTGCACACAGACCATTATCAATTTTATTAATCTATTTATCCTTAGTGCCTCTTATAATGTTCAGTAAGTCTTAATGAGGGCCTAGCATGACGCTAGAATTGTAAGTGCTGGTGCCAGAATACCTCAGTTCAAATGCCAGATTCATAACCTCTGTGCCTTAGTTTTCTAATCAATAAAATGGGGATGATGACAATTCCTACTGCAGAGCTTTGTCATGATCAAATGAGTTAATCTATATAAAATGATTAGATCAGTGCCTGGTACGTGAGGAGCAATCAGTAACTGTGAGCTATCATTACTGATGTATAAATGACTTTAGAGCCTTTAAGTAATTTCTTATTTTTAATTTTTTTAACATTTTTTTCTTTTTTGAAAGAGATAGAGTTGAGTGGGGGAGGGGTAGAGAGAGAGACAGACAGAGAGACAGAGAGGGAGACACAGAATTCGAAGCAGGCTCCAGGCTCCGAGCTGTCAGCACAGAGCCGGATGCGGGGCTCATACTCACGGACCATGAGATCATGAGCTGAAGTCGGATGCTTAACCAACTGAGCCACCCAGGCACCCTAGTAATTTCTTATTTCTACTATTACAGATAGCGATGCAATGAACATCTCTGTTTATATAATTTTTTGCTTCTGTTTAATTATTCCCTTAGATTAAGTTCCTAATCCTAGGAATCAGAGTTTATCATGACTACCTTTTAGAGAAATTATTTTAAATATTAACCTCTGCCCTTGAAGGAAATTTGATGATATGGAAAATATATACTAGTTCAAATAAAAGAGACAATAAAGCAAAGAGACTGGATTTATTTGACAATGGCAATAATTTAGTAAAAACCCATTTTATTCATAAAACTGTGTAAACATTGTAAAAAACCCTGGGTTCCATCCAATTGATTTTATCAACAAATATTTCCCAGTCTACTATATGCTTGTTCCAGGCTAGGTGTTAAGCAGAGTATGGAAGAATATGAGTGGTCTTTGTCCTTAAAGAATCAAAATCTGGGGTGCCTGGGTGGCTCAGTCAGTTGAACATCTGACTTAGGCTCAGGTCATGATCTTGTGGTTTGTGGGTTCCAGCCCCACTTCGGACTCTGTGCTGATAGCTCAGAGCCTGGAGCCTGCTTTGGATTCTGTCCCCCTCTTTCTCTGCCCCTCCCCCCACTTGCACTCTCTCTCAAAAATAAATAAACGTTCAAAAAAATTTTTTAGGGGCGCCTGGGTGGCTCAGTTGGTTAAGCGTCCGACTTCAGCTCAGGTCACGATCTCGCGGTCCGTGAGTTCGAGTCCCACGTCGGGCTCTGGGCTGATGGCTCAGAGTCTGGAGCCTGCTTCCAGTTCTGTGTCTCCCTCTCTCTCTGCCCCTCCCCCGTTCATGCTCTGTCTCCCTCTCTGTCTCAAAAATAAATAAACGTTAAAAAAAATTTTTTTAAAGAAAAAGAATCAAAATCTACATAAAAAGGCAAGATATGAGAATAGTACCAAACTATGTAATCGGGGGCCAAATTGAATTTTTTAAAAGATCCCAAATATAGTAAACCTTGCTTTGTAAGCATAATTCCTTCCAGAAACATGCTTGTAACCCTGAGCACTTGTATACCAAAGTGAATTTCAAGAACATTGACTCAATTTTGATCATGTGACATTCGATGTCACATACTATTCACATTGCAAGACATTGCTCGTTTTATCAAGATAAAATTTATTAGAAATGTTTGCTAGTCTTACAGAACACTCACAGAACAAGTTACTTGCAATCCAAGGTTTTACTGTGTATGGTACAGATACTAAGTATTAGGTAGAGGAGGAGCCAGGCAATAAAGAGACAATATCCACTTGGGAGTGAAGAAAGAGGTATATAAATACCCAAGTGATAACTAAATTAGGTTACACTTTTCTTTTCTTAGACTCTAACATTTTATAACTACTTTTAATCCACCCCAAACCAACAGGACAGGCTTGCATTTGACTATCATCAGCAGAAAATGTTTGCTTTTGCTAAAACACCTTCTCATCCCTGACATTTGAAAGATAAAGCAGTCCTCAAACTTCAGCTGTGGGCTTCAGCCACAGGAGCCCAGGAAGGGTTGTCAGGAGTGGACATGGCCTTGGTTGAGAACTGTGTGTGTTTATCTGTTTCAGAAGGGCCTCTGCCAGCTGAAATAACAAAATCATCTCCACTTCAGTCATTGTCAGGGTGCGCTGCTAATGTGTTGTAATGAAAATCTCAAACCACGAGCTTTACCACTCTTGAGTCTTCTCTCTTTAGTCTCAAAGTCAGGAGGAAGGGGGTCAAGCTGTTCTCCCCTTTCAGAAGAGCAGGATCATTGGCTTCGAGGAAGCCAAACCTGAAATAGAAGCAGAAGCCCTTTCATCTAATTGAGAAAGTCTTCCCAGTCACTACCTTTTCTATAGGGAGACAGGCCACAGACAGAGGGTTTTCTGGCCTTTGAAAATGGCCTGCCAAACACCATTCTTGTGACTTATCCAAGCTGCCTACTGGGTACAGATCCCTGAGAACTGACAGGCTCCAGATTTCCCTGGAAGGCTTCAGCCTCTGCAATCATCAAGAGAAGGAGCTGCTTTGCCCAAACAGGCCCCAAGTGAAACTGTCTTCCTTATATGGTGAAAAGTGCCCTGTCCCTTTAAGGCCAGGAGACTTGGCTGCAGACAGTTCCTGGGAAGTTTGCCTGCAGCCCCATCCTTGTGTCTGATCCTTGCAGCTCTGCAGGTGAGTCTCCAAACCTCCTTTCCCCAATTTGCCCTCTACAATCACTCTTGTGACAGGCGGGTTGGAAAAGCTGTTACAGAGGGCTAGAGAATTTCAGGTTAAAACAGGGGAGGTGTTATGGAGAAGTTTTAGTTGAAGAAAAAAACAAGGTTACCAGGGAAGTGTGCAATAATGCAGCCAGTGAGGATGCTTCTAACTTCCAGTGGAGAAGAGGCATCAAGGTTACAGAGGGCCCTGAGGCATTCCAGAACAGGGCAGGGGAAACATATTCAGCAGAGGAAGAGGGACAGATTCTATGTAAAAGCCTGCAGGGGTCAGTTTAGACTCCTGAGCTGTAGAACCTGGTCAACTTCAAGTTTAAACCAAACATAGCTGGGAGGAAATAATGCCTCTGCAAGTGCTAAAGGCTTTGCAGAGCTGGAGATACAGGGCTGACTGCAGATGAGAAAGTATACCTGAATGTTTGCAATGTCTACTGGTATGGAAGGCTGTAGCCTTAATGCTTCGTGCAGCCTGGCTGTTTAGCAAGTAGGGTTTGCCTGCACAGAGCACGGGGTGGGGATGGGGGTGCGGGTGCCTGCTTGGCGTACTGCAGCAGAAGACTAAATAAATAAATAAGATGATGATTGTGGAAACACATCTCTGGTATCCCCACAGTACCCCTGCAGAGAACAGAGATTTTCTAAGCTTGCAAATTCTGTGTCATCCGCAAGCAAAGGGCTGGAAGTAGTCTCATTTAAGCTGATTACTGCTCTGTCATTTACTAATTCAGCTTCCTGATTTATTTCTCCCCCCCCCCCCCGGCCTGGGGCCTCCTAAGACATTAATTGGAAATAACCAATAGAACTTTTTAACAGCTGAGGATGTGCTAGAAGTGCGTCTATGAAAGCCTGAGATGTATACAGTTGGGGTTGGGATTTTATTGATAGGATAAAAAGAGGTGGGCATGGCAGAGGAGGAGAAACACTTGATGGTCATTTTACAATGTATCCGAAATCCTTTAGCTGAGTGCATTCATCAGCTACAACCAAAAAAGAAGTCCACCCAGGAGTTTACAAAGGGAGATGCCACGTTACAGAGCTTGGGGCTGCCTTCCCTCCTGGTTGAGTCCGGGTGCATTCATCACTCAGAGGCCAGTGATTTCTTTACAGTTGTTGTGTGGGGGAGTGAACACAGAGGCTGGATTAACATTCCTTACATACTCCATGCCTTTAAGAAATACTCATTCATCTGAGTATTCACTGAAGAATTCTTATTATTAAGTAGCAAGTGTTCTATCCCTTGCTTTCTAAAGACAGAATGTTCATGAAACAAAGATTTTGCTTTATCAACAGGGATTCTTTAGTGCAAGAGTTTCTCTCTTCTCACTTATGATGGGTGGGCAAAGTGGTGATTATAGCTTGCTGAATAGAAAGATCTACTGATTCTAAAAATCACAAGACTCTACTTGGGCCTTACTCCTTCAGAAACGCTGATGTCCTGAGCAAAAAGTTAACTCACGCATTCACAATTTGGAAGAGAGCAGAGTGCGTGGGTCTAACTTTGCTTCATTTTGTATCAAGCTAAATCCAGAAAGCAGTGTCAAATATACTGCTTTCAAAAATGAATGCTGCCAAGAAAAACAAAATCCCATCCCCAAAGCTGGAAAATCTCTAAAAGTAACATACTGTGATCTTTCATAAGCTAAATCTAGGCATTGAAAAGGAAAAAAGATGTGGCTTCCTGAACATTTCACACAGTGACCCTCAGTCTCAGACTGACGACACAACTTGAGGCAAACTATTTTATCTGTGTCTCAGTTTCCTCACCATTAAAATGGTACCTTATTGGGAGGGACTTTCATTGAAGTGGAAAAAATCAATTGGACCTGGACTTAGAAGATGTCTGGGTTAAATTTTCGGTCCCTTCATTTATTCCATAACCTTGGGTGAGTTACACTGCCAGTCTGATCCTTGGTTTCCTTATTTGTGAAGAGAGTAAATAATTAACAATGTGAAAAGCACTAGAGGAACCTGAACCCAGAAGAGCCTCCATAAATGTGATTTTTTCATTTCTTTCTTTTTCTGTGACTTAGGAAACTATATTGTTCCTTGGGGGAGGAAATGTGTTTTGAGAACAGAAACCAGGTCCGTAGCACAACTTTAGAACCATAGTCGGTTCACCCCCTCTTCTCACCCTCCTTCAAAATAAGATGCCCAGTCTTCTTAGGAAACCCATTCCTAGTTATTAACCAGGCTCCCTGGACGTTCTCCTTAAAGTAAACCCACTTCTGTGTTCAGAGACACAAGAACAGTTGGGAGTTTTCCTTTCGTATAAAAATATTCCGTATGCTTGAACAACAATGGTAAGCCACCTTAGAATCTCAGCAGAGGGGATCTATCCAAAGCTAAGTTTAAAAACATATTTGAAGTGAGTTTTTGGTTATTGTGAGGCACGTTTTCCAAGTGTTTCAATAATACCCAAATGATATTTTTTGGTAAAATCTCCTAACATGCACATAGCTGTCATTACGAACATGGTTAGTGTTAATTTTAGAATTTACATCGTTCACTTCAAGCCAAGAACAAGTTTGCCTTATTTGCAAGAGGGCTGTGTATAACATACTTTTAAAATGAAAACATTCCCTCCACCAGTTTGGAAAGGTGGTGATAAATTTCAGCAGCAGAAACATTCCACTGGAAGTACAAATCACAGCACACACATCAGCTGGGAATGGAGAACTGTCATTTTTAACTAAATTAAGGGAAGGTCACCCCTGTAGCCGATCTTCTAGTTGTAGATTAAACACCTCTGTCAGGAGACCGGTGTTTAGGATCCACACTTGGCCACTTAAAGTAGCTGTGCGGACCCTGAGCTCGTTCCTTTCTGTGTCTGAGCCTCTGTTCTGCATTCTGCATTATAGAGTTGATGATGATACCTATGCACATGGTTGTGGGAAAGGCAGGAAATGGCAGTGTAGGTGTTCAATAATTATGTTGGATCTGAATGTCTGATAGTCTCTAACAAGATCCTTGTACTTTAATAAGATACTGGCCTTAGATCTTGTCTACACCCTTTAGAACATTCTGCAAGTGAGTATGTGTCTAAGGATGTGTAAATTAAATTTTTAATGAGAATTTAAGTTTCTAATTAGGTGGAACCAAAGATAAGTAGATGCTAAGGCAATCATAGATCTGGCTGCAGGGGTTAACTTTGGAAATGGGTTTAAAACCTGCTGAGTCACACAGGACTTCAGATTGATTATGTTCTTTAAAAATATTTTTAACTTTTAACTGCATGGGAAGCACTTCTGTGTCTGGCATAAAGAGGTGGAAATGGGGGAAAGCAAGTGGTCTAGGTTGAACAGGTAGAGCAGAGAAGTCCTGGTAGAGGATTGCATCTCCTGACATACCTCCTCCCGACCCCCACTATCCACCCTGAGCTGTCAGATACAATTTGTTCGTGAAATTGCCAAGCTGGAGAAGCTCGAGGGAGTGTCTAGACCAGCTTCTTGCCCTGGTCAAAGCTGCATTTGAAAAAACCAAGGATAATGGCCACCTACCTCTACTCAAAGAAAGAGCCTTGCAAGTTTAGTCTATTGTCTACCTGCACTGGGGCTGCATTTGGGACGTTTTCCTTTTACCTAATTTTGTCCTACAAGCCCATTTTCTCTTAGTGTGCTCCAGTCTGTTTTGTATATTGTGGCAAACTGCTATCCTGCCTGGAGAGAGTTGCCACTGGGGTGGGGAGTGCTGATATGGCCTCTGTGAGGGGTGGCTCTCCTTGTTTCCTCTCTGATTCATCACCAGGTGAGCAGACAGTCTTCTCCCCTGGCTTCATCACTTCTATTTTCCCCCCTGTCCCTCTCTCTATCACAGTGGTTCCCGAACTGGACACAGCGGGCATCAGAATTACCTGGAGGGTTTGTTCGCACACAGAATTCTGGGACCCATCCCCAGAGCTTCTGATCTGTAGGTCCAGGCTAGAACCTGAATATCTGCAATTTGTGACAAGTTCACAGGTGGCCTGGGAACCACCTTGGGAACCACTCCACTGGTCTAATACTAAATCTCACTCTAGTGTATCTAATGACGTGCACTCCTCCCACCTTCCAAAATTACACCTGCTCCATTCTTGGAGCCTTCTTCTAACCACAGCTAAACAGTACTATTATTGAATTCTAATTGTAACAAGCACTGTGCTAAACACTTTACATATGTTATTTGTAATTTCTAACAACCCTCGTTTGGTATCATGAAACAAACAGAAAGAGGGTGAAAAACCAAGGTCTTATAAGTGACAAACAACAGGTATGGTATTTAAATTCAGATGTACTTGGAAAGATTGTCTCTTTCCACTATTCCAAGGCTGGCAATAGATGTTTAACTTGTATGCCAGCTTTGATTCACTGGTAGCAGCTGCCTGGAGCACTGAGTTGAGGAGTCCCTGGCAGAATGGGTGCTCAGCAGGAGTGAGTTCTGGAATTGGTGAGCCATACATGCCAATGGTGCAAGAGTGGAGAGGGGCAACACGGATGCCATGTATTCGCCATCCCTACACTATACTTCATTCATGGATCAGTTTTGTCAGCTACTAGAATTAGATGAGAGATAAGTATTCAAATTTGTTCCATAGGGAACAATACAACTTATTTCCTTTTCCCTCCCTTTCTCTGAAGGTGAATCTAAGTTTTTGAGCCTAGATTTGAGAAGGTATAACCCATAAAGTAAAATGAAATGCAACTGGATATAGATAGTGGTGATCACATGGGCATTTAGCCTTAAAGTGGTAGGGACAAGGGAATTATGTTGATTATAGTCTTTGTATGTTATTTGTCTTTTTGTGTGACCTATCTAATGGATTGCCTTATACTGGATAATCCACTGTGACTTCATAAGGAGGTAATGGCATTTCTAGTTTTGTTCCTCCCTCCATCATTAATATTCAGTGTGGGATTTGTTATTTTTAGTATCTCAGTGCCTTATCTGAAAACTGAATTTCATAATGATTTTCTGCTTCTTCCTGACATTTTTATGTGTGTGATTAAGTGATCTATAACTTCATGGCATCTCCTTAATTCAGTCAATAGACATTTATACAAATTTATGCCTGAGTGCTGGAATGTAGCAGCAAACAAAACACACTGCTCTCATAGAACTTACATTCTAGAAGGAGGGACAGATAATAAACAAGTAAACAAATAAAGGAGAAAATCATGTATAGTGATATGTGCACAGTGAGAGATTAACTCTGTGTGTGTGTGTGTGTGTGTGTGTGTGTGTGTGTGTATTGCTATTTTAGATGGGGTGGTCAGGTGAGGCCATTCTGAGGAGGTGACATTTAAGCTAAGACTTGAATATGGAAAAAGAGCCAAACAAAGTTAGTCTGGCAGTAGAGCAGTCCAGGCAGAGAGAACTGTCTGTGCAAAGATCCTGAGGTTGAAGGTAAGCAGGGGCCAGGTCAAGTAGGCTAATAGGGGGTTTCAGGGGGGGGGTGATGGGGAGGAAACACCTTCCTGGAGGTGTTTGAAGATATGCAGATAGTGATTTGGATGCAAAATGCTGGAGTTGAGGACTGAGAACAATTGACTCTTAATGGGCAGGGACCAGGGATGCTAAACATCTTGCACGGCTTGAGATGGACTCACATGAGACTTGTTCTGCTCATACTATGCTGCACATATTATCTCTATCAAGAAATCCAGATAAGTTTGAATTGCATCCTAACTACATTGGGAAGCCATTGGAGAGTTGTAAGCTTTAAAAAATGATCTTTAAAAGATCCCTTTGGCTACTGAGTGAAGAGTGAATCCTGTACGGACAAAGGTAAAAGCAAGGATGGTCAGTAGGCAGCTCTTTCCGTAGTCCAGAGCAGAGGTGATGGTGGCCTGGGCAGGGGAAGAATAGTAGAGGCTTTGGGGAAGTATTTTTACCTTCAAGAAGACTGTTGGAGAAATGCAACACACTGTTTGCTCTGACACACCTATGTCATCCCTTTTGAGAGAGGAGAGAGAGATTTTTCGGTTTCAGAATCAACTGGTTTCCTCTCTACTCATTTAAGAGAATCTTTGCAGCACCAAATGACAGCCAGAAGACCTTGTTCTTTCAAATGCAAGTCCTTATCCTCTTGCTCTTTAACCTTGCAGATCCATGTGCATTTCAATTTGTTCATAGCTCAGGAAGGTAATCTATTTGATTGGGGCTTTTAAAAAGAGATAAAATTACATGTGCTTCTTGAATAACAATATATGGTTTCTTTCTCTGAAGGGTCAATAGGAATTAGCCTACCTATATCATTTTACAAAACCAGAGCCTAAGCGCATGAAAAACAGGGACCAAGTCTACATTTATTCTGCTGAAAGGGAAACATTAAGTGAACATCAAAATCTCTTGAAAAGATTACAGGCATTTCAGTACGAATTTTACTTGAGCAGTAAAGCCTTGCAAATAGTTTTCAGGTGCATCAGCTCCTCCCCCACAAAGGCAATTCAGCTTCTGAAATTTTAGAGAATCCCCCTCACTGCCGTGTTCTTCTGTCTCCTCACAGCCATCTCTTCTCACAGCAGTGCAAGTGGCCCCCGTAATGCCTCGGCTTTATCTCCAGAAGAACCCACCTCTCACATACTTGGTTGGGGGGCAGGGGGTGGGATCATCCTGGCTTCCAGGCTGACCTGAAGGGGCTGCCTGGAAAAGAGAGAGGAGGTGGCTGGCTTGAGGCCATACCCACCCTAGTGAATGGTTTCAGTGAATGTAGAAGTCAGGAGGTGGGTCTTGCCACTAGAATCTTGTGTTCTGAGATCAGAGGAGGGTGGTCACCAAAGGGACCCAGGTGAATGGTTGTGAGACAGGCAGAAGGATAAACCACAGCCTCCAGCTGGTGCTGATGAAGTCAGGTAGCCCCTGAGCGTATCCTGCCTTCCAGTTTCTAGATGAAACTGAAAAGAATCAGAAACCAGATAGGACCCCCACCCCTGACATTAAATCTGTAAATCCATCACCCAATGACCAGAAGCCAAGCCCCCAGGAACTAAAATATCAAGTGGTCTGACTTAACCTGTAAAAGCCAAGGAAGAGGAATTTCTGCCTTCATTTCTGGGCACACACCCACTGCCTACCGCAAAAGGCACGTATTAGGAAGGAAAGGGCAGATGGTTTCCATGAACAAGTCCTGTCCTGGCTACCAACTACCAATGCAAATGTGGACAGGGACACCTTCTTTTTTTTTTATTATTTTTTTAACGTTTATTTATTTTTGAGACAGGGAGAGACAGAGCATGAACGGGGGAGGGTCAGAGAGAGAGGGAGACACAGAATCTGAAACAGGTTCCAGGCTCTGAGCTGTCAGCACAGAGCCTGACCCGGGGTTCGAACTCATGGACCACGAGATCATGACCTGAGCCGAAGTCGGACGCTTAACCGACTGAGCCACCCAGGCGCCCCAAGGGTCACCTTCTTAAACTTCAGAAATAGGGTAGATCAAAAGTTCTCTCAGACTCTAATGTGTCCTGCGACTACACTTCATAATTCAGCTCAAGATCTTCACTCTCCCCTAAGACCTCTTGCACCCCAAGCCATCCACTTCCCGGTGTTCTATTTCTCTCTCTTGCTCTGAATTAATAACTCTCTTCATGCTATCCCCATTGGCTCCTGAAACGCTCCCATAACACACCTAGCACACTATTGCTTTTCCTTCTTTCTTTGCAGACCTCTGTCCTTCTATTAGCTCTTTTTTAAAAAAAATTTTCAAATGTTTATTTATTTGTTTTGAGAGAGAGAGTGCACATGCAAGCAGTGGAGGAGCATAAAGAGAGAGAGGGAGAGAGTGAATCCGAAGCAGGCTCCTTGCTGTCAGCACAGAGCCTGACGAGGGGCTTGACATGGGACTCCATTGCACAAACTGTGAGATCACGGCCTGAGCCAGAATCAAGTGTCTGATGCTTAACCCACTGAGCCACCAGGCACCTCTGTCCCTCTACTGCCTCTTCTGCTCCTCTGAAGGGAGGCACCAAAGCCATAGTTTTGTTTTTCCATAGAATCTCCTGTGCTTAGCACTATACCTGACACTTACTAGATGTTCAATAACTGTTTGTTATTGAATGAATGGAAAGAGAGCATATAAAAATAGAGAAGAGTGAGCCCAAGCCAATTCAAAGCTCAAGAGCCAGCTTTTGCTAAAAGCCATATATTCTGCACATAACATCCTGGACTTCTTGGAATAAAAAGAGAGAGAGGGAAAGAGAGAGAGCAAGAAGAGGGAATTTTAGATATTATAGCAATAATTTTCAGATTATCACAGCTTCTAATACCCTATGTCTCCACTGAGCTATACCAGTTTCACAGGATTTTAGAAGTACTCGAATTTCACCTAGTCTTTAAGGAATGTCTTATATTTGTAAAGAGCTAGTATAAAATAGCTGAGTAGGTGGGTAAAGGGGGTCAATTATATGGCAATGGATGGTAACTAGACTGGGTGGTGATCACTAGGTAGTACATACAGATGTCTAATTATAATGTTGCACACCTGAAATACATATAATGTTCTATATAATTCTACCCCAATTAAAAAAAAAAGCTGAGCAGAAATTTCCAGATTTCTTTCTCTATAACTTCATGCATCTTTAAGCTGTTTCCAGGGTGGCGGTGGCGGGGGGGGGAGGATCAGAAAATTTAAAACTGCCTGCCTCTTGTCTTTATAAGCTTTGATCTTTCCATTTGTTTGTTTGTTTGTTTGTTTGTTTATTTATTTATTTGATGTTTATTCATTTTGAGAGAGAGAGAGAAAGCACAAACAAGAGAGGGGCAGAGAGAAGGAGATAGAGAATCCTAAGCAGGCTCCAAGCTGTCAACACAGAGCCCATCATGGGGCTTGAACCCACAGACGGTGAGATCATGACCCGAGCTGAAGTCAAGAGTTGGACCCTTAACCGACTGAGCTACCCAGGCACCCTTGATCCTTCCACTTATTTAAAATCTGTAATCTCCAAGGCCTCAGAATTGCTAAAGAACCTAGGGAGGGCCAGGTGGGATGGAACCCCTTGCTTGTCTAGCCGAATCAACAATACAGTTAAGCTCTGCTGGGTTGGTGCTGAGAAGGGAGGGATCAGGGAATCACAGTGGAGGTGGCCTGATATAGGACAAATCCAAGCCTGGTCCAGTTCCAGGAGTTTGGATTTGAGGGGATTGAGATAGGGCATGTGGTCAAAACTTTTGGGTAGTGGCCAAGTGTTTGATGAGTTCAGCCTAACCAGGGTGGACCCTGCACGAGTGATTCCAACCTCAAGAAAGGGGTCAAAAGGCAAAGGGAAACAGAGTTGAGTGTGCCGCTTCCTTGAACCCGGCACTGAGGAGGGGGGCTGCCACTGGACCTACCACAGGGCTGGGGCAAGAAGACACTGCCCCAAAAAGTGTGGAATTAATGGTGCTGTCCCCGAAGGATACTGAATTCCAAGATCCTGTCCCCAGGCAAAGAGTAACAAACATCTCCACTTCTTCATGGTGATGTGCCATGTATGGTTCATCTATCCATTGTTCTGAGTCTTGTTTCCAACTGGAGCAACAGTGTCATGAACTCAACTGTTTTTAATTTTCCTGACCACTGCGTAAAGAAGCAAGTCCCTTTGGCCCTTACTAGTCCTGTCCTGGGAATAGGGGAGAGGACCACCATGAGTATTCCACTATAGGTTTAATGACAATAAGAAACCTTATTCAAACCAAAAGAGGCAGAGTTTTGAGAAGTTCCATGACGTCTTATCTGAGGGGCACCTCAGGAAAAGACCCTGGGAAGCAAGGGACACTGGTGATCACAAGTTCGATTAGAGGTGTCATATCAGGAGCATACATTTGCTTGTGACTCTGTGGGCTGTTGTCTAGGGCATGTGCTTGCCCAGGGGGGCTAGTGTCAGTTGAAGGCCCCACAGGCCACTTGGCCAGCAAAATGGATGACAAGGCAGCAAAACCATGGAGTAACTTAGCCAAACTCTCAAAAATACCTTGTAGTTAGACTATAAGGAAAGGCAAGAGATTAAGCTACATTTTAGGATAGTGTTGTGAGGTGGGAGAGAGAGGCAGAGAGAAAACTGTGACCAAGGTAGGATACTCAGGGCATCAGGGACGCCAAAATGATCTGACTTAAAATGGAGAGATGGGGTTCATTTTATCATTATTCTTTAAACTGTGTATATATGTGTTTGTATCCTGCTTTGTATGTGTGATGTATTTTAAAATAAACAGATAAAGTTGACCCCTCCAAAAAAACAAGGACCCAGGGTCTGAAAGACATTGATTGGTAACTAAAAACAGCTGCCAAAATAAAGCCAATAAGACCTTAAGTGAAAACTTAAAACAGAAACCATAGAGCCAATACAGATGTCTCTCTCTTTCCCCCTACTACCTCCCCTCTCCCCTCTCCCCTCTCTCTTCACTCCCTCTTTATCTCTCTGCCTTCACTGGTAAAATTTTTGCTGACTGGAAAAAACTTTGTGGGAGTGAGGAACATTACAACTTACTTAGGAATTACATTTGAGAGAAAATACATCTCCTGTGCTCCCTATCCTGCTGGCCAGGGCAGGAGTGATTTAACACACTTTCTTTTCCAAAGTTGAAAGGTTAAAAATAATGTCTGCTCTCCTGAAGCTGTTGTTCTAACACAAGGTAGCCATCAAAGAGAAGCCTGTTTAATATCAGAATGTATTCAATCCGGCTGTTGTACCGTGCTGTGCAGGTAAGCACCTGGCCCTGCCCTCTGCCTGCCTTTCCCTGGGTTGATTTCCATCCTAGGGCTCTCCATTATGCTCTGTGCACCAGCTCAGTATTTCTTATTTTGCTTCACTCTTTACATGCCTCAAATAGCTCTTTTTTTTTCCCTTGAGCCCTAGCTTAGCCAAGTTCCCTATATTTGATTCCTTTGATCTTTCTGTTTAAATCATTCTCTTCCTCTAATTATTTTCTGTTCCACTTCTTTGAACCCCTTCCAGTTGCCTCCCTTTCTCAAGAAGCCAGGTGTTTAAGAATCTGGATGAGGTTCAGGCAGAATCAGGTAGACACAGCTGCTTGCCCCCAGGTCACTTGTTGCCTTGTCTTTAAGCAGCAAAGATGGTTTCCTAAAGGCACGTGACATTCCGGAGCAGTGAGCACTGCCCTATGTGTGGCAGGTGCTCAGTAAGTAATTACAGAATGGAGAAATTAACTGGGATCTCTTTTAAATGGGCTGCTCTATATTCTAACTTACACTTAATTTGCTTCCCCATTGTATCCTGGGCCTAGGTCTCTTTCTGCTTTTAGGTTTTTCTGTCTCATCTCATAGTTATTTCATAGCTTACTTCTTTGATGCTTTACACATTTGTAAATTAAATTTCTGTATGCTTCCTGCTCATATATTTAACTTCATTAGTTTAATTCATGTCATGAGATTTTGTTAATAACCTTGTTTACCAAATCCATGTTATTTATAAATTATTCTATTTTACTCCTTTCTTTAACTGATAATCATGTTCATATTTTCTTAGATTTCATTTCTGTTTAAATTAGAGTAGACTTTCCTTCTGTATTTGTTAATTTTCAGTGTTTTTCTAGTTAGCCACAGTACAAGATTCATCATATCCTATAATTCCAATATAAGTTTGGGTTGAGAAAAAAGACCATTGTCTTCAATGATATGATGTCTGAGATTTGCTTCAAAATAATCTAGTGGGTGGGGCACCTGGGTGGCTCAGTCGATTTAGCGTATAACTCCTGATCTGAGCTCAGGTCTTGATCTCAGTGTCATGAGTTCAAGCCTTGCGCTGGGCATGAGGCCTACTGAAAAAAAAAAAAAAAATCTAGTGGGTGTGGGGGAGTAGGACAGTTATAGGTGAAATAAGATTGCCAAGAGTTGATAGTCGCCAGAGCTGGGTGATAGGTACATGAGGGTTTATTATACTATTCAATTATGTAAATGTTTGAAGTGTTTACATAATAAAAATGTATTTAAAAAGAACAAACGAATATAGATATAAAGATATAGAATTGATCCTATGAATTACCTGAGGACTCCAGCTGTCCTTGTCGTTGTTATTTGTTGGTTTAGCCATCCCTCTGCCTTCATTGCAAAGTTTAGCACTTGCTTCTCCTCTTCTTTTCTTTCCAAACTCTCAGTCTCACCTGGGAGGTTTCATGGTGCTTGTGTGTGGCTTGTCCAGTGCCTCCCATCAGCAATGCTAATCATCTATACTTCCACTCTTACTCAGCAGCCCACTCTTCCTTGATTATACTTCAAATCATTTCTACAATGATGCAGATCTCCATATGCTGACCCCCCAGAACTCTGGCTAAGGCTTTCAGGTTATGTTTTGTTACAGAATGTACTTTTCATCAGTCTAAATATAAAACACTTATATAATCCAGCCATCTCTGTTTTACAAGCCTTCAGGTCCCTATTAGTTTCAAGTTCAGGTTCAAACTCGATATCCTTCACATCCAGCTCTAGCTTTCCTGCCATGTCTTGCCTCTTTCTCTAATATCCTCTGATACTTATTGTCTTTTCAAGTTATTTGTGGGTAACAGACCATGCTTTCTTACATTTCCAAACTTTTGACCATACTATTCCCTGAGATTGGAATGTCTTTTCATCAGTTGGCCCTGGGAGGACTTCTGCAACTTTTGTTTGTACCTCAAAACTCAATTCAAGCATCACTCCTTTGAGAAGCCTTTCCTGAGCTGTCCACATTGAGTTAAATGCTCCCTCCAATATCTTTTTTCATTTTATTTATTTTCTTAAAATAAACTTTAAAAAATCTTTTTTTGAGAGAGAGAGAGAGCACACATGCATATGAGTGGGGGAGAAGGAGGAGAAGGAGGAGGAGGAGGAGAGAGAGAGAGAGAGAGAGAGAGAGAATGAATCCCAAGCAGGCTCCACGCTCATAGTATGTAGCCCAACTCAGGGCTCTATCTCATGAACTGTGAGATCATGACCTGAGCAAAAAATCAAGAGTCGGTTGCTTAACCAACTGAGCCACCCAGGCACCCCCAACATCTTTTTCATAGCACTCTTGACCATGCCCACCCAAATAGTTTGAAACCCAACTGAAATCATGGATATTCTTTGTTTCCTTTCTGGAATGTAAGCTCTTTGACCTCTTTCAACTCTTTCTGTCCAGAGTCCAACCCAGTGCCTGGCACACAGTAGGTATTGGAATGAATGAGTAACTGAATGAACAGAGGAACACATAGATGAATGCTGTTATCTTCTTAAGGTAGCACCTCCCTACCCAACAGCCTTCTCTACGGGTCTGGGTCAATGCTCTTGGTCCTGGGCAGCCTTTCCAGTCTTTGCCTCCTAACTGCCCTTCTTAACCCACCTGTCCCATCTGGTTCTAGCTGTAACCCAATAGTCCCTGTTTCTGCTGAGTCCTTTCTATTTGGTGCTGCCTCTAGATGAGTGTTTCCCAGAGTGTGGTACACAATAATTTTTAGGTGATACTCAGATAAGTGTCTTTTGATAATCTTGTGTTTATATTCATAAATATTGGAGGAAGGGGAATTGAACACATAAAACTTGTGATTTCACAGAGAATATTGATTAGGACGAAACAAATATGGATAGTGCCATGGTAATCAACCTTACCTGGACCTCATAAACCAGAGGCAAGGTGCTCAGATATAATCATCAATTGTTTCAAGCCCTCAACAACTGAGCCCTTGGCCATGCCCGTTAGAAGTATAGACAGCCAGGAATAACATCAATAAGGAAGGATTCCCAAACACTGAATTCCACAGGCATCTCTGTTTTAATTCAGTGATATGTTGAAATGTCACTTCCTGATGTTGCAGAGTATGTATAGGTACACTTAACTATGTTATATTTTACAGAAAAAATAATTAAATATTTGTTGAGCTGTCCAATGATATCCTCATGCAAGTTCAGATTTTTAATGTGGGTTGATATAGAAACTGACAGATTTGTCCCATCAGTGCGAAACCTTATCTTTGTCTGAAACCATCAGTTAGGGTATCTAGCTATTTGGATCAAAAAGTGCCATTCCTCTCAAAAAGAAACTTATTTGCAGCCATACATTTTATATGTCATTTTGATGTATTTTATTTTTTTGTTCGACATTTTTAGTTTTCATTTTTACAAGTTTAATAACATTGTTCTTATAGAATTTACCATACTCATCAAATCTAATATACCATTGATATGTAAAACACATCATTATTTTACGTGCTGCTGAGAACAACAGAGAGGTTGCTAATTATAATTGCAAGCTGCCATGGATTCTAAGACACATTCCAATTTCAGAGGGGTTAAAATTATTTTTTAAAGTGTGCTTAAAGTTGATAAAATGCAGATGTATATTTCACTTCTATTTTACCAAATAATACTTATATTTCATTAATCATAATGATATAAAGTTTCTTTTTTTAAATTTTTTTAGAGAGAAAAAGGGAGGGAGAACATGTATAAGGTGGGGAGAGGGGCAGAGGAGGAGAGAGGGAGGGATGGAGGGAGGAAGAGAGAGAGAGAGAGAGAGAGAGAGAATCTTAAGCAGGCTCCACACTCAGTGCAGAGCCTGATGCAGAGCTCAGTCCCATAATCCCCATGGGATTATGACCCAAGCTGAAATCAAGAGTCAGATGCTCAACCAACTGAGCCACCCAGGCACCTTCAAAGTTTCTTTTTTGAGTGACTTTAAAAATGAGTTGGCTAAAGAAAAATCATATGTAAATAGGAGTTAGACATGGAATGTAGCATGGGAAAATCCTGGAGGTGATAGCCATGCAATTGTGACTTGGCCTAGCCACGTATAGGGGCCCAGATACTGCCTGTTGGCCCCACCTGCCAGCTCAGGCCAACCCACTGCCCTCCAGCCCTGCACCCAGCTCCTACCTGAGGGAGACTCTGTCTCTGTCTCCTCCACCACGCATGAGGGAGGAGATTGGGCAATCATGCCTATGCTCAGGTTGAAAAATGTGGCTATAACTCACTGAAGTCATTTTATGAGAGTGAAAAGAAATTCCTAAAATCAGACTCCTTATATTCAAGTAACCTAGACTCGCCTCTATTTAAATAAGAGCATACTGACAGGTTTCTGTTTTGTTTTGTTTTGTTTTGTTTTTAACCAATTCTCCACAAAGTAAGGAGAAAAGAACATGTTAGCCTCTCTTGCTGGGTAATTTATTTACTAATAATGGCTAACTAAACATGACCCGTTTCAGTGATTATTAAACCGAAGAATGGTCTGCTTTGTTTTTCATAATAAATTTACCAGTTATAATTATGAATAAGTTGACGAAAATTGCATTTCATTGACAAAATACAGAAGTGGCTAATTTCCTACTCCCACAACGGAGGTGGAGAGAGAATCATTTTAGATGGAGTCGGGAAAAACTGCCAAGTTTCCACTGGGAAAATGTTGTGTTTCTGCGCACTATCTCCCTATCTGTGGATACGTGTCCATCACGCTTCCAGCTCCCACCCTGCACAAGGTCTAGTCCTCAAACTGCTTGGCACTATGTGAATATTTCCCTAAGAGCCACCCAAAACCCTTGGATTTACTTGGTGCTTATCCTTGAAGGTTAGTTTGAATCATTAACCAGAATGCAATGGAGCAGGAGGTCACAAGTCATATAGGCTCCACTGCTTGCACAAAGCCGGTTTTTGCAAACCTAATTTTGAAGGTTTTAATGTAGGTGTAATTGAGAAGATAAATTGAACACATATGCATATCCTAATAAAGGTATTCTTTGGAGTCAGCAAATAGTCACATCATACTAAGCATCAATGATCCTATTATAGTATAATAAAAGGGAAAGGTCTTATAATAGAAGATTATTTATGGGCTATTAGTTATTAGTGTAATTTTAAAAATATAAGTAGTAACAATTAGCAGAATTGATAGTATTGGAGATGCAGCTGTTTCCACTCACTGGTACTAATGATATTAACAATAATTCTAATAGCAATGTCATTTGAAAGCTAAACCTTTTCCAAGTTCTTTATCCTTATGGGTGTTTTTATCAGATCACTGCTGCATAATTTTATAAAAACGATTTCCTAATATTCATAAAAGTTCCTGACATCATACACTAAAATTTGAAATTTATTCATAGATTAGAATAAAGTTGTAATTGTGGCCCAGTACCCTTTCTCCAAGCAGAAATAGTGGTCAGAAAGTCAAATATATTTAAGAAGTAGACTCGCTAAGACTTGGTGTCTTAGGTCAAGTTCCCTAGAAGCAAAGCCTTAGAGAGGGACTTGGATGCAGGTGGTTTACTGAGAGATAAACCTATAAGGAAGGGAGAGAGGCAGGATAGGGACGTGGGAAGTGCCAGGCACAATGTGGATCAGATGGTATGCCTGGCTCGATGCGGGTGGATGGGTAAATTGGACCACACAGGATAGCCGTGAGCCCTTATAGCCAATACTCACAGCAGTTTGGGGGTTGATGTGGTGGCCAGGAACAGGGACCTGCTCTGAGCACTAACAGCACTAAGTATACTTGGTGATGGAGAGGGAGGGGAATGGGGATTGGGGAGAGGGGAACAAGGACGGCTCCCAGATTTGTGACATGAACAAGTGAATTGATTCTTGTATATAACAACAACACTCCCCTCATAATACCAAAAATCCAAGATTGCAGAAGAAATAGGAAAAGATTCTCATTGTACAAATAAATAAATTTTCCTTTAGCTTTTACTTTCTAGATGAAAAATGCCAACTTTTTGGCATATTTGCATAGCATTTTCTACTAGGGATATGTAAACTTTTTTAAAAAAGTGGTTTTTTTTAGAACTTTTCCATTTACTCTGCTTTGTGTTGAAAATGAACCCAAGCTTTGTGTTCAAAAATGAACCCAGTTTGGGTTGTTAGAGTTATTAGTACTCTAATAATTGAAGATTCAGTCCTGATATTACAATATTATGGTAACTTTTAATGAAAAAGTATTATGCATTGCTCTTATGCATTCACCCTTTAGTCCAGAGGTCAGTAATCTATGGCTTGTGAGCCAAATCCAGCCTGCAACCTGTTCTTGTATGACCTGAGAGCTAAGAATTTTTACATTTTTAAAGGGTTGCTTTAAAAAGAATTTAGCAGACTATATGACACACAAAGCCAAAAGTATTTACTATTTTAAGCCCTTTTACAGAAAAGTTTGCTGACCCCTGCTTCAGTCCATTATGACCTCAAACTTTCTTTCAGAAGTGTGCTGACCAATCCGTATTTTGAGATAAAATCTGACATTCAAAAACTTCAAACTAGCAAGTGATTTATGGAACCAGAAAATGATTTGTTTTATAAAAGGATTCATCGCAGAATTTATACAAATAAATTCTAGTTCATCTGAACAGTTGTTTTTAATGGAATTCTTCAACAAATTCAGAAGCATTTGTTTTAAGTCAAATAAATCTGCATAATTTCTCTTTGTTTCATAACAATATTACTACCCATTTTGTGATTATTGTAAAGAAACTGAAAATACAAATAGATACAAAGGTAAAAAGTCACCTGCAATATTACCATCCATCTTTAGCCACTGTTAACATGTGGTACATCTTTTCCTAGGCATATAAACATTTAATTTTTGTAAAATGTGGATAACGTATGTATAATAGTATATCCTCTTTTAGTCATTTAATATTATGATTTTCAAAAGCATCGTATTTGACTGCATTTATTCCACAGAATGAATATGTCACAATTTATTTAAATATCTTACCATTTTTTGACATTTAGGTTGAAACTAATTTTTCACTCTTGTAAATGCCACAATGAGCATCTTTATGCATAAATATAGATCCTCATTTCTGTGTCCTTAGGCTAGATTTTTAAAAGAGTAACTATTGTCTCCTCCCCCCAGTTTGTTCCTTGTCTCTTACAAATTCATTTTTCTTCTAGATCTATCAACCCTGGAGTTCCTCGGGGTTAGAAATGTGACCTACCTCTTCCTACTCTCTCTGTCGGCAGACATGTCACCTATACCCAAGCTTTCAAATACAATCTCCCATATTTACATCTCTAGCCCCAGATCTCTCTGCTAAGCTCCAGACACACATATCCAGATACCTACTTGGCATGTTCACTTGTAGGTCTTCTACCATCTCAAATAGAAAATGTCCAAAAATGATTCAATATCTTCCCTTCTTTTGCTTGCTACCAAACCCCCTCCTTGTTGCCCATTTCAGTGAAGAGATACCACCTTTCCACTAAATTGCTTATGATACAAAGCTGGAAACCATCAGTGACGTCTCTCTCTATTCTGTCACCAGGTCTTGTTAATTCTCCCATCTAAATATATCTTTAATATTTCTATTTCTCTCCATCTCCCCACCCTCACCTAAACCACATTTATCTCCTCCCTGGACTCCTATATTTGCTTCCTAATTGGTCTCTCTGCATCCACTCTTGTCCTTCTCGGTCCTTCTATCCTCTGGTAGTTCTCTACCGAGGAGAACATTTCTAAAAATGTCAATCTACCCTTACAATCCTTAAGCGGTTGTTAGGATAAAGATCTTAATGGCAACCCCTTCTCTTGCCACTCTCCCCCTTACTCTCTTGTTCCAACCTAGTGGTTTTCTTTCAGCTACTCACGTAAGCCAGGCTTCTATCAGCCTCAAACCCTTTGTTTAAGGTGTTTCTTCTGCCTTTAACACCCTCCCTCTTCTTCAGCTGACCAACCCTTTTTCTGATGCAACCTCCAATACACACACTACCTACGTGCTTTCTCAGCATCGTATGAGTCTACTCTGGGTACTTATGACAAATTGTAATCTAAATTGTTGGGTATCTTTTTTCTGCTGTAATGTCTGTTTCTCTACTAGAGTGAACTTTCATTTTGGGCAAATGGTGTCTGTCTCTTTCACCACAGTATCTCTCAGGGCCACCCATGTAGTAAGTGCTCCATAAATACTTGTTGCAGGTCATGGGGTATAAACTTTGCAAAGACATTTAAAACATTTTATCAAGGGTGCGTGGGTGGCTCAGTTGATTAAGTGTCCGACTTCAGCTCAGGTCATGATCTCACCATTCATGAATTCGAAGTCAGACGCTCAACTGACTGAGCCATCCAGGCACCCCCGATCACACTCATTCGGACATTGTATATTGTTTTAAATAATTTAAAAATATTTTATAGGCAATATGTAACCTCATTATTATTGAAATTGCATCTTTTTGATTACTAGTGAAGTTGAACAGTTTTCACATTCCCCCATGCCTTGAGTGATCATTTGATTTATCATGTAAACTGGGACGCTTTTGAGAGTGAAGAAAGGTGCTGTTCATAATTATGCCAGGACAAGATGCCAGGATAAAAGCAGGACCGTCCTATACAAGCCAAGATGGATAGTTTCCCTAACTCTTTCATTTTCATGTAGTCTTAGAACTCTGGGCACCTAAGCTGAGAGCAGAGGTCCAAGTGATGATCCAGGGGTAAACTGAAGATAAAAATGCTTTTCGTTCTTCATTTTCATATGGATGCCGTGTGCTGTGCTGTCCAGTAGCTCAGTGACTTGCTCCAGAACTCCCTGTCACCAATGCTGCCTACTTCGCTCATTTACCTCACCTGCCTAACCTTTGAAGACTTCCAACAATTTCATACCACTCTCCTTTCATGATAAGACCATTGGCCCAAAGAACTGCAGGAACTGTCTTGCCCATAAATGCAGAGCTACTCAGAGGCAGAGCCAAGGCTTTTGGAAGAGTTCCCTCCTGTTCCACCAAGCTGCCTCCTCCTTCACGTTCAGATACATTCCTCCTGCTTGGATTGCACTGACAATGCCAGTAGTTATTTTCTGATTTGATAACACTTCCAAAGTTATATAGAGAAGTGACCAGAACAGAGTTTTCACTTCTTAGTGCATCCTGTGAGGATGTTCCTCTTTGACAGCATAACACATCAAAGCACAAGGCACACAATTTCTGGGGCAATTCATCTTGTACTGGGGTCATGTGCACGTGGTTTCAGTGCCTATGACTTGTAACGCTTCCCTGAGCTAATGCAATGAGTCTACAAACTTTCGTAGCTTTTCCTAAATGTCCTCTTATGTAATATATGCCCTTCAGTGAAGCTCAAAAAATAAATTCAGAGTTGCTTACAGATTTGCATTTTCAAGAATTGCTAGGAACTTAAGGAAGGTAGAATATGATGACAAAGAATTTCTGGAAAAAGAAAGATGAGGAGTGTTTAAATAAGTTGAATTTTTGTCAATGCCATCTGATCTGAGGTATGACTTTATTAGGAAAAGAACAGCAGCCTTCCTCTTCCAATCTCCTCAACAGAAAACAAATTTCCTTCTAATGAGATTCCCAATAGAGCCTCTGATTACTGTTGTGCAAATTGTGCACTGCACAATCCTAGGGGGTGCCATTTACCCCACCACCTAGGCAAAGGTGCCAAACGGTCCCTCTTGGCAGGCACCTGTGGTGCAGATCACAATCCTCCTGGCACCAGACAGGGTACAATCTGTGCGACCATATGTTGAGGTCCTGACTGACACTCTCTGTGTGACTTTTCCTTGATAAAGAAAGACACTATCAGTGTCAGTTAGAGTTGCCTTATTCACCAACACCTGTAGACTTTTTAGAGTAATCTTCATTTCATACATTCACCTAGTTTTTGTAAGCACTTTGGTATATGTCAACCCAAGTGTCCTGGTTTCAGGTTTAGGAAATAGGTCATTGGAGCTATCTTTTAAGGGCTGAGGTTGTCTAAATTTTGCCATTTCATTTTTATTGAGGAAAATGCAGGAAATAAGTGCAATCTCATGGTTTTCTAGAGAACCTAAACATTTAAGATGTTAATGTTTTTTAAAGGGATGTTTTTCATTAAAATTTAGCTATGTAGGGGTTCCTGGGTGGCTCGGTCGGTTAAGCATCTGAACCTTGGTTTCTGCTCAGGTCATGATCTCACGGTTTATGAGTACCAGCCCCACCGCAGGCTCTGCGCTGACAGTGGGGAGCCTGCTAGGGATACTCTCTTACTCCCTCTCTCTCTGCATCTTCCCTGCTCATGTTGTCTCTCTCTCTCTCTCAAAATAAATAAATAAACTTAAAAAATATATAGCTCTGTAAATGAAAGAAAGAAAAAAAATTAGGTGTATATACGATCCATCTCCAAAATATCTGTACATATAGACTAAAAGTTAAAAATCAACCATTGGCTCTCCAGAAATAAAGGAGAAATGCCACGCATTCAACCTGCCCAACGGAGAGAGACCTTGGTTTTAAATTAATAGAGAAACCAACTTTGTATCTCCCAACAGAGAAGGTGATGAAACCATTCAGAGACAGTTTTATACCATATTTCCCATAGTGTCTAGGATGAAATCCAAAGGGTCTTTAAGCTGGAAGAAGCCTTTTAGTTCATTCACTTACTCATAATTCTATTTGCGTAACATCATGACCATGCAGTCTAGCCCCCTTCGTGAGGAAACTGAGGTCACAAAGTTGGTTAGAGACAGGGCTGGAAACTAAGCCCAGATGTTCTATATCCAGGACACTTGGCCCCACAGTGCTGCTACATATTACCATGTAGTTAAATTCAGGTGATGAAATAGGAGAGCATCTGTATACTGCATGTGACTTGCATGTAATTCATGCAATAAAGATGAAATACAAACCTCTTTGCCAGCCATTTCTTTATTACTCTAAATGCCACAACTTAGAGAAAGAAGGTTCAGCATTAGGGGCAATAATTTCAGAATTAGTTTGGGACTTTTGCAAATAAACCTTTTTCCCAGCTATCTATACTCCTTACAATTTAAATATTTCAGTCACGCCTTTTCTCAAATGTTGCCTTTACAGATTAACATCCTATAAATAGCACTGACCTCCTAGGAACATGCTGTCATCCCTACCCTTGGAGTATTATTCCAGTTTTCCGTTCATGACAAAAAGGAAAATCCCAATCTCATGGTGGCTACCTTCTGAAAGGATTTGCTTTGCGGGGAAATTAAAAGCATGTAGTTCATACAATTGGAAATTTCATTTTCCAGGGTGTCTGTACTCTTCTTTTACACAATTAAGTCTCCCAACGTGCCGAATAGCGCTGAACTTGTTGACAGTTGAGGAGGTGGAGCACATGTGTGCATCAGGGAACAGCTGCTCTTGCCAGCTGCCTTCTCCTCTGCATAGACAGAAATACTGCCCAAGGAGCCCCTGCAGGGCAGGAGACTCAGAACTCCTTTGAACTTGCTGCAAGGAGCCCTTTCTGACATTTTGCTCTGTGAATTTATCCATATGCATGCAGACCAAAGGGTAGTGAGCCTTTCACTGAGTGACTAGCAGCCAAGATTTTGGAGCCAAGCTACCTGGGTCCAAATCTTGGCTATGCCACCTAGTTTTCCAGCTCTTTGACATTAGGTCGTGTTACTTAATCTAACTATTTTCAGCAATCTCACCTGTACATGGGGTTACTAGTGTCTTCATAGAGTTTTTGAGAATTAAATGTTATTATTAATAATCCCAGCATCCAATATATATTTTTAATGTTTTTATTTTTGAGTGAGAGAGCACAAGCAGGGGAGGTGTGGGGGGGTGGGGGGGCCAGAGGATCCGAAGTGGACTCTGCACTGACAGCAGAGAGCCCCATGCGGGGTTAGAACTCCAGAACCATGAGATCATGACCTAAGCTGAAGTTGGACTCATAACCGCTTAACCGTCTGAGCCACCCCAGTGCCCCTGCAGCAACAAATATTGATGAAGCTTCTATTCCATTCCAGTTATCATGAACAAAACAGAGAAATAGCTCCTCCCTTAGAGTATTTACTCCCTTAGAGTATTTACTCCTCTAGAGTATGTTTTCCCAGTAGGAGCACTGATCCATTTAAGGGTTATAAAGTCAATGGTGAAGTGTGAGCAAATTTTCTTCTAAATGAATTAGGATAGGATTTACAAATAAGGGTTTTATGAAACTTTTAAATATTTTTATACGTATGTGTGGCCTGGGTCTTGGCAGAAAATGGTTTTCTTGAGTCTAGTAGAGAAGACATGCAATTAAACAGCAACGTAGATGCAGCATTTATGATGAGTGCAATAAATATCTCTGGAGCATGGGAAAGTTACCTGCTTCCTTTTAGGCGGGCGGTACAGAGAATCAGGAGCCTTCCCGGAGGAAGTGACATTTAAGCCTAGACATAAAGGATAAGTAGAAATTTGCCAAAAGAAATGGGGGGAGGTTGGGCAGGAAGCAGTTCCTTTAAGGGCATTGAGGAGCCAAGGGGACTTTAAAGGAGCTGGGAGAGACCTGCATTGCAGAAAGGCACTCTGGCTGCATGCAGAGAATGGGCATAGGTAGTAGGGAGACTGTTTAGTAATTTCAGGACAGTGGTCCAGACTGGGGTGATTGATGGGGGAAGTTGCTGGTTTGCGATGACACCCACTTGACTCACATCTCTGATGTCTAATTTACAAAGGTTGCAGGGGACAAAATCTAAGTCTGTAAGCCACAAGCTCCTAACCTGAGGACAGGGTCCTATAAACAGGAAGACAGGACCTTTCAATCACTTTCCAAATCATCTCTCCATCCTGCTGGACATATCTGTAGACTGTCGCCGGCCTAGGAATTGGCAGGGCTTTCTGTTCCAAAATGGGACAGTTCTTGGCAGGAGATGGAAGGCTGGAAACAGAATGGAAACTGGGCTAGCCAGGCACCTTGCATGAAGAGAAAAGAAAAAACGAAACCTGGTACTTTCCCATCTGATCCAGAATATCTGGTCAGAAAATTATTTAAAAGGACAGATAATTCAGAGATATTTGGCTTTGAAATGCCATGCGTTTTTGGCAGTGGATTTACCTTGCCAAATGTTTTTCTAAGGCCTTATTTTGCATTCCCTGAACACAGACCATCTGGGCAGCAGGGGAGATGAGTAGGAGCCCAGGAGGGAATCTGGGTAGGGGGCTGAGGAGGTCCTAATGTTTAAAAATTGGGACTGAGACCACAACTTTTTATCACTCTAGTTGATGAACACTTATCTGTCTACCTGTGTTCTGCCCCAGAGCAGTGAGCTTTTCCTGACCTAACCCTTGCCAATTCACATGGTGATTTGAAAAGCAGCTATCTAGTTCCCAGCACCCGGTGTTTCCTACCCACATCTCTGAACACTTTTAGGGCCACATCCATCCTACAGGGCAGGGGGTGGGGGACGGGCAGCCAGCTGACCCAGGGCTTCACAGCAACCTCAAAATCAAACCATATTTGGAGCACAAGGCAGGCTGTTTACAGATGTTACCATAAAAGACATTTGAAATTATAATCAGTCCTGTTTTACAGAAGAGCTGTAAAGGGGCCAGACCAGAGGCCCCTTTCCCTGTATTCATTAAGATTGCTGCTTCCAGGCAAGTTAAAAGATTAGTTTATCTTCCCTGGCTCAGGCCTACCTAGGACTGGAAAGAGTCACACTTCACTGAAATCACTTAAACAAAGGGTCTCTGCACCAAGTCCCAATTAGGACCTAGAAGAAAAGTCAGGATGGCAGCCACTCCCTACTAAAGAATTCCAAGCATTCCCCTGGTCCTCCCTCTGGAGGGTGCAAAGCCAGGGTAGTGGCCTGGTCCAAGCTAGAATTCACTGGGAATAATTAGTAACAGCCCAAATCTGGAAGCTCAGAGAAACTGGTTTTCCCCCAATCCATTGTAAAATTAAGTGCTAGGGTTGTTTCGTTTTTTTTTCTTTTTGAATTTTTTCAGATTTACTGAGGTATAATTGACACATAAAATGGTTAAATATTTAAAATGCATGCTATGGTTATTTGACACAAGCATACAGTGTGTAAGGATCCCCTAGTTAACACATCCGTCACCTCACATGTGTGTTTGTGAACATTTAAGAGGGCATTTCCTTGTTTCCCAGTTCTTACAAGTCAGCACTGGTTGGTTCACAGGAAATTTCTAACCCTGAAAAGGTGCTCTATGACCCATCTATGCTTTCCAAGTGATGGTATCTTCATTCCAAGGAAACTTGTCCCTAATGAGATGAGCTGCCAAATTCAGGGAACCAGTGTGCATTCCGAAAAACCCAGCATAGGTTTCTTTGACTCGGTTTCCAGAAAAATTTAAGGACGCAGAGTCAGTTTAAGTGCCAGGAGCAGGTCACCTGATATCCACGTCTTCCCTTCCTTTAATGTCACCTTGATTGGAGGCGGCCAAAAGGGACTTTAGAGGTTCGCCTAAACCTTTAGAACAGATTCTTCACCAACGTTCCAGGTATCAGTCCCATCTTCCACTTAGCTCTCCGTTCCCCAGACACACACCTCTCTGAGGTCATCCTCAGCGTGCGGCCGGTAGCGGGAAGGAAGCGTGAGCTAAAGCAACAGGTTCCGCCCACAGCCTGAACTTGGAAGGGGCGCGGGCAAGGCGACTGGAGCAGGGCGGTGGAGGGAGAGGAAGTGGCCGAGGAAGGTGGAAGGGAAATGATGGTGCATGACCACCCAGCACACGTCACTTCGGGCTCCCACAAGGGCTAGTGTCTGTGCGCGTGTGGGAGGAGGGAGGTCCTTCACCGGATCACTTGGGAACTTCCGCGTGGGTTAGCATGCGCCGCGACCGCGCTTTGGGGTACCGGGAGGCTAAGGCAGAATAAAGAGCCCCGAAAAGAGGGCTTGAAACGCGCCCAGAAAATCTTTGTGTGTGTCTGTGGGTTAACACCCGCCACCCTCCCCAGGGTGCCGCCCCTGTTAATTGGCCAGGTCTGCATCCCTAACGCCCCGAGCCCCTTTCCCTCGGCCTTTTCCCGACCTCTCTGAACCCAAGCCCGCCCGCCTCCCGCCTGAGACTGCAGCCGCAAAAACCGGGAGAACGGACTGCGCCGCGCCCGGCAGCCTCTGGGCATGCTCGGTGGCGGGACCGGCTCCGCCGCCGGGAGGGCGCGTCCTCCCTCCCCCAGGGCGGCGGCGGCGGTGGCGGCGCCTGCAGCTACCGCCGCCGCGCCCGGCCCCGCACACCTTTTGGGGTGGGGAGAGCCACCCTCTCCTGCGAAAGCTGAGAGCGCCCCCCCCCCACCCCGAGCCTTCCGGCGGGCCGAGGAGGGGCGGGTCAGGGAGGCGCGGAGGCGGGAGTGAGACCTCCGAGCTGCCTGCGGTTCCTTAGAAAGTAAAGCTCAGCTGGCGAACCAAGCCGGCTCCCAGCCGCCGGCGGGGGCGGGGCGAGGCGGGGCCGAGTGGGGGGTGGTCTCGGCGCCCGGAACGAGGTGCGAATTCAGTAGCCGCCCACCTTCTTCTCGGTCCCGCCCCCAGGGAATTATAATTCTCTGGGAAAGTGTCTGGTTCTCGGAGAATCCTTGGGGCGGGGTGCAGGGGTGCTCCCGGCGTAAAATGGTTACAACAAAGTCCATGCGCGCCCCGGGGCCCCTCTTATGGAAAGTGTGAGCGCTGGTGG
The DNA here is from genome assembly GCF_027475565.1 of Acinonyx jubatus. NCBI lineage: Eukaryota > Metazoa > Chordata > Mammalia > Carnivora > Felidae > Acinonyx > Acinonyx jubatus. Next base: position 103,554,133 of record NC_069384.1, on the reverse strand, counting down.
CTGGGCACCCCCTTTGCTAATCTGAGGGTTAGTTACTGGGAGGAAGTATGGTTGGGGTGGGGGGGCGGTGGGCGAAGGGAAGCCTCAAGCTGGTGCCGGCTCCGTCCCCAGGCCTCCTTCGGGGGTGCACCTCCGACCAGGCAGACGCGGGGCACTGGGCCGGGGTGCTTGCGGCGGGTGGCGGGGGGCCGGAGCAGGCTCGGCCCGGCAGCTCACTCTCTGCCTCCTCCCCCCTAGGATTACCGAGAGGATGGGATGGATCTAGGCAGTGACGCCGGCGGCAGCAGCAGCAGCAGCAGCCGCACCAGTTCGCAGTCCAACTCCACCAAAGTGACCCCTTGCTCCGAGTGCAAATCCTCGTCGTCGCCGGGGGGCAGTCTGGACTTGGTGTCTGCCCTGGAGGACTATGAGGAGCCCTTCCCGGTCTACCAGAAGAAGGTGATTGATGAGTGGGCGCCGGAGGAGGACGGGGAGGAGGAGGAAGAGGAGGACGAGCGCGACGAGCGGGGGTACCGGGATGGCCGCTGTCCGGCCCGGGAGCCGGGGGACGTGAGCGCCAGGACCCGCAGCGGCGGCGGCGGGGGCAAGGGCGCCACCACTGCCATGCCGCCCCCCGTGCCCAACGGCAACCTCCACCCGAACGACCCCCAGGACCTCAGGCACAATGGCAACGTGGTGGTGTTGGCCGGCCGGCCCAGCGGTTCTCGCGGCCCCCGCCGGGCAGTCCAGAAGCCCCAGCCCGCGCGGGGCCGACGCGGCGGCCGGGGTCCGGCAACTGGGGTCCTCTGCCTTCAGCCCACGGACGGCGGGACGTGTGTCCCGGAGGAGCCCCCGGTGCCCCCTATGGACTGGGAGGCACTGGAGAAGCATCTGGCTGGACTGCAGTTCCGGGAGCAGGAGGTGCGGAACCAGGGACAAACCAGGACCAACTCCACCTCCGTAAGTTGGCCGGGGGTGCGTGCCCACGCGCGCACACACGCGTACACACCGCGCGCACAGCCCGCACGCGTCCGCCTGGCTCTCCCACCCGCCTGCGGCCCCATTCATCCTTCCGCGAGGGTGGGGGCCGGGCTTGAGAGCCTGCCTTCTGCTACCCTGGGGTACGGTTGCTCAGTCTGTGAGCTGTCTGGGTTTGCAGGATGGGCGGAGAGGAGGGAGGGGCAGCCAGAGGGCAGCGGAAAGTCGAGTTAGTGGAACCGGCGACTCATGTTAATGGAATTACTTATGGAGACGAGATTGTGAGTCACTTGCCTGAAAATAAATCCGGGGAAATTTTGGCACCGAAGCCAGTGCCCTGCGGGTGATATTTCAAGTGGTAATAGTTGTGGCTTTGTCGACCGTGGTGGGTCTCCCTTCGTTACCACTAACGTTTCGCCCATGTATAGTCTGTCCCTGTGCACACGCTCACATTCGCCTGCCCACACCTCCGGTATGGCAGCAGGGTTTGTTCCGTCTCGCGTTTAAGCAGATGCTCCTGAATTTGAATGGGTGACCGCCCTGCCCTGAGACTTTGTTCCTTTCTGAAACCCGACCTGTTGTTGACTTGGGGAATGGGGGGCATTGACCTGCTAGGGTGAGAGAGTGGTTTTTGCCCCTGTCGCCTCAGCCTCTCTGGTGAAGCCCTCCTTGTTTTGAGAAGGAGCCACTTGCAGTTCCTTACCGGAGGCCACACTGCCTCAGTTCAGGAAATCCATAGAGGGAGGGGTGCTGAAGTGGAACAGAGACAGGGAGAGAAGGAGGGCTGCATCTATAATAAGAAGCTCTGGCAGGTTTGCACTTGTCTCAACATCTTTTTTGCCCCTGAGAGGAGAGCAAATCAATGACTTAAAAGCGTCAGGAATGTAGCTCCGCTATTTATCATTGTTTTGAGATAAAGCAACAGTTGTAATTTGAAATCGTTAATGATGTCCCTAAATGGGGCTGAAGGGCACACGGTTTCAATAAGCCGCTTTCTGTGTGTGGCAGCTGTATGGCAGTGTGGGAAAATGCTGGCTTGCAGGTGTAATTTTTCTGCTCCAGGGCCCTGGGGCTACTGGAAATTGGGTGCATGCACTTCTGACTTCAGGGGTGAGGACACTAACCACGTTTCACAGAGAAATTGGCATGGTTTCTATCAGAGAGAGCCCTTGGCTGACAGAGCCCACTGGTTAGTGTCCCTTGAGAAACTACCTATTAAATTAACACACTCATTTTAATCCCAGCTGTTTACCATGGCCACTAGCAGACGTGGAATCTTTCCATTACAGCCAATTCTATGTATTATACCTTGCAATGGAAAACATCCTTTTCCCACTTAGTGTCTGAGAAAAATACCTGATTAAGCTCCTTGGACTTAAACAATGACTTGAAGATAAACACATTTCATTTACTATTGCATGATATTAATACATTCCAGGAGAATATAATAATTTATGTACGTGCAAAGTTAGGATTTGATGATGACAACAAACCCCATTATTTAATATTTTTTGTTTAATAACTATTAAACAAAATGTTATTGAGCACCTGTGTACTATGTGCTAAATGCAAGGTCTGATTCTCTGTGCTACAGTTACACATCTGTCCATGTGAGACTTGAATTATGGTGAGGGGAGGTAGGGTACAGACTGACTCCCCTCTAAGAACTTAAAATTTAATAAATTACTTAACAACATCCCTTCCCCCAACACACACACACACACACACACACACACACACACATACACACACACACACACACACACACACACACACAGCCTATTACTATGAAGACTGTGAATCTTTCCTTCTTGGGCAATCTTTGAAACCAAAGGTGTCTCCTCACCTGTTGAACAATTTGCATTATTTGGGTTCCCTTCCCTCCACCCCAGCCCCCCTGAAAATGTCCCTTCTGGGCATTTCCTCCACAAGCTATGCAGAAAAACCTGAAACCCATTTCTTTAAAGCAAGTATGTGCACAGAAAAAAAGGGGGAGGGGAGAGCCTTTGAGGTTGTTTAATCAATTTTACCATTTTTTGGTTTGTTAATAACAAAATTAATAGCCAGTGTCGGTTTAGAATAGTGTTTTTCATACTGTAAGTTACCCATGAAATCACCTTAACATTTAAAAAAAGAAATGAAATAAAACAGTAAACTTGGTTTTAAAAACTTTTGCTTTGGTTTTATGTAAACACTGGGTCATGATGTAAAATATATTTCTTACTATGGGTCATTGTCATAAAATTCAAAAAACACTGATTTAAATGCTGTTTACTCCTGCCTGGGATAAGTGGGAAAATTTATAACTATGAGGACAGAAACTTGAGAATAACAAAGGAGTCATGTAGAGGAGAAAGCCTATCTGGAATAAGTTGTTCAAATCAAACATTTTGCTCCTCTTTAAAATTTTTTTTTAAGTTTATTTATTTATTTGAGAGAGGAGGGAGAGAGAATCTCAAGCAGGCTCCACACCCCCAGCACACTGCCTGATGTGGGGCTTGAACTAACGAACCATGAGATCATGACCTGAGCCAAAACCAAGAGTCAGACGCTTAACCGACCGAGCCACCCAGGTGCCCCTTTTTGCTCCTCTTTAAAAAGCTCTATATAAATACATGTAAATGGAATTAATACAGACTACTTGGAGGAAGGATATAAAATGAAAAAGAGGAGTAGGTTCTCCTTTACCTATGAAGAGGACCAAATGAGCTCTTCCCACCTGAGGACTTTGCCCATGGGGTTGCCTCTCCTGGGAATCAAGTGGCTTATTCTTTCCCATCATTCCAGACTACTCAGCCCTCACATCCCTGACCACCCTCCCTCCCCCGCCCCCCAAAGTAAAGTAAGGCACTCTACCCAGGCACTCCTTGTGTTTTCTTAGTGCTTATCACTACCTGACATCTTGTTGGGTTCCCCTTCATTTTTGGTCTCTTGAGAATCAAGTTGTAGTGTACAGGTCTTGCCTCTCTTTTAATCATTGTAGCCTCGTGCTTGTGATACTGCCCGGGATGCAGTAGGTTCTCAAATACTGAATGAATGAATGAATGAATGAATGGTTTATTAGACCCACACACCCAGACCTAAACCAACCCCCTCATTTTACAGTTTCAAAAATTGAGGCTCATTGAAGTAAGTGATTTGCCTAAGGGCCCACTAAGTAATCTATGAAAGGTTTTCTTCTATCAGACTGTGTTTTTTCTCATTTTAATGCTAAAATCAATTTGAAGTAAAAGGGAAGGAAAGAGGCTTCCACCTCCGTAGGTTTCTTAAATGACAAGTCCCCTCTTATGCTTCCCTAGTAGGTATTAAGGACAGAAATAAATTAGGAAATAACCAACATACCATTATTTATGAGTCTCTTCTCACAAACATGGTTTAGTTTTGATTTGTTTTGATGGAATAATGGCTGCAGCAAAACACTCAAAAGGAAGAACTAAGATCTCAAAAATGTGTTGACCATCAGCCTTTCCTAATCTACTGAAAATTTAGAGGCAAATTTAAAAGCCCTAGAGGCAAATTTAAACCCTAAAGCTGACCTTTCCTTCCTGTAGGATTTAAGCAGTTTATCTCTAGCTTGGTGTCAGCCAAAGAGCATGGGCTTGGATGGTGCCAAGAACTGTCTTTGGGGTCAGAGCTCTGAGGTGCCAGAGGGAGTCCCCCCAAGGAAACGATTGGTGACCTTACCTCCTGCTATCCTGCTAGACAAACTTGCATTGCCTCAGGTGGCCCAGCCTCTTCCTAGATGGCCCAACCCCCAACCTTGATGTTGGAGCCTTGAGGGCAGCAAGGTTTCTTTACTCCACCATCTTGTCTTATCCCCAGTAGCTCCCATGGGGAGGGGAGCTGTTCAACCCAACAACCAGAACTACCCCCAGAAGTGCCTCCTCCAGTTCACCAGCCCCTGCTCATCTGGCTTCTACCTGTTTCTCACAGTCCTGCCTTGGGCTTACATCACCTCAGGTGTGTGGCCCCCCATCTAGGGCCACACACAGTAAAGAAGTAAAGAAAGATACTGGGGATTGGTGCTTTTGATGTCAGATTTAGAACCAGCTGTGGCAAGTTTAAGGGAGTCCTGCCCCCTTATATTAGTGTTCACCCTAAATTCTCATTTCCCTGCCTACTATGACTGCTGAACTGGCTTGGGCAATCAATCCTAGAGAAACATGGTTTCCCTCTTTTCAGTGCAGACCCAAGCAGTCAGCTTTCTCTTTCCTCCTGCTTCTCCTGGATCTTTCTTTGTAGCCCTGTCACTCTTCTTGGGGTGGGAGTGCCCATTGCCTCAATGTACTCCTCTTCCTAAACGGAGTATAATTATACCTCTTTTTCTCAATGGTCTTTCTGTGAGGTTTTCTCTCCTCAGGGTCTGAGGTCCTCCAAGTTTAGCCTATTCTGCCTAGAAACTTATCCTCTTTGTTCTCCCTCTTGTCCCATTTTTTTGATTCTTAAAAAAAAAAACAAAAAACTGTTGAGGTAGAATTGACATACAACCAACTGCACATATTTGAAATGTATAATCTGATGAGTTCATGTGACATGTGTCCACCTGTGAAACTATCATCAAAATCAAGATAATGAAACATATCTCTTACCCCAAAAAGTATCCTCCTGCCCTTTTGTAATACTCCCATCCTGTCCTTTGGCAATCACTGGTCTTATTTCTAGCACTGCAGGTTAGTTTGCATTTTCTAAGATGAATGTAAGTAAAATCATATACTATGTACTCAGTTTTTGTCTGCCTTCTTTCACTCAGCATGTAATATTTTATGATTCATCCGTATTATTATATATATCAAGAGCTCACTACTTTCTGTTGCTAGGTAGTGTTTCATTTTATGGATATACCCTGTTTCCCTGTTGATGGACATTTGAGTTGTTTCTAATTTCCTTGTTATTGTTGTTGTTGATGTTGTTGTTGAATTTTGAGAGAACCTGTGTGTGAATGGGGGAGGAAAGGAGGAAGAGAAAAAAAATCTTAAGCAAGCTTCACGCTCAGCACAGAGCCCAACTCAGCACTTAATCTCATGACTCTAGGATCATGACCTGAGCAGAAGAGTAGACCACTCAACTGACAAAACCACCCAGGCTCCCCGTTTCTAGTTTCTGTCTATTACTAATGAAAGTGCAGTGAACATTCATTCATAGGAACATATTCTTTCATTTCTGTTGGGTAAATACCTAGGAGTAGAATGATTGGATCATACAGTAAGCAACTTTAGAAGTTGCCTGTTTTCCAAAGAAGCTGCTTCTGTCACCATGATTATTTATGCACTCACTATAACCTTGGTTGCTCTGTTCCATCTATGTCCTTGGAGACTTATAAAACCTCTCTCTTCAGGTGACTGGGGGGATTGCTTCCATCTCTTTTACAACAATGAGAGAGTAGGAGGATCACATCTTACACCCAACCAGAATCATTACACCTATTGTTCCAAAACCCATTTTTAAATTAAAGAGTTCTACTTGTAGACCCAACATGTTTTAATTATGGTTTTATTATTTTTAGTGCCTGTGACAGGTACATTTTCTCATTTAATGAGAAGATAAGAATAATTTTAATCGACATGTTAATTGAAAGTAAATTCTCCTGATGAAGTTTTTTCCAAAGTACTTGAAAATAATGTCTTTTTATTTGTACCATTAACTAGTAGCAAACTTTAAATTACATACGTTTCTTCCAGAATGGTAGTAATTACAGGTTGTTTTCAATGTATTATTCTGTAAGAATTATAGCTCAGGTACTCCATCTCTATCAATGACACCACTGAAAGAGCTTGAATGGCTGAGTGGTTTGTTTCTGTAGTTACTTGGGCTATGTTTAGATTATGTGAATTCCCATTTTTATGGACTGAATCAAGAGGTCTTTATTACTCCTACAAATTATTGCAAAGTTTGTAAGTTTGTAAAGTTTGTAAGTGATTTGGCAGTGCAGGGCATAGCAGTGAAAATATTCTGTGTGGTATGCAGCTATCTCTTATTCCTTGTTAGTTACAGAGCAGTACATCACATTGGTAAACCTTTTTGATTTTTTTAATCATAACCAGAAATTACCAGGGCCGATCGTATTCTATGCTTCAACCTTTTACCTTGAAATGTTTAGTGCCATCATTGCCTGTTTTTCTAATTTATGTTGATATTTGTTTAAGAGCTGTAAAAGCTGCTCTATCCATTAGCATGTATTCAAGATTTTAAAGAAATATATGGTTGGATTAAAAAAAAAACATAGGTTGCAGGGGCACCAGGGTGGCTCAGTCGGTTGAGTGTCTGACTCTTGATTTTGGCTCAGGTCATGATCTCATGGTTTATGGATTCGAGCCCTGCAGCGGGCTGTGTGATGAGCTTGGAGCCTGCTTGGGATTCTTTCTCTCTCGCCCTCTTTCTCTCAGCCCCTCATGCGTGTATGCTCTCTCTGACTCTTTCAAAATAAATAAACTTAAAAAAAAATTAGGTTGCAGGTAAACTACAAGTTCTGGGGCTGTGTGGGTACTTAAACTACCATCACATGGTTCATCCTGTAATGGAACAGCCTTTGAAAGTGTTGTAGGTGGACTAAAGGAAACCTTTGCCTACCAACTAGTTTGCATGTAGTGGTGCATTAAAACACCCTAAGGAAAATTTCCAGGATAGTGCGTATCTGTAAAACAGATGTAGACATTCTCATCACACATTCACTGAGCTCTTTGATCACCCTTACCACTGACATCCTGTCACCTTCCTCCATCCATGTCTGGCTCTGCCATGCCTTCAAGTCCAGATCCTGTGCCTGCCATTCCTTATTACTTCACTCAGGAAAGCCCAGTGTGAGCCCTTGGCTTTGGAGCAGGTCCACATGCTGCTGTCCACCGACCTGCCCAGCACTTGCTTCTCCAAGGTCCACTCTGATGCAGGGCCTCACCTCTTTGGGAAACTGCAGCTGATCATCTCAGCCCTGAGCAACCACTCTTCTGAACTTTTTATTCCACTTATATACCACTTTTTCATACTTAGCTTTTTAAAAAAGACTTTCCAGTCTTAAGTGTTTTCATATTCATTATCACATTCCATCCTCATGACACCTGAAATTTGAACAAAGCAGTAATGATTCCTGTTTTAGAGATGATAATACTGAGGCTCAGCAAGGTTCAGGGATTTGCCTGAAGTCTCAGGCCTTATAAAACTTAGACCGACCTGTCAATTTCTGACTCTGATTCCAGGCTCTTTCAGTGACATTGTCTTATGGTCAATTATCTTTTTGTGGGTATGTCTCTTATCTACCCAAGTGCTAATAATAATAACTCCAGGTCCTTTCTTAAAAGCTTATCTAAACTCTATGACATTTGGATTTAAAAACAGAAATTTTTTACTCCTAGGCCTTTCCCCCTGAACACATGAATGGTCTTGTCTTCTTACTTTTGAAATTCAGTCCCAAGAACTTTAACAAAAAAGGCTTTTGTAAATTCTTGTCTTAGCAGCTTTATGCTCCTTGAGCTGTTAGGTGGGACAGATGATACTTTATGCTGTCAGTGACTGGGAGATTATTTTGCATACAATTTTAGTAGAAATTCAAGTGTCAATCATGAAATTGAACATTTTTAATAGAAAAGTAATAGGATTTTAAAGATAGAAAGGATCCTAGAGGTCTTCTCATCAAACCCTCATCATTTTTAAAGGCAGAAACAGGTCTATGGAGATTAAACATCTTCAGCCAACTTCATGCAACATCCTCAGCTCAGGCCTGACCGAGTCTGGAAGTAGATTCTACTTTTTAGCGCTTGATCAAAAGTTTTTATTTTACTGTTTGTTTCTCTTTTTCTTTTTTTAAACCAACATTTTCAGGCGATCATAAAATTGCTTCCTTCTATGCAGACTTCGGTTCATCACTGTGTGTATCTCTACCAACAAAACAGTGCTTTTCCTGGGTTGACAGTATTTTGCATTACTGCTCCTTTTTCTGTCTGTCCAGCCTCCTTTCCACCACTGGGCAGCACAGTCCTTCCCTCTCTTTGGGCCAGTGGATGACTGGCACTTGAGAACTTTGCAAGGAGCCACCTGAGTTCTAGGAGGCAGAGAAGGGAGCAACTAGGGTTCAGGCTCACCCTTCTGTAGGTCACTTCTTTGTACAAAGTGCTTCCATTGACTGTCAGACCATGAGGCAGAGCCCGGGTTCAAAAAGATAGGAGAGAGAAGATCTCTATGCAGCTCACCTGCAAGTAGAAATAGACTTTTAAGTGAATAGTTGATTATAAGCCCCCACAGGAGAAGATAATAAAATCAAGAAAAATCGAGAAAGCTAAGCATTTGTGGAGTTAAGTAGCAGCCCGTGAAAGAGTCTCCATTAGGAAAGACCTCAGGCTTCGTCAGAATGTGGGTGAGAATAAGGAATAGAAAAATGGACGTCAGGAAAGGGAGACGTGTTTGGGTTTTTATGTTCCCTGTATGATATTTCTCAGTTTGCCATGTAAATTTGTAGAACCATGCCATCACAAATTCTTCTTGTCAGGTTCAGGACACTTGTAATAACCATTGTCCTTCACTTAACCAAGCCTCATCAAATCTGTCAGCACCCTCATTGTTTCAGCTGCTCTTGGTTTGTTTCTTTGCTTCGTTTTGGTTTTGGCTACTACTTCACTGTTGTGATGTTATTTTCCTTATATATTTGTTACATACTTAGGTCGAGCATGTTCTATCACCAATCTTTATCACTTGTCTTTCTCGGTTTTCTTTCCTACACGTGCTTAAACTAATTTTATTCTCCCCACCTGACCTCTTTTTTTTAACGTTTGTGTCATTTTAGGTTATTCCCATTTTCCCCTACTTTGGTGGTATTTTCTCCAGAAGGTATATATAACTCAAAAGATGATGGTTTAGGCTAGGAAATACTCAAGTGATAGGAATGAACTCAACCAGTGTTTGTTCAGCTCCAGGTTGATGGCTTTTTAAAAGTACTTGTGAAATATTTTTTTTTAGTTGTGTGTAACTGATATGAAGTCATATTAAAGCAAAGCTTACAGGAAGCAAACGAGTTACCAGTTTTCTTCCATCTAGTCTTGTATATCAGATTTCCTGATAAATCCAGATTTCCTGATACAGTGGCAATTATCCGGTACATTCTACTGATACTTGAATCCTTGTTCCTGGACATTCTACTGATACTCCTGAACCTCCACCCAAACATTTAATACTTATTTGAAATTGAATGACCTTTCTGGCATATCCGTCATCAGCAATATCATGTTCATGTTTTTTCTTCTTTTATTTCCTTCCATTTCTCAAAGTTACTCCTCAGTATTTACGCTTCTTGAAAGTGATTGTGGATCTTTCTTCCTTGGGATATTTGCATAGTATATATGTTTTTAAAAAGCTTCAATTTTTATGGTTTACAAGAAGCCATGCATTAGTCAGCAGCTGATTTCTGCAAATTTATCAATTCAAGAGGGTTTTATTGCCCATGTCTTAATAGAGATGATTGATCCTTCAGAACTCTTTCTTGTAGAAATGAATGTCTGGGTTATTCACAGAGTTGGTTTTTTTTTTTTTTTTTTTTTTTGGTACAAAATATTACAAAAACCTGTCAAGAAAATGTGTGGGTTGGGCTTTTCTAGTGTTGCTCCACTAGCCCAGGTGGATGAGGCTGGTTCTCAGAGGGCTTGACAAAAGGCAGAGTAGAGCATGGTCTCTTCAGGCTCACGGCCAAGCCTCCAGGCAGCAGATTGCCTGTCAGCACCTCCCTGAGCACAGGCGAGCTGATCTGACATGTTGTTGTCCCCTGATCTGGCATGTTGTTGTCCCCTTAGCGATGCACACCCGTTGCTTTCTCCTCTAGGGTCCCCTTCCCACCCCCCACCCCCTACTGTGATCCTCAGCCTGCCTCTGTGTCCTTTCATTCGTGTGCATGTCACCTGTCTGTAGAGAACCAGTTCAAAGTCTGTATGAAAGTGGCTCATCTAGGACTGAGCACCTCTGATGACCAGGGCTCCTGGCCAGATGCCCCCATGGACCACCTGGTAATGAGGAGACAAGAGCGGGCACTCTCCCTGGCCTGCTGGCTGTGACCAGGGCCCCTTCACTCACTAATAGGTTGTAGGCGTGCTCAGAACAAAACAACAGGTAAGTCATGGCAACTACTAAACTAATGTAATTTGATTCTGCTTCCTTCTGGGTTTGCCATATATGGAAAGAATTTTCCTGTCTAAAAAAGTTTAAAGGGAATGAGGTAATTTCCTCATAATTCCTAAGATCTCCAGTAGTGTTATAAATTTAGATTTGAGGTTAGATCATTAAAAAATAAAAACAGAACGAGAAAAGCTGCTGTGTTACAAAATGCTGGGGTATTTTTAATGTCAAGTCCAGCAGCATGATAGCTTGTACCCCCTTTTTGCCACGCAAAAAAAGAGTAGTGTTAAACTTATTTCCAAAATAAGAAGGGCCTGAACCTCTGGGAACCTGCACAGTGTCTTCTTAGAAAAGAACTTAAAGGCTAATCTCCACTCCTTTAAAAATAACCTGTTTTCAAATAGTTTCAAAACCAATTTAGCCTTCTGTTTTTCTCCTCATGGTACCAGTAGCTAAAAATTATACCACTTATGAAAATTGCAGACAATTTTTTTTTCTTTGTGCAATCTTACATAATTTTTTGGTCCATTTTGACCTGGTCTGACATTTTATTATGAGCAACTGCATCTTAAGTGCTCTGTCCTTTTTATTTCCACTCTAAAATTGGTAAGAAGTAAGAGAGAAGACCATTGGGATTTTATTTTTGAATACTTAAATTATGTAACCAGTGATCTCCCGTTAGGGTTGTTACCCAGCCTACAGTGGCCCCACAGCCTGACCCAAATAGCCCTTAAAGTCAGATCTTGTTCTAGAAGAACAACTTGAAGCCACAGTAATTTTAAAGCTTTTTGAATACCTGCTCTACTCTGGTATGTGGTTTCAATATTAGATTTATTTTTCTTGTGTTTCATATAGAAACACTCAACAAAGCAAATGTACAGCTGTGGTGTGTGTGCTAACATATGAGTAAGACCCCTACAGAAATTCCAGTGTGCTGGTGGCCAAGTTAGAACTCTGTGTTACTAATAAACAATCACACTGGGAATCCAAATATTAGAGCTGGGAGACATTCCATGGCAAGGATGCAAAACCCATATGCTTCCAGAGGCTATGTAGGTAACTAATGAGGGCAGTGGGTCAGGGGGGAACAGGACCGAGGTGAACTGGAGGGTGTGTTCTTCCACACTGGCTGATTTGCTGCCATGCCAGAATGTAGTCTCGGCATTCTGACATAACAGGAGAAGCCCAAGACCAAGGTTTTATGGGAAATATCTTTAATATGAAATGTTGGCGTGTAAGTTAAAAAAAAAACAGACATAATTTTGTAGGGCTAACAAACATATCAGCTCTTCAAAATATGGCCTCTGGGCTACCAGCTTCCCACCTCACACCAAACCCAACCTTTCCATTTCATAGATGAAAAAACAGAGACGCAGAGAGGTTACATGACTTTTCCTGAAGTGGGGGGTGAGGTGGGCGAGGTAGGGGTGGCTTGCTAAGAGGTCTGGTGAGATACTAGAAATGAGAGATGCCAGGAAGGGAAACTCATGAAGTGTTCTGATTTAAGAACACTTAAATTTAAGAACACTGATTATGTTTAAAATAATTTGAAACAATAACATCCAGAGGGGGAAAAAAAGTAAGAGATAACATGTACACCTTGTTCTATTTTACTTAATTCTTACACACATCCCATAACTTAGAATTTACTTTTCTCTTTCATCTTCAAAGCAGTTCAAAAACTGAGTTTTTATTTGGATTCTGGGAAATGTACCATGATTCATTTTTCATTATTTATGAATAATGAAAAGGGAGGAACACTTTAAGAACAAGTTACCTTAAACAATGACGTGCGCGTGCACACACACACACACACACACACACACACACACACACACACTGCAGGATCTGTGGCCTCAGTTCTTTTATCTGCTGGAAACTCCTCTGAGACCATTTAATTCAAGGGATGGTGGTAGGGGTAAGTTTTAATAAAATTTCTTATTATATGGAATGTAATGAAACTTCAATATTGCTGAATCATATTTAGATTTTATTTAATTCCAGCTGCTACTACATAATATACTGTTGAAAGTATAGAGGTTTGGAAGTTTGTTTGTTTGTTTGTTCGTTTTCCTCTTTAGAGCTACTGGCTCTAAGTACAAAGTCATTACAGATTTCAAACAAATGAGAGAAGTTTGGGGTCTTGATTCACTTCCCTTAGGAAAAATAGGAAGCACTGTTCATTTAGCTTTTTAAAAATGACTTTTTATTTTGGAATAACTTTAGATTTACAGAAAAGTTACAAAGATACTACAGAAAGTTCATGAACATCCTTCCCCAGCTCCTCCTGATGTTGACACCTCCTAGAACTGTGGCACATTTCTCAAAACTAAGAAATGAACATTGACACCGTATTATTACCTAAACTACAGGCCTTATTTGGATTTATACTAGCTTTTACAATTTAAAAGGTATTACAACTAGTCAACAATGGTAATAACTAATATATCCTCAAAGGCTGTGGCTTGAGAGAGGGGAGAGTTGGGTCCCCCCATAGTCTCCTGTACTTCCCTGCAAAGTCATCCCAAGCAAACATGAAACCTAAGCAAATATTCCACTGTGTGTTTGCTTTTTGTAAATCCATTTTTTAAATGTTTATTTTATTTATTTTTGAGAGAGAGAGAGAGAGAGTGTGTGTGAGTGCACAAGCAGAGGAGGTCTGCAGAGAGAGACTGGGTACAGAGGATCTGAAGCGCGTTTGGTGCTGACAGCACAGAGCCCGATGTGGGGCTCAAACTCACAAACTGTGAGATCACGACCTGAGCGGAAGGCTGATCATTTAACCAACCAAGCCACCCAGGTGCCCCTGTAAATGCATTTTGAAGACAAGTCTAGCCCCTCTTCCAACCAGGTCCCCTTCCTCTGTCCCTCCTATGTGGAGACTACTGCCGCCCGGTGGGGAAAGCGTGTGCAGTGACGCAGACACGCAGGGCAGGGAAAGAGAGGAACACATGCATACCTGTGGAGGGTACAGCTCTAATCAGGAAGGCAGGCATGAGGAGCTGTGTTGGGAGTTTCCCAACGTGGCATAAACTGCATACTTGCCCATCGTCTACTTTCCTGTGGCCCGTAAACAGCCACAAGTTGTCACTGTCCTTAGGAATATTATTTGGCTCCCCGACATCCACATTTTTTGTTTGTTGTTTGTTCTTTAGGAAGCAGCTTTTCGGTTTGGAGGTTTGCTTCTTTAAAGTCAAGCTTCGAAAATAAATAAATAAAGTTAAGTTTCTGGTGGAATTGCGAAGGCTCTGTGGGCGGCATGAAAGTTCAGGCAGAAAGGAATAAGTTACAGTTGACTAGAGACAGCTATAAGTGACCTGGGGGACAAATGCCACTCAAGATGTGAAATGAGTGACAAGTCATGGAAACCAATTTGGGAGGCTTCACAGATTAGAAATAACTATGAAAGGGGTTTGAGACTCCTGCAGAAGTGGAAAAAGAAAAGAAATGGACATATCATGATGTTCAGTATTTGTTGACTGAATCATCAGAATTCTAAAAACTAAACTAGTAATGGGCACACCCATAGTTTTGTCAGCAGTAGGATGTCCCCGTGATTCCGTGATTTCTCATGAAGAGGGTTTCCTGGTTAGTCATTCTCTGCCTTTGGTGGCCTGGCTTGGCTGAGAGAATCAGTGATTTCCTCTTAGGCTTGTTTAAATTTCCCAGAATTCTTTTACTAATTACATGTATTTACTAATTTACTAATTCAATGTATTGTGGATTATGATACTACTAAGTAAATGTTTCCCTCAGCAAAACCCATAAAATCACATTGGAAACAGTGCTCTCTAGACCACAATGTTTTGAATAGATTCTTCAGAGTATATACTCTCTTTAAATTCACTAGATGCTGTGCTGGAGGATAGGCTATTTTGGCATCACCGACCCCTGTGTTCTTGGGTTCCTGCCCCCATCGTGGATGTTCGTGGGCTTTGTGCCCAGCATGAGTTACCCTTCCTAATAGGGCCCGGGTTCCTTTTAGGGAGTTATCCCTTCTCTGCTGTGTGTGATTTTGGTGGAAGGGTAATTGCCAGTGGCTGACTCATGTTCTGGAAACCTCAGTTGCAGATTCTCCCTCCCCTGGCGCTGTTGCAGGTGGAAGAGCCCCTCTGGGACTTCGGGTCTAGAGCACTCATGGCAAGACCGTTAGGAGCAGCCAGAGGGCCTTGCAGCAATGACTGCCAAACCCTTCCCATGAGGGACCATGTCCTGCTTCTGCTAACCAGCCTTCCCAGCCTGCCTTTCTCTCTCTGTGTTTCCAGCTGCTACTCCAGGGCCCACCTCCTGTTGAGTCTGTG
The DNA here is from genome assembly GCF_027475565.1 of Acinonyx jubatus. Classification (NCBI taxonomy): domain Eukaryota; kingdom Metazoa; phylum Chordata; class Mammalia; order Carnivora; family Felidae; genus Acinonyx; species Acinonyx jubatus. The sequence continues at coordinate 103,538,786 of NC_069384.1, read as the reverse complement.
AGTTTAGGTTGGCCAGTGTTGGCTTTATTGCTTTCCAGTCAGGAACCCTAGCTGATAACAGCAAACAGTCTCTTGACTTATGACTCATGTTCATATATGATATCTGTAGGCCATACCACTAAGTAGAAGTCTTTAAGGTTTTTGAGTCTTAAACGGAATCATTGAATACCAAAGGTGGAATAGACCTTAGAGCTCATCTGGCCCGGTCCTCTTCATTTTACAGATGAGGAAATAAGCACACAGAGCAGGAGAGACTTTGGACTTGTCATAAACAGAACATCGACATCCTACACAGAGACCTCATAGCTCGTCTGCCCAGGGCATCTTGTCCATACACCCTCATTCTACTTCCCTGCCCTGTGACTCATGGTACCCATTTAGGGGGTGACTGGGCAGATCTAAGGGTGACCTCAGCAGTCTTGGAAAAGACCAAAGCTAATTGGATCATATAGGGTTCAACCTACGGCTGGTGATGCAAATACCAAGAATCAAACACTGGGCTGAAACATCAATTGCAGTTGCAGGCGTTACCCCAGTGCCCTGTGATGCCAGTCCAGACGTGTGCTCATGATGCAGCTGAGACTTTAATGAGGAGTGGTTATCAGCTGGCTCTGGAATCACATGGTCCTGGCCCAGAATAGTAGTCGTAGCCTCCTTATAATTATTGGGATAGAAACAACTAGTATGATACAAATCTTGTGTAATTTTTTTAATGTGAATTAAAGACTGTCTTCTAACCATTTTTGTTTGGTAGAAACTATGCTCTTGTGTGATCTAAGAGTAGCAAGTCTCTGAGTTTTGAAGGAGTAAAGTCTCTGAGTTCATTTAGGAGTACAAGCTAGATTTTAAAATTACTTATGTGAAGATTTTCACAAAGCATAGGCCGCAAAATAATGTCCGCCAAGCCTTTCCTTTTTTTTTTTTTTAAGTTTATTTATTTTGAGAGAGAGAGACAGAGAGAGCAAGCGGGGGAGGGGCAGAGAGAGAGAAAGAGAATCTCAAGCAGGCTCTGCGCTGCCAACCTGGGACTTGATCCCACAAACCAGGAAATCACGACCTGAGCCAAAACCAAGAGTTGGACACTCAACCGACTGAGCCACCCAGGCACCTCTGCCAAGTCTTTTCTTAATATATGCCATTATTTTTTCTTCATGGCTTTATTCACTCAGTAAATATATATATTGAATGCCTACTATGTGTTAGGTATGGAGGATAAGGGTGAGCAGACGCTCACATGGAGCCGTCATGTCAGGGCGATTCTCGCCCTCATGGAGCTTAAGAGGTTGACGTAAATCCCATCGGCACACACGTGTGCCAGGTGCTGCCGAAGAGCATAATGATGCTGTGAGGACTGAAGAGACGCGGGTTAAACCTGCGTTCGTGATAATAACAATAGCTATTACTTACGGGGTGCCAGCTATGGGCAGGTACTGAGCTGGCTGCTTTTCATTTATTGTGCCTAATGCTCACAGTGAGGCAGGTACTCCCACGGTATAGACCAGGAAACTGCGGCTCACAGAGCTGGGGCAGGTCTTGCTGGCTCCAAGGGCCATATGCTACTTTCAGTTAGTAAAACTGCTACACCAGATTCTTGGGATTTAGCCTTTCTGCCATTCATCACATGATAACTGCTTGTCTTTGCTAATGGCCATGGCCACATCCAAACATCTGTAATCTCTGGATATACAATATCTGCTTGTACCCATATGCTGCTATTTGAGAATTCTTCATAAGTGAAAACTTTTAATTAATTAATTAAAAATTCTTTTGAACATAAATGCATGGCTTTATGTTTCTTCCCTTTGCTTTCCCACCAATACCCCTTTGCTTGCTTCTAATAAATCTGTCTAGTCCATTAAGACCAGTCAAAAACTTGCCCTATATGTCGGTTTGAAGGAGTCTTAATGCTCCTCTGGTTGAGCAGAGGTCCTGAGAGATAAAATGGTGCATTCCTGCTCTCTTGACACCTAGTCCTGGGCTAGCTGCTCCTCATAAATTGTTTTACATACAGAACAGGACTGTGGGTCACCAGGTTACAGGCAACTGTGAACAGTGGGGCATGCCTCAGAGTCCTTCCCATCTGGTGGGCAACACACCCAGAAAGTCCTGGGGCCACATTCAGATATAGTGTCATCTGTGGCCGTCTAACAAAAGAAACTGACATCTGAAGGACCAGGAAGGGAGACAAGGTCAGGTAAGATGTAGTAGAGGGGGTTCGGGCTACAGTATAGCCCAGTGCCTTCCAGGATTTTTTTCTTGCCCATTCATGTACTTATTTACTTAACAGCCATGTATTCAGTAGCTGTATGATGCTGGACCCTAGGGAGATGAGATGGCTCTGAGCTCTGCCCAAGTGGCATGTTTATTTTGGCGAGGGAGATGGACATTAAACAACTTTCTCGGGTAGTTACTTACTGAGGTAAGTGCTATGAAGGGTGGTCTGGGAGACTGGAAGCCTCTCGCTCAGCCACCTGCAGAGGCAGCTGCAGGAGGACAGCTGACCCCGACCTGGAGAGGAGGGAGCCCAGTGCCAGGTGGGATGGCCTTGCCCCAGGTAGCTGCCTCTCGGGGCGGGGCTGTGGGTGAGGGCTGGGAAGGAGCTTGGAAAGGTTTGTGGAAATGGAGTCAGGACTAGCCTGAGGAAAATCACTCTTTTTCCTAATAAACACACCCCAGGCATCGGAGTCTGCACCTCATCTGTGGCACTTGTCACCACTACTCCTAAAAGCCATCTTTTGTACAATAAAATAACTGTGCAATCTTCCTGTAGTAAACTCAAAGTATTTTTTTTATGTTGCAAAGAGTTTAATGATAGGCACAAGGCTTGAAATGCCCTTTCCTTGTACCCAGAGAATTAGGGGTACCGTGGGTACCCTTTTAGGAAATTAAGTGGGAAGAAGCTATTCGAATTGAGTAGTGAATTAATGTTAAACTTCTCAGGCTCCAGGAACTTCTTGAGTGTTTTGGTTGAAAGGAGCTGGCATATTTGTGGGGTATCCTGATATGGTCTACTGGGTGCTGTGGGCTGGGAATATGTTAAAACAAAGCTCCAGCCTTTTTCCTGAAGAGCCACTTGTGATTTACCTGAAGCTGTAGTCACACTGACCTGAGATGGGGCAGAGATGTTGAAATCCCAGATGCTGACAGGATTGGGGGCCGAGAGTCAGGCATTCTAACAGTCAGCCATGTGAGCTGGGTCTTGGGTCTTCCTTTCAGAAGCCTCTTTGCAGGCAGGTGCAAGGAGGTTAGGGAAACCCCTCCCTCCTTTCCCCCTTCCATCAGTGCAGGACCAATGAATTATAGGAGCTGAGGTAAAGGTGAATTCTCTCTTCTACCCACCCACGGTGAAAAACTGTTGAATGTCAAATACAGTTTGCAACTTTAAAGTGAAACGTTTCCTGCCACATGTCATCCAGTTGAGCAAGTCCACACCTGTTCAGCCTGGTCACTGGTTAGTAGAAGGAATGAAAGAGAACTGTGTGCCTTTGAGCTAAGGCATTTTAAATACTTACTACTCTGATTCACCTTCGCTGCCATTTTCCTTTTATCTTAACACCGTAAGTAATGCATGAGCCTTCCCTACGGAACCTTGCAGATCTCGTTTAAATGGTAAAAACGTCTCCAGCTCAGGTGATCAGCTTGTTAGAACAGCCATTTCCTACACGAGAAACATGAAACGTTTTTGTCTGGTTGGAGTTTGCAGATTCCCTGTAACGTGGGTGGCACCCATCAGTTTCTATTACTATTTTCCTTTAACCACTGGCTTCTGTTCCTTTAGTTATCCTTTAGAATGGCATCGTGCTGGGTCTAGGAAATTATTTACAAATCTCTGTCAAAAAAACCCCAAAAAACTGTGGGACGCCTGGGTGGCTTGGTCGGTTGAGTGTACGACTTCAGCTCAGGTCATGATCTCACAGTCTGTAGGTTCGAGCCCCACGTCAGGCTCTGTGCTGACAGCTCAGAGCCTGGAGCCTGCTTCAGATTCTGTGCTTCCCTCTCTCTCTGCCCTTCCCCAACTAATGCTCTGTCTCTATTAAAAAATGAATAAACATTAAAAAAATGATAATAAAAACAACAACAACAACACTGAAGGTTTTAACAGTAAGTAAAAGTCCAAAGAAACCTGATTTTTCTTCTTAGTATGGTTGCTTTTTACTTTGTGACCTGGAGACTGAACTAAAGCTAAGAGGTTATGAACTAGACAGGTCTTGCCTGGTTTTTCTCTAACACCCTTCTCCATCAAAGAAAAGGTTGTAGAGTGAACCCAAAGCTTTGTAATAACTTTAAAAAATAGTCACAATTATGTATGATTCATTTTATACACCTATTAATGGCCATACACTTAAAATGCCATAGCAGAACAATTGTGCAACTCCTCAATTTGATAGCTTTTCTGAAAAGCTTAACCCTGCTTCTGTAAATGTAATGAAAGCTTTTTTCATATTAAAGGCATGTATTGGGAGATGGAATGTTTCCTTCTCCCTACATAACTGCAGGGCGATTAAATATTGACTAAGAGCCAGGAGTTGACAGCCAGCGGCCTCACCCTGGTAAATGCTGATGTGTGCGGCTGAATGTAAATACAGAGCCATCCCCACGGGGCCATGGTTTTTTGTTGAGAAGTGGGGACCAGGCAAGTTGTGAGTGATGCACGAGGTGTCGAATTTGAGTGCTACTGTAGAAGAGTGTAAGTTGAAACAAGTGATTCTTTGAAAAACAACCCAACTCTGTCAAAAGAAAAATATATTTTCCCAATCAATCTGAATAAAGAGGATGTTAGTCAGAAGTTGTAACAAAACACCCAGGGTACCACTGCTTGCAGAAACAAAAGAGCTGTCTGTCACTGGAACCGCTTATTCTTTCACGGACAATGATTACTTGGTTATATGAAACAAACTGGTTGAAATCATCAGATTTATTTTCGTGATATTCATTTGATTGGGAACTTGTTCAATACATCGTCTATATTTTTGTTGTATGTGCGGTTTACTTTTTTGTTGTGTTTTAAACAGTTTGAACATTTAAAAGACATAATTAGTTGTTTCTGTCTGGGGGAGGGGCTTGCAAAATGAGATGTTTTGCTCATTTTCTACAAGGAAATAGCTTTCATTTCATTTTTTCCTGTTAATAAGGTTCATTACAGATCTAATTATTTTTACTCTGAGACTTTTACACTTTGCAGCAAATACCTAGAATTTGTTTCAAAGTAACTCCCATCTGAGTTGAATGTAGGGTGGGAGTCTCTAAACCTTTGTGTGTTGAGCTGTCTTATAAACTCTAGAAGTTGCTGAGGCACCTTCCTCCAACTTTCAAGTGCCTGTTTAACCCATGCATGTGCACACAGACCTGGCTCAGGCCTGTAAGCCTGTCTGTGGAGGCTAAATGATTGTCAGCCTGCCCCAGGCCCTGCCCCAGAGCCTGCGCCTTGCTGAGAGTTTAGGGAGATAAATGGATACATTGTGAAATGAGGAATCCGGTTCCTCAAATTCTAAGCTTTTTTTTTAGGTGAAGGGAGCAAATCCAACAAAGTAATTCTTAGTGTTTTTTCCTCCAGGAGAATACCTTTGTAGTTTAACTACTTTCATAGATTCAACCTCAGGATTGACTACTTTGTTGAAAAGGCATCTGTTGGCCCTCAGTCATCCTTTCTGCCTGCCTCTGCTTACCTTTTGACCAGCTCCCCTCACTCAGCCTGAGTCAGTACACTAGTGCTAAAAATCTGGCGTAGTTTCAAAGAAACTTGAGTTGGGCTTCAGTAGGCAGGGGATGGAGAAGGTTAGCTGAAGAATGTTTACTTTTTCTGCTTTCGTGGGGCAGTTGAATGACCATCCGAGACTTTTCAAATAGTCTAATCAAGATGACTCTTGACCCTCAGAAACAATACCCTCAGCCTGCAGCCTAAGCTTTTAGCCTTTGTTCTTAGTGACCCCTGCTGAAGTGGAGGGGAGTGTCCTTGTCCATGAGTTCTGTTCCCATCACTCAGAAAAGTACATTCTTTAGGTTAATAGATTGAGGCAAACACTAAAATCGACAGTATTTGAGACTAAGTTTTCGATTGCACTCTTTCCAGAAAAACAGTATACAATAAAAATCTACTCTAAAATCATGCTCTAGATACAAGGCATAACAGAAATTATAGGATGCAGTCACTGTGCCCAGGCCACTTAAAACAGTGGGTCCTGTGGATAGAGCAGAATCTTAAGAATGGCCTGCTGAGTGCCGAGCATTCTTTCACTTGTAAGAAATTAAACTCAGAAACACTAAACACAATTCCTGAATGTGATTTCCTGTTGGTTCATCTATACACTCTAGAAGATTCCTGAGGAGAGGTTTATTGCTCACAGCTATTTAGTGGAGGTGTCCTCAGGATTGACTGTTTTCCGAGAGCCCCCTCACAGGGCCGAATTATCCACTTCCTTTTTTCAGTAGGTTTACCACAGTTCATACATTTATCAAAAATATAGAGAGCCTTACTATGTTCTAGGCACTATACTACTAGAAAAAACAGAATCCTAGTTCTAATGTACACATACATTAAACCTGTATTAGGGTTTTCCAGAGAAAAAAGAAACAAAACCAATAGATGAGTGTGTGTGTGTGTGTGTGAGAGAGAGAGAGAGAGAGAGAGAGAGAGAGAGAGAGATTTATGTTAAAGAATTGGCTCTTTTCAGGACTGACAAGTCTCAAATGTACACAGCAGGCTGGCAGGCTGGAAATTTCAATAAGAGTTGATGCGGCAGTCTTGAGACCAAAGTCCATCTGGAGACAAGAGTTCCTTTTTCAGGGGACCTCAATCTTTTCCTTTAAGGCCTTCAGTTGATTGGGTGAAGCCCACCCACACTGTGGAGGGTAATCTGCTTTACTCCAAGTCTATGAATTTAAGTGTGTATCACATCTAAAAACAAATACCTCCACAGAGACATCTAGAGCTTATTAAAACAGAATGCTGGCCTTCACCCCCTTGACTCAGGAGATCTGGGGTTACGCCCAAGAATTTGCAGTTCTCACAAGTCCCAGGTGATTCTGATGCTGCTGATCCAAGGACCACACTTTGAGAATCGCTGATCTATGTAATCCAGGATCTTTCCCTTAGCCTCATGGCTCAGATACAGATTTGGTGATCATAAGAAAGGTAGTTTTATTTTTCAGAGATGTACTCAAGTAAATCAAGATTACCACGCTGATGTGTAAAAAAATATCAGTGTAAATTTGTTGATTTATAATAAGAACTAAAACCACCTCTGTGAGCAGAATAATCCTATCAGCTTGGGAGGGGTAGTCCCTCCTAGTGCAACACTATGGAAAGCTGAGCCGAAGGAAATGGAGAGTCAGCCAAGGAAAGGGATGATTGATTGCAGCACCACCACCCCCTACAAGGATGGTCACATCCTGCCGGCCCAAGGCCCTCTCTCCCTGGACTTTGTGCGAGGAGTAGACAGGGCCATTGTTTGGGGAATGGATCCTTTACATGGACAGCTTCAGTTTTTACTGGTCTGTAAGAACGCTTCTCTCTGACCTGCAAACTCTACTCAGCAGTGGGGCTCAAAGTCCACAGAGATTGGAAATACTTTTAGCGAATCATTAAACATTTAATTTTTATAGTAACTTTTCATTAGATGTAACATACACTGCTTTTATGAAAGAGGATCTTGGGCAGCATTAGAATTTGTTAATATGTGCCCTTTATGTGTTGAGTTTCCTTTCTTGGTTGTTAATTTGGGTGAAGTTACCATCTCCCCTTATGAGATTATTTCCATCTTTCTTTGCGCATGAAGGGAACTTGACTTTGAAAAAACATTTACACGTTTAATATTTTCAAAATGTTCCGTGTCCATTTAGAGGTCATTTTTCCCTGAGCTTTGGCTTCCTGCCTCCATCATGCTATGTTTAGATTTTACATTAAGAATGGGATTCCTTTCTTAATAAAGATATTTGAACCAAATTGTGTTGTAAAAAAGTTATGTTTATACTGTTTGTTTTAGTGTTTTTATTGTAGAGTCCTGCAATTGCCTTCATTGGCACCAAAAATTTGGCCTTTCAAATAAAGACAGTCCCTTAAAACTGGTTCTGAGAAATCAGACTGTGGGCTGAGTCTGTATAACACCTCACACCTTGTCTGCCATGAACTTCTTGTGAAAGACACTTGAATAAATAGCCTTAGCACATGGGGATAGATGGCCCTGGAACGGCCGTGGGTTATTGTGCGTGGACCTCAGTGCAGACAAGAAGTCGATCCACACCAATCTCAGTGACACGGCACAAAACAGGCGCATTCTCATGTTTAACCTTCTGCTTTCATTGTCCTACCCTCCCAGCGTCCAGTCAGCAAATAGAAACCATTCTATAAATTTTACGAGGTAGATATCCTGCGGGGAATTAGTTACGCAAGTGAAGGAAGAAGAAAAAGTAGACGGCAAGGTAACCCAGAGACTAGTAACTGCAAGAAGCAGCCACCACCTTGAGAATTGAGGGAACAAAAGGGAAGCGATGGTGTAACCAGAACCTTCCTTGGAGGTGCCCTGGGGTTGTGCTGGCAGGGGTGGGGTGACGCAGCTGTGCTTGGGAAGCATCCTTGGGGCGCATCTGGCAGCCACAGTCAGATCACAGAAGGGTTGTCCTAGGACTGGTAGTCTCTGCAGCCACAAGAGGAATGTCATAGACGAGGTGGATCTCATGAAACACCTCCTTCCTTTCCCTTCACTGGCCGGTCTCCCACGGGTGCCTCCCACGGTCAGGATCTAGCAGGGAGCCAGGTGGCAAAGTTGCCTGAGAAATGTGGTTTGCGAGTGTCAGCCTCAGCATCATAGAGCAGCAGCTCGTGGCTTTCTTTGCTTCCCTTCCTTCCTGTGTTGGTCTCTTCTATCAGTTTCATTCACTTATTTCTACTAAAATATCACAAGTGAGGGTAGTGTTTGTGATAAAGGGATGTCTTATAAAGAACAAGGGAGGGAATCTACTAAACTATTTAGATTAACCTACAGATTATTTTCCAGCCATTGTTAGGAAATGCTTTTATATTAATGAAGGGAACAGAAATCTCAGGGTTTTTTTTTTTAATGTTTATTTTTGAGGGAGAGCACGAGTGGGGGAGGGGCAGAGAGAGAGAGGGCAGCAGAGGATCTGAAGCAGGGTTTGTGCTGACAGAAAAGAGTCCAATGCAGAGCTTAGAACTCACAAATGAGCCATGAGATCATGACCTGAGCCCAAGTCAGATGCTTAACCAACTGAGCCACCCAGGCACCCAGAAATCTCAGCTTGTTTTTAATATCACATTTAAGTTTCTCAGAGAATAGAATGCTGTGTCATATTCTCATTTCACTTTGAGATTTTGTTTGAAGTCATGTTCATATTTGAGTGTAAAAATCTGTCCTCATAATAGCTGTTCTTATCTTGGTGTTTCTGTCTTGTGTCTAGAAAAAAATGACTCATTTTCTCCTAAAGATTAGAATCCCATGGTATCTCTTTTTGCTACAGTTCCTTTGTGTGTTCATTTGTAGGGCTGATAGAATTGGTAATGATAGTGCCCTCCTTGTGTCATATTCAGAGCAGTTCAACAAGCCTTTATTAAAGGCCTGTCAAGGGCCATGGCTTGGGGCAGAGGACAGACTTGGCTTTGAGTTCCCAGCTCTACCACTTTGGTATCTTACCCTGTTGAGCTCAGTTCTTTGTCTATGATGTGAGAATAAACACTAATGTTGCAGGGATATTAAAGTATTGTGTATGTAAAGCACTTGACAGTGTGTCTGAGAAGTGCTCCATAAATGGTAACATGCCATTATTATTACAGTTTTGATGATCATTCGTAGCTTTAGTAGATACTGTAGACAGTAAAGTTAACAGTAAAGTTTTCATTGTTGAGATATTTGTGTTTTATTTTCACAGTTAATCAGCATGTTAGTTGTCATTGGCTTGGAAGGGCATTTTTCTTTAAAGTTATTAGTTTGTTTAGGATTTATTTTATTGAAACTCCCTTTCCTACCTGCAGAAAGGATTTAGGTGACTGGCTTTTCATTTCTAAAGTTTTAATAAGAGAATTAAAAATAAATAACTCACGGCACCTACGTGGCTCAGTCGGCTGTGTCCAACTCTTGATTTCGGCTCAGGTCATGATCCCAAGGTCATGGGATCGAGCCCCACGGCAGGCTCTGCACTGAGCATGGGCCTTGCTTGGGATTCTCTCTCTCTCTCCCCCTCTGCCCCTCTCTCCCACTTGTGTTCTCTCTCTAAAATAAAAAAAATGTGTACACACACGCACACATACACGCACACACATACACACATACATAACTCAAGTGCCTTAACCACTTATCAGGCCTTGGGTTTTTCATGCTTACTTACAGATTGACACTTTGCTAATCGAAATGGAGATTTAATATGGGCTGGAGTGAGGACATGTATTCTGTTCTAGTGACTAGAGTACTGAATTGAATTTGTTTAGAAAGAAGTTGGGTTCTTTGTTTAACCAGGTCAGAGATTTGCCAGTAACTGTGGGCAAACTCTTTGATTCTTTGCTTATTTTTATTTTGATTGCTATCTCCTTGATTCACAGTAGCTTATAAGAATTTATAAGAATGTTTATAAATAGCATATATTTACCTTGGATGAAGAGGGCTCTATATTAACTATATCTTAGTCTACTTTTGTTGGTATGGGGTAGGGTTCTTAGCCTTTCCTGTGTATCACAAACTCTGAGGGACTTTAGTATATTCAGATCCAAGGCATTACTCCCCACCCTAAGAGCCTGATTCATTTGGGGCTCTAGCATTAGCGTGTGTGTGTGTGTGTGTGTGTGTGTGTGTCTATATCTATACCTGTCTGTCTATCTACCTACCTGTCATCTATCTAAGCTCCACAGATTGTCCTAACATGGAACCAGTTGCAAAACACTGGCATAAAGGAAACAGCCCACCTGTGTGCTTGAGTCTTTCTCTTACATTGTGTCTATTGGCCATTTTTTTGCTTGTTGGATATGGGCACATGTATTAGTTTTCTATTGCTCCTATAACAAACGGCCACAAACCTGGTGGCTTAAAACAACATGTTTATTATCTGATAGTCCTGAAGGCCAGAGGTCTGAAATGGTCTTAAAGGGCTAAAATCAAGCTGTTGGCAGGGCTGATTCCTTCTGGAGGCTCTAAAGAAGAATTTGTTTCCTTGTCTTTTCTAGCTTCTAAAGTCTGCCTGCACTCCATGATTCATGGCCCCACATTCCTACCTCTGCTTCTGTCATTACATATCCTCCTCTGACTTTACCTACTTTCATCTTATGAGTACCTTGGTTAATTACATTAGACCCCCCTGGATCATCCAGGATAATCTCCCCATTGTAAGACCCTTAATTTAATCACATCTACCAAGTCCCTTTTGGCAGGTGAGGAAATACAATCACAGGTTTTGGGGATTAGGATATGGACATGTTTGGGAGAGGCCATTCTGTCTACGGAAGCAAGAAAAAATTCAGATCCCCCCATTTTTCTCATTTGAGTACAGAAACCTCTGAGTTAGCCACACCTTCTTTTTTCTACAGTTTATGATAGGCAAGAGAGGAACATTTTCAAAGACTGGAAGTGATGATACCATATTCAGAAATTTGATTTTATTGATTTTTTAGAAGGCTACCAATTTTTAAATTTTCTCATGCCTTAGGAACTTGTTTCAGAAATAGATTGCATAACATTTGAATCTCATCAGCTTTGAAATGGTGCATTGCTAAAGTTTTCCTCAGGTAGAGTACTTCTCTATCACTAAAACAGTAATTCACAACAGTGTGTGACTTATTCTTGGATTTATTCTCCTAACAAGCATTTGTTGACCGCCAAGTGTGTGTTCAATTCTTAGATACGAGAAGACTGGCTTCCTGACCTTAAGATTAGGGTCTAAGAACTCACTCCTAATGGTTAATATATTTGTATTTCAATATAATTGGTTTCCTTGTAATCCTATGTTTTTTGCTGTATGCATGTAAAAACATCGTGCTGAGAAGGGGCCCACAGACATTCGCCAGAATGTTAAAGGGGTTCTCATGACATTAGTATGATCAAGAACTCCAGTGAGAGGATTCTCATAAATGTGTCACCAAAAAGATGATCATGAGATGCAGGAAGCTGCTCAGGGAAAGGGGAAGCTCCTGGCAATGATTTTCAATGCTAGCTGCTTACTGGGTTGATGAGCAGAAAGTGGGTGGTGCCCCTTAAAACTACCAGTGCCTGGGACACACTGACAGATTCTGATTTGATTGTTCCTGGAAGGGTTCTAATATCTGTCTTTAAACAAGTGATGTTGAGTTTGGTCTTGTAGAGGGGACGTAGAATAGGAAGACCTACAAGAGTACGGCTGAGGTCAAGGGCTCAGTAGAAGAGCTGTAAAGAAGTCTATGGAGCTGGGACCTGGACACAGACAATAAGTCCTTAGTTCATCCCGCTTCTGCCCCAGTTCTTCTGCCACACACTGTCTGCTAAAGACTCTATGACCTTTGAGCAGGGTAGAACCAAATTTAGACATTTGGCAACTCAACAACTTAGCCAGCTCATTTCCTAGTAGGGAAGACAGGTTTCCAGTAGTTAAGAATGTGGGCCTGAGCCAGACTGCTTGGGGGCTAAACCCCCATTCCTCTACTTACTAGCAGTGTGACATTTGGAAATGTGCTTAGTCTTTTTGCCTCAGTTTCCCCAATAATAGTAGTATTTCCTAGGATAGTACCAACAGCTGACTGGGGTAGGTAACTTTTATTGGCTCTGTTTACAGATGGCACTTAGATTAATTTCATAGCTGGTGTTATGGACTGAATGTTTGTGTCCCCACCACAGTACATATGTTGAAGACCTAACCCCCCGTGTCATGGTACTAGGAAGTGGAGTCTCTGGCATTGTAATTAGTTTAGATGAGGTCATGAGAGTGAAACCCTAATGAAGGAATTAGTGTCCTTATAAGAAAAGGAAGAGAGACCAATGCTCCTTTCTCCACCATGTGAGGATTTAAGATGAAGGCTCTCACTAGGTATCAAATATACTGGCTTCTTGATCTTGGCCTTCCAGTCCTTCAGATTGTGGGAAATAAGTGTCTCTTGTTTAAGTCACCCATTCTATAGTAGTTTATTATGGTAGCCCAAATGGACTAAGACAGCTGGTAAGGGGGCAGAACTGAGATTGGAAACCATATCTTTGACTCCCAAACAGGGATGCTTAACATGCAAACCATCTTGGTATTGGGTAATATATGTGCTAAAAGTATGCAGTTAGACATGATGGTGGTCCAAAGGAAGGATTCACTTTATTTGAGTAGGTCAGAGGAGGAGAATCTTCAGCTAGTTTTTTTAAAAAAAATAGTTAACCCTTTTGGAATTGCAAAGAGGATGTGGAAGAAGGCATTCCAGGCAGAGGGAATAGCATGTGTAAAATTCTGGAGACATGGAAGAGAGACTGCATGGGGACCAGATGGCCAGGGGGTAGGGTGTGTGCAGGGAAGCCGGCAGTGGGAGGGAGGCTGTGGAGCCACGTTTCTCCAGGGTTGTGCTACATGGAGTGCATTTTAGAAGCCCTGGACAGGGGCGCCTGGGTGGCGCAGTCTGTTAAGCGTCCGACTTCAGCCAGGTCACGATCTCGCGGTCCGTGAGTTCGAGCCCCGCGTCAGGCTCTGGGCTGATGGCTCAGAGCCTGGAGCCTGTTTCCGATTCTGTGTCTCCCTCTCTCTCTGCCCCTCCCCCGTTCATGCTCTGTCTCTCTCTGTCCCAAAAATAAATAAATGTTGGGAAAAAAAAATAAAAAAAAGAAGCCCTGGATATGCAGTGCAAACACTCCTGAACTAAGACAGAGGGTGGCAGTAGGAGAATGAAGGGCAGAATACAGGCCATATAAAGCATGTTGAATCATTAGAACCTAGTGAGAGATGGTCTATGTGTGTGCGAGGGAGGGATTAGAGGGGAGTCTGGATCATTGGATTGGCACTGGTTGGAATCCAGTAAGGGTTTTTTGTGTTGTTGTTGTTGTTTTTTAAGTTTATTTATTTACTTTTGAGAGAGACAGAGACAGCATGAGTGAGGGAGAGAGAGAATCCCAAGCAGGCTATGTGCTGTCAGCACAGAACCCAATGTGGGGCTCAAGCTCATGAAACTGTGAGATCATGACCTGAGCCAAAACCAAGAGTGGGATACTTAACTGACTGAGCCACTCAGGCACCCCGTGAGTTTTTGATGTACTACTACTTGCAAAGGAGATCTGCCAGGGTAGAGTGATCACACACCCATTCTTCCCAGGCTCCTAGAGGAAAGTGGTGGTGAAAACAGTGTGACTGGGCAGTGACATCTGGGGGGTATCCGTGAGAAAGCCATCTGCATAGCTACAGTTCCCCCTCTTCTGTGACACTGGCTAGGTAATGATAACAATAGTGAAAGCAGATTTGGAGATGTGGAATGTAAGTTTCAGTGCAAAGAGTTGACAGTCATTATGCCAAAGCAAAGTACTGATGTCTGAGAACACTTTGGTGAAGAAGAAGCCTTATGTTGATCATAGAGAAATGAATAATCACTCTAAGGGCATACCAAGGCGACAGAATCATGAAAGGGAGATAAAAATTAAACCGTGCACTCTGTATATGAAGGAGGAAAGTGACTGAAACTTTCTGGACAAGCACCACAGTGTTTGTGTTCTAAATGATGTCATTCAGTTAGAATAAGGACGTGAACGACCAGCTACTGAATTATCCATTTTTTCCATGACTAACTTGCTTTTTCTCTGGTATTTGGTCTTTGGCTTTCTGCTGCTCAGGAGATCCACATCTACATGTTCAACTTTAAATCCTGCAAAATTATTAACATAAAGGACTGTTTTTTAAATTCCTCTAAATTGGTAGGGGGCAATGGTGTCACTTATTTCTGCAGCATGGTATTGATAAGTTGATAAGGTTGTTGTATGTTTTCAAACCTGAATATTTATTTTGTCTCTGTTGGTCACAGCATCCAGCAGGTCACTGTAAAACTTGATTTTATTAGATGTCCTTAAATCTCTCTTAAGGTTAAAATCTGGCACTTCTACATCAACTTACTTCCTAAATTTTTCCTTCAGATCCTTCCTCCAAGGGATTTTTCTTTTTCTTCCTTTACATTGTTACCTTAGAAGGAATTAAGCATTCATCAACTTAACCAAGTTTCTTACTGTGGATAGCACATATGTAAGATACACATTAGTATTGAAATGTTATTAAACCAGGCCACCTGGGTGGCTCAGTCAGTTGAGCATCCGTCCGTCGTCGGCTCAGGTCATGATCTCACAGTTTGTGAGTTTGATCCCCAAGTTGGGCTCTGTGCTGACAGCTCAGAGCTGGGAGCCTGCTTCAGATTCTGTCTCTCTCTCTCTGCCCCTCCCCTGCTCACGTGCTCTCTCTCTCTCTCTCAAAAATAAATAAATATTAAGAAAAACTAAAAATAGAGAAATGTTGTTAAAACAATTCTGTACCACATTTTTCTAAAATTGTCACTCTAACTACCAGAGAGTGTAATTTATATTAGTATTACACAAACTAGGAGGCTGGTTCTGTGTAGTGGGCTTGGAGCCAGCTGAGCTGGGTTCTAATCCTTTCTGTCCCTTCTAGTTATGTGATCATGAGCAAATTATTTGACTTCTCTGTACCGTGACTTCTACATCTATAGAACAAGAGTATTAATAGTACCTAACTTGACAGGGCTGTTAGAGGATTAAATGGCATTGTGTATGTACACTTGACCCGTAATTAATATCAGTTAGTTTTCTGTGTCATCATCATGATCATTCACTCCATTTTCATAACAGCCAAACGAGCCTTGTTTTTCCAAAGGCCTACTGCAGTTTTCTGTACCGGTTGGCTCTCAACAAATTGATGAATCTGAACTTCTGAGTTAGGATGGTAAAAAAAGAAAGTGATTTTTTTTCTTTTTGAGAGAGAGAGAATGTGTGTGCACACATGAGCAAGAGGGGGAGGGGAGGAGGAAGGGAAAGAGAGAGAGGAGAGAGAGAGAATCCCAAGCAGACTCCACACCCAGCCCGGAGTGGTCTCACAACCATGAGATCATGACCATAGCCGAAGTCAAGAGTCAGCTGCTTAACCAACTGAGCCGCCCAGGTGCCCCAAAAAGAAAGTGATTTAAAAATCCTTTCCTTGATTTCTTGAGCCTTTGTTTTTAATGATAGTTACAAAACTCCTGGAATTTTCCACTTAGCTATCTTCCACTTGTGGCCTTACATGTGCAGTGAGAAAAGTTGGGCAACAAAGGGAGACTCTGGGCAGGGCAATTTGTTTGACCTACATTCTTTTACTCTGGTGTTCAAGAGGCTGTATTCATATTTGTGTGTGCAGTCTTGAGTAACCACCTAAATTCCATCTCCTCAGGCATTCTTTCTTCCTGAGGTAATAGATGCAAGCAGCATCCAACACACTCAGACCAAGGTACGCTGCCCGGGCTCCTCTCGGGGAAAGGGAAGGCTAAATGCCAGCACATGGCACAGTGGAAATGAGGCAGGCTCTGGAGTCCACTGACTTGAATTGGAATCCTAACCCCAGGCAAACTGCTTACCCTCTCTGGGCCTCAGCTTTCTCATCTCTGAGATCGGGAAATAGAGAATCACAAGGAGCATGGCACCGCATGGGGCACAAAACAAAACATACTTATCCAGGAAAAGTTGCCTCGCTACCTCCTTTGTGCTAGGCCCTCTTTGAGCCAGGTGCCAGGGACACAGGTGGCCAAGGTGACGAGCCGACAGTGTTAACTGGCCAGCAGACAGACGGCCCCACGGGTTGTTGCAGAGGAGCCTGGTAAACACAGTGATGGGGAATGAGGGGCAGTGAGAACACATGGAAGGTTCATGCTGGGACCTGATGGATGAGCTAGGAGTTTGCCCCCAGTCTGGTGGGAGATGGGAAGGAGGGACATGCAGGAGAGTATTGGGCACACAGAGAAGTTCAGTAAGGCTGGCCAGGTTAAGAAGGATGGGTTGGGGTCCCCTTTAAAAAGCTGGACTTTACCCCTTTTAAAAAATAATCTCTACAGCCAGTGAGGGACTTGAACTCCCAACCCTGAGATCAAGACCTGAGCTGAGATCGAGTTGGATGCTTAACCAACTGAGCCACCCAGGCGAACCAAAAATCCCCATTTTTAAATGCTGGCAACTAAGGGCATTTTTTAAAACATGCAGTTTGTAATCATCTGTGGGCTGGATTCTTCTTTTATCTTTTCCAGAAACCTCAGCTTGTGGCATCTACTTTTTTTTTCCCTTTTCATTCCTCACTAAATCCTTTAGTCCCTCATTATGTCCAATAGAAGTGACTCATGGTGGGGCAAAATGTTCTTGCATTTATAGAAAAGTTACATGCAAAGTCAGTTTATGTATATACAAGAATTTTTACATAAGGAAGAATTTTCAGCTGGGGTGGTAGCAGTTACTGTAAGTAAAATACAGTTGTAAATATTTCTCTGAAGGGAGAAATTTCTTTTTTTTTTTTAATTTGTTTTAAA
This sequence comes from Acinonyx jubatus, assembly GCF_027475565.1. Taxonomy (NCBI): domain Eukaryota; kingdom Metazoa; phylum Chordata; class Mammalia; order Carnivora; family Felidae; genus Acinonyx; species Acinonyx jubatus. The sequence continues at coordinate 103,521,304 of NC_069384.1, read as the reverse complement.
TGTTTATTTATTTTTGAGAGAGAGAGAGACAGAGACTGAGACAGAGTGTGAGTGGGGGTGGGGCAGAAAGAGAGGGAGACACAGAAACCCAAGCAGGCTTCAGGCTGTGAGCTGTCAGCACAGAGCCTGAAGCACGGCTTGAACTCACAAACAGCGAGATCATGACCTGAGCTGAAGTCGGATGCTTAACCAACCAACTGAGCCATTCAGGAGCCCCTGAAGGGAGAAATTTTTGAATTCCAGTCAACTTACAAAAATATTATGGAACACAAACATTTATTTATAAATAAGAGAAAAAAACGTACATGCAGATGTATTCAGTATATATTTACACACAGGACATATGAGTACATAATGATATATTTTTCTTAGGAATTGTCAGATACTTACCTTTTCCTGCATCAAATGATGAGGACTATTTTAAGTAAAAAGGAAAGAAAATTAATATATTCTGCATGGATATTTTGTTATAACTTTTATGGTAAGCAATAACAATAAGCAGGTGCCTCTATTCTGACATTATACAGCTTTAGATTGCTTTTTCATTTAAACACAAGTTTCAGGAATGAACCAAATATTTTGTACCTTCTTTTATGATTGGAACCTTTCATTTTCTAAAATTTAGGGTATGGGGGCGCCTGGGTGGCTCAGTGGGTTGAGCGTCCAATTCTTGATTTCGGCTCAGGTCATGATCTCATAGTTTGTGAGACTGAGCCCCAGGTCTAGCACAGAGCCTGCTTGGGATTCTCTCTCTCCCTCTCTCCCTCTCTGTTCCTCCCCTGTTCATGCTCTTTCTTTAAATTGATAAATAAATAAACAAACAAAATTGAAAATAAGTAAAATAAAAATCAGGGTATTTGCTTCTAAAAGAAGTAACCTATTTAATCAATATTACTACTATATTAATATTTATATTAATCATATAAAACTATATGCAGTTTTATAAATTTATTTTACATACAGTATTCTTTTTTTTATTTTTTATTAAAAAAATTTTTTTTAATGTTTATTTATTTTTGAGACAGAGAGAGACAACATGAACGGGGGAGGGTCAGAGAGAGGAGACACAGAATCTGAAACAGGCTCCAGGCTCTGAGCTGTCAGCACAGAGCCCGACGCGTGGCTCGAACCCACAGACCGTGAGATCATGACCTGAGCTGAAGTTGGCCGCTTAACCGACTGAGCCACCCAGGTGCCCCTACATACAGTATTCTTAAAATCAGCTTCTCATTTTTGTTTACGTCCTTAAAAACATCTCTTGGTATTACAGGTTTTATTGAAATAATGAAAATAAAGGACTTAATGCAGTGCCCGAAATTTGATGATCACGCCATGTGTCAGCAATTGTTATTGTTATGATTAATGATAGCACTGTCCTAAGCCTGACTGACAGTTGAAGAAACAGTCTTAAATAACTGAAGTCCACTATTGTTCTATAACTAGTAAGTTTTAGAGACTAAAAAGACTTTATAAGACACAGTTCTACGAAGCTAAACCCCATACATAGTCTTTCATTTCTAACAAAAAAGAACAAACAAAAGAAACTTTTGTTATTAAGCCATCTATTTGTGTGCTGGGTGCATTGCACATATTAGCTCATTTGATTTTTCTGCAAGTACAGTTGCCCTTGAACAGTGCAGGGGTTAGGAGTGCCAGGCCCCCTGCAGTGGAAAATCTGCATACAACTTTTGGCTTCCCCCAAATTTAACTACTAATAGCCTGCTGTTGACCAGAAGCCTTACTGATGACGTAAACAGTTGATTAACACATATTTTGTCTGTTACATGTATTAAGTACTGTATCCTTTTTAAAAAAAATTTTTTTAATGTTTATTTTTGAGAGAAAGAGAGAGAGAGACAGACAGAATCCGAAGCAGGCTCCAGGCTCTGAACTTTCAGTCCAGAGCCTGACACGGGGCTCGAATCCACAAACTGTGAGATCACACACTGAGCCTAAGTCAGATGCTTAACCGACTGAGCCACCCAGGCGCCCCTGTATTCTTATAATAAAGTAAGCTAAAGAAAAGAAAATATTAAGAAAATCATTTAAAAAGCAAATATAGGAGTGCCTGAGTGGCTTAGTCAGTTGAGCATCTGACTCTTGATTTTGGCTGAGGTCATGACCTCATGGTTCAGTTTGTGAGTTGGGATTCTCTCGCCCTCTCTCTGCCCCTCCCCCAATGACTCTCTCTAAAAATAAATAAACTTTAAAGAATGAAAAGCAAATACATTTACAGTATTGTACTGTATTTATTGAAATAAATCTGTGTGTAAGTGGACATGCAGTTCAAAACAATGTTGTTCAAGGGTCAGGTGTATTGTATGAGGTTTCATTTTATAGATGAAGAAACTGGAAGTACTAAAGGGTTAAATTACTTACCAAGGTCACATTGCAAGTAAGTGGCAAAGCCAAGAAGTGCTCCTAGATCTGAAGCCAAGGCCCATGACCTTCTTCCAGAGTACAGTGTCTTTTACTACATTGTGTCTAATTGATGCTTGCATGTAGCAAGTATTTTACTTGTAACTGATAGCAAGCATTTGAGGAGTTTAGGTCACTAAGAAAATAGTCTTCGTTTCATAAAATTGCTGGCTAAAATAGGAGAAAGCAGTCATCTTGAATAGATAGGGTTTTCTGTAAAACAAACAAAAAGGTTTTGTTCTTGGTTTTTTGTTGTTTTTTTTTAAATCTCTATTTCTTTCCATGTCTGGGAGGTGACCTTTCTGATGTTACACCGTGGGTAGAATTCATTTTGTAGGATGTGAGTGGGATTTGGGGAGTATGATGGGAATGACTGATGAATCCATACCCCATTCGTAAGTGGCTTGTCATGTTAAAAACAGTGCAGTCTGGTCTCACAGATGAATGGAGAAAACATAAACGATGGATATAGGAAAGTATCAGTTCAGATTAGGTTTAGCTGTGAGTGACAAAAAAGCCCCAAATGCCAGTGCCTCAAACAAGATGGAATTTTATTTCTCATGCATGTAAAAGAAGTGTGGAGGTCAGGAATATAAGGCAGTTTCAAAATGAAGATTTTTTTCGGTTTTGCTGCTCCATCATCCTCAGTACATAGCTTTCTTCCTCATCATCCAGGCTCGCTGCTTGAACACCTTCTATTACACTGTAATCCAGCTGGTAGGAAGGGGCAAGGACACATCTCCCTTCCTTTAAGGACACTTTCCAAAGCCACACATGACACCTTTGTTTAGATCTGTTTAGCCAGAATGTACTCACAGGTGCGTGAGTACACACACTTGGTTGCAAGGGAGGCTGGAAAATGTAGTGTCATCCTGGGGTGTGGGGGTGGGGAGATATTCTATCAATGAGAAAGAGGGAGAGAACAGATACCGGGAGATAAGCAACGTCTGTCACAGAAAGAATGAAAACCGTGTAACAGAGAGAGATTGCCTGTGGTCCTCTGTTGGCGGATACCTTATACAGTAAAACCTTGGCTTGCGAGCATAATTCATTCTGGAAACATGCTTGTAATCCAAAGCACTTGTATATCAAAGTGAATTTCAAGAACCTTCGGCTCAGTTGTGATCATGCGACATTTAGCGTCACGTACTACTCGTATTGCAAGACATCGCTCATTTGTCAAGTTAAAATTTATTAGAAATGTTTGCTCATCTTGCAAAACACTTGCAGAACAAGTTACTCACAATCCAAGGTTTTACTGCGTATGCTTTGCCTTGGATGGGAATCCTGGAACGAACATACAAATGCAGGTCCTAACCTTTTGGTCCGGGTATCTGCCTTTGAATGAATGATAGAAATCTTTAGGAGCCTGTGTCTTTAAAAAAAAAAAAAAAAAAAAAGCAAGGATGACAATTTTATCTTTTTTGGTAGCTCTTTTGAATACTGCTTCACTACAAATAAGACCTACCTACCTGAGGAATCACATCGTTAATGAATCACTAGCTCAAAAGTTGCACTTACGTTCAGAAGCTCGAAATTTCCATTTGCAGGTCTGAGCTGCCCTGACATGGATACTGGGTCCATGAGGCCCATGGATTTTGAAGGTTTTGCGACCTTCTCTCATTAGCACATATACACTCAGGGTATCTTGTCATGGGTGAGAAGTAAATGTATGTATTGGGAAGAATGTTTAGGGACCTGGCTGCTTTTTGTTTTTGTTTTTCTTGTGCTTTCTCCTGCCATAGTGCTCTTTCATTTCGAGGATTATTGAAATAATCCTAGCAACTATTTTTTGAATGCTAAACCCATTGCATATGTTATTACGCTTAAAGTTCAAAACAACTCTGAAAGGTAGGCTTTATTCATTCTCATTTTATAGACAGAAAAGCTCAGAGTCACATAACTAGTAAGGAGAGTTGCTGAAATTTGAACTTGGGTCCAGTGGACTCCAAAATCCATGCCCATTATCACCATACCCCTTCATCTTAAAAAACACAAGAAAGTGCAAGGACCCATTCAACGTTTCTTTTTGTATAATAGCCTAAGGAAAGCAGAGATGTGGGGGTCAGTTGTCCTGGTCCCTGGACTTGTATGGGGACTCCCTCAACCCTCTCCTTGGTTCTTTACTGAACCAGGGATCTATGGGAACTGCCACTGTTGTAGAGACAGAGGAGTAGACAGCTTAGAGCTCTCCAGGGGAGGGAGGTCAGTAGCAAAGAGCTGGGCTGGAGCCCTATTCTTTCCCCAGTTTGTTGCTTTCCCAAGGTCTTGCTTTTTAGCACTCTGTGTGGGTTGTTTTTGTTTTTGTTTTTGTTTTTGCAGTTGCCTTCATTGTATAGCTGTCCCTACACATTTGTAGTTTCCAGATGACTGTCTGTATCTCTAGGGCTTTGGGTTTTTTCATCATCAGGGCGGGTGGGGGGTGGGCGTGAGGAGGAGAGAGGGAGGTAGGGAAGGAGTGGAGGGGAGGGAGGTGGTTACTGAAGGAAAGGCAGGGAAACTACTTTCAGTGTCATCGCAGCAAATTTCTCCTCAATCTTTACTGGTCCAAATAGGGTCCAAATAGGTCCAAATAGGGTCACATGTTTGTCCCTGACCCAATACGGGAAGCTGGGAGGTGGAATAATGCAAGTTAACTTTGAGCCGCAAATCCCACTGCCAGATTAACTTCCCCCAATCACCTGGGCTTTGCACAAGAAGCTGAGGGTACCCAAATAAAAGTAAAGGTTGTATTTATAAAAGATTGGGACTAGGTTTTGGGAAAGCACTAGTATCTTTTGAACTCAATCAGCCCCAACCCGCACTCTACCAGCACCCCAGGACCCCAGACCCCAGAACTTGGGCTCGTCACTTGACCGGTGACTTTTGGAAGGCTGCTGACCCCTAGTGTTTGAAGTAGAGCATTGGACAGGGAATCCAGAGATTTGGGGTTAACCTTTGAAAGGATCACAGAATCACAAAATCTTGTGCCATCCCCTCACACAGTGAGGGTGTGAGCAAAATGAAACTTCTGGAAGTACTTTAATGAGCACAAAGCGCCAGCCACTGGCACACCGATGCTTAGCGAATTCTCGTGTGAGTAAATGAAGAACCCAAATGTTACTCAGCTCTCCTGCCCCCCTCCCCAGCCACCGCTTTCACTTGTAAATATCAAATATATCAAATATATCAGCCTAATTGTGGTCACAAAACAACCACTACAAAGCAGCGAATTATATTCGGAATATGTGCATGTGTATATGAAAGCACGTTTTGTGATGTGAAATGCCACTACCTGGTAGGATAGCTGAGAAGGCTACTCGTTATGCAGGGCGTTATTTTAACCAAATCAACAAGCACTGCTACCGTGAGGTCTGCTTGGAGCGGTGGGCGAAGCTGTGTTAGATGGGGTGCCCTTGGTCTGTGGCTTTGAGGGAACAGGATATTGCTTGTGTTCTGTGTTTTGGGGTAGGTGTGGAGAGGAAAGGCAGGAAAATGGTCATTCTAATATTAGACGAATCTCAAGAAAATTGAATAATAGTATGGTCTTACTGTGCTTTGCTTTTGATTGACTTCCAATTCAAGTGTCACATGGCATTTCTCGGGATAAGAAAAATCTTGCACAAACCCAGGAGTGGAAATGAACCGCCACTGGCCGTGGAGGGCACCGAAGGACAGCTAGGATTTCTCAATCTGAGGTCTGGGAGAGAGTTCTGGGAAATGGTGGCAGCGGCAGCCGCAGCTGTAGAACTTCCGACAGCTGTTTGGTTTTGGCAGGCCAAGCTGCCGCTCGCGGAAGAGAGCTGTGCGGCTTCCATCCAGGGCCCCTCCTGTCATGCAGCCTGTAAGATGCCTTCCAGGAGAGGAGTCACGCTCTCTCCCTCTCTTCCCCTTTTCACAGGGAGAAGGAAAACGGGCAGGGAAGCGCCACGGTGGTCAGATGGGTCATGGATGTGGAAAAAAATGAAACCACTGATGCAAAGTGATTGGACAAATCAGACTGTATCCCTGCATCCAAAAGTATCGTACCAGTTTTGCTGGCCTCCTCTCGTCTCTTAAGTAAAGGAAGTGCCATTTATTGTCAAGACTTACCGTTATGTTTGTTAAATCTTTTTTAAATGCATTTTTAAATCTTTATTTTAAGGGAGAGGGAGAGGAGGAGGGGCAGGGAGAGAAAGGAGAGACACAGGATCCCAAGCAGGCTCCGCACTGTCAGCGCAGAGTGCTGGCTAAGCTACCCAGGCTCCCGTATAATTGCTTTTTAAAACATTATTCAGATTTATGAACGTCTAAATGCTAAACAGACTAAAAAATAAAGACCAATTTGTAAATAAGCCTATTTTAATGTTGCTTACAATAGAATACATAGTTCTCTTGATGGCTGCAGGTAGGTAAGGCTGTCTGGCTGTATTCAGAGAACCACCACAGTAATGGTGTTTTTCTAACTGGTGAGTAGCCTTCAGTAATTGTCAAGAGTTACTTGTCTGAAAGTGCTGTCAAACCAGCAAGACTGCATTTATGCATCCATCGTTTTCAGGATTGTTGGTAACCTGGGCATATTTTCCCCAAATAACCTTGCCTCCTTGTGTCACAAGGCCCAACTCCCTCACGTTCACCTCAATGACAGTACCTTTGGTAATAACACCCAAAGACCTATATAGTGGGGATGAGGGATTCTTTTTTACACCAAGTATCGGCAGACAAAAGGTGGCTTTCAATTCAGGATGTGTTACGTGGGCCTTTTTGAAACGTAAGCCCATTGGCCTAATGAATCTTTCATATTTAGGTGGTTTTCGAGTAAAGCCATCTCCAACAAAGCAGACTTTAGTAACCATCCTCTTCCATGCTTTCTTTTTTCTCTTTCCTGTTCGAATAGCTTTTAATACTTCTGTTTCTCCCTGGGCACGAACTTTGGGCATAGGGACTTCCCATTTTCCTGCTTTCTCTTTTCATTTTTGTTTAATCATATTGGAAAGTACTTTAGCTCGGGACTGTCCCTCCCTGTCCAGTAGATATGCAGGTACTGCTCCTTGTGGAGTCTTTTCATTCTTTGGCTTGGTGTTTCTCTTTTCATGCATCTTGATAGTCTTTTTCATTTGTATTTTCTCAGCGTGGCGCTGTTTATGGTAAAGCTTACCAATCATCTTTTTTGCCTTCTTTGAACGTTCATGAGCCTCTTGACCTTCCTTCTTTCTCTTTTTCTCATGGTGATCCAAACGATAGCCATAGTGCTTCCGGCGTAACTCAATATATTCGTTTTGTGGCTTGGTGACGGCTGCAGAGCCACCGGGTGCAGCTGCCAGGGCACAAAGACTTATCGTTATTAATACAATTTTGGTATTTTGTAGAGAATGACAATGGACACTAAATATTCTAGCTTTCAGTTGACACATTGCAGGTTTCCACTTTGCATTCATTCCTCTCTTTTAAGGTACATAGTATTCTTACAGAAATATAATTTTATTCAGTCGGTGTTTAACCAAGACTTAGAAGACTACTTAAGTTGCAAGCCAATCCCAATCAGCCAGTGTGAACAGTCCTGTGTTAAGCTGTTTTGGTGCTTCAGGGAGAAAGTGATGGAAGGGACTCCATGTTGGTTTCATGAAACTGAGGTATGAATAATGGGCAAGTAATGGACTACCTGGTGTTCATGCCAGTAGACCCCCCTCCTGCACATCTGCTTTCACAAGCACTTGACACAGGTTCTACATTTTTTAAATTGCCAAGTACATAAAATTGGTTGGTGTGTTTTCCTAAGTGCTCTCTGTGACTCTGTAAAAGGAGCATTAACCATTAGGAAGGTTACAACACTGGGTAGAAAAGTAAAAGTATTTTTTGAATTTTATTCTCCACAGGTTAACTTTTAGCTTCAATGTGTTTTTGGTTTTGTTTTGTTTTTGCTCCCCCACCCCTACCACATTGGCATATGTGAGAGTGTGTGTGTGTGTGTGTGTGTGTGTGTTGAATAGATAATAACTAATTAGGAATTCTCTTGAGAAAAAGTCTCAGCCAGAGAAATATGGGGAAACCATGCTGGAGAACTCTGACACAGCTGTTTAATTTTGGCAAGGAAGAAAATTGGAGTTCTTCTTCGTTTGGGTATATGAGGCACCGTTGTACCATGCTGCAGTGTGATTTGACCGGAGGGAAGCTAATGCATGGGCACGTGCTTTATACCTGCTGTCTTATTTGGTCCTCAAATAACCCTTTGAAGCAGGTGTTACTATTCTCCTTGTAGAGACAAGGAAGTTGAGACTTAGCTAAGTTACAAAATTTGCCCAGGCATATTTTTTAAAGGATTTGACCAACTTTTGAATCCAGACATTTCTAAACTCAAAGACCCTGTTCTTTCTACTACACCAAATGGCCCAGTACCCAACTTATGTTGGGTTAAATAAGTCTTTTTTGTCTTTTAAATAAAAATGCAAGCAACATTGAACATTTATTCTGTTTAGTGTTTCTCAACAGAGTAACAGATAGTTTCTCTGGAGCCCTTACGTTTTCACTGAGAATTTGATTGCTTTTGTTTTCATTTTGATAAGAACCCATTCCTATTCTGGATAGTAAGCATATTCTGGATCACCTGGATTGTCACTTTATAACTGAGTACTACTCTATTATGTAAGCAATTCTGGTTCTATTTGTGTTTTCATTGACACCAAGAAATATTTCTCCACCTCAGAGATTGCTAGCTGCTCTACCAACATCCACTCTTTCTTACTTCCTTACTAACAGAACCCTGATTTGACTGCAGGTGGCAATATTCCTGTATTACCCAGACTCTCTTGAAGTTAAGAATGGCCATGTGACACATATCATTCTGGCCAATGATATGTAAGAGAGTTATTGGGTGGGGCTTCCCAGAAAGATTCTTAAACATGGCTACTTAGAGGCTAATGCATTTTGCACTGTCTGTTCTTTCTCCTTTTCTAGGCTGGAAAGAGATTGAGTTATGACCACGAGGGCAGGAAAACATGCTAGGGATGGCTGCAAACAGGATGAGTCTGAGTCTCTGATGACTACAAAAAAACCCCACAAAAAACAAACAAACAAACAAAACCCCACAACATCATGACAGTGATGGATATGGCTATCTACACACTACTTATTATATGAGAACCATAAGCTGATATTCAAAATAGCTTTAGTGTGATGGGGTGCCTGGGTGGCTCAGTTGTTTAAGTGACTGACTCTTGATTTCGGCCAGGTCATGATCTCACAGTCTGTAAGTTCAAGCCCCACATCAGGCTCTGCACTGACAACATGGAGCCTGCTTGGGATTCTCTCTCTCCCTCTCTCTCTCTCTCTCTCTCTCTCTCTCTCTCTGCCCCTCCCTGCTCTCTCTCTCTCTCAAAAAATAAACTAAAAAAATTTTTTTTAAATGGCTTTAGTGCGATAATTTATATACCATGAAATTCACCTGTTTTAAGTGTATAATTCAATGATTTTTAGTAAATTTTCAAAGTTGTGCAAACATTGCCACTACTCAAATGTAGAAGAAGATCCTGCTTACCAAATCCCACTCCCAACCCTAGGCAAGTATTCATCTGCTTTCTGTTCCTATAGATTTGTCTTTTCTGGACATTTCGTATAAACAGAATCATACAATGTGTAATTCTTTTGCATCTGGTTTCTTTCACTTAGCTTGCTGGTTTTCAGGTTCATCCATGTAGTAGCATGTATCAGTAGTTCTTTCTTATTGCTGAATCATATTCCATTATATAGCTATCCCACATTTTGTTTATCCATTCATCAGTTCATGAACATGTGGATTGTTTCTACTCCTTTGATATGAGTAATGTTGCTATGAACACATACATGTCTTTGTGAGACATGTGTTTTCATTGATCTTGGGTGGATACTTAGGAGTGGAATTACAGGGTCATATGGTAAATTTATGTTTAACTTTCTAAAAATTTATTTATTTTTGAGACAGAGAGAGTGAGAGAGAGAGAGAGCACATGCGAGTGGAGGTGGGACAGAGAGAGAGAGAGAGAGAGAGAGAGAGAGAATCCCAAGTGGGGACTCCATCTCACGGATCGTGAGATCATGACCTGAGCTGAAATCAAGAGTCAGACTCTTAACCAGCCGAACCATCCAGGCGCCCCTGTTTAACTTTTTTTAAAGAAACTGCCAAATTGTTTTTCAAAGTTGCTGTACCACCTTACATTCTCACCAGCAATATATGAGGGTTCCAGTTTTCCCATATTCTCACTAATAATTATTTTGTCTTTTTGATTATACCCATTCTATTGGTCATGAAATGGGATCTTACTGTTGTTTTAATTTGCATTTCCCTAATGACTAATGATATTGAGCATCTTTTCATGTGCTTATTCATTTTTTAATGGGTTTGTCTCTTATTAGTTTATAAAGAGATTTTTATATATTCTGGTTAGAAATCCTTTATTAGAAATACTATCAGCACATATTTTGTTCCAGACTGTGGTTTATATTTTCACTTTATTTTTGATAATTTTGAAACACTAAAGTTTTTAATTTAAATGAAGTGTATTTTTCCCATGTTTTTTCTTTTATATATTATGCTTTTGGTGTTGTATTTAAAAACACTTTTCTGTGTCCTTTATATTTCCACATAGACTTTAGGATCAGCTTATCAATTTCTACCTAAAGTCTACTGGAATTTTGATAGGAACTGTGTTGAATCTATAGGTCAGTTCGAGGATAATTGCCATCTTAATTATACTGAGTGATGTAATCCACGAATATAGAATGTCTCTCCATTTTTTTAGGTCTTTAATTTCTCACAGCAATAATTTATAGTTTTCAGTGTATAAATCTCATACATCTTTTATTTCTTAGTTTCTGAAGTCACTGTTTTACGGACTTTTTCCTGCTAAATTGAAATCCTGATTCATGTTCTAATTGGCAAATAAAATAGAAAGTTAAAGGAATAGAAGTAGACTTAACATACATAAATAATATTTTCCTGTGAAGGGTAAATGATTCTTGGTGCATTATATAAATGATCAGTTTCACAGTGGAAAATGAACACAAATGGTGAAGAAACCAAATAACTGCAGGGCACACAGAACATTGGCATATCCTGGGCACCTGGGTGCCTCAGTCAGTTGAGCATCCGACTCTTGATTTCTGCTCAGTTCATGATCTCATGGTTGGTGGGCTCAAGCCCTGTATTGGATTCTGTGCTGTCAGCGCAGAGCCTGCTTGGGATCCTCTGTCTCCCTCTCTCTCTGTCTCTCCGCAGCTCTTGCTCACTCGCTCTCTCTCTCTCTCTCTCTCTCAAAATAAATACACTAAAAAAAATTGGCATATCCAACCTGAATGAACCTTTGCCTTATAGTTAGTACCATATGTGTGAAAGCCAATAAAGCAACATGATCTGCCACAATAACTCAGTATTTTTTCACTGTAATTAACTGGTTGTATATCATTTTTGTTTATATTTATAAATTTATTTTATGTATTATCAGCATAAAGAATTTATACCTAGTTTTACATTTATTGGCCCAATATTTTTCCCTTTAATGGATGTCTGGTATTCAACAATGGGGAAACACTGATTTTAGTTTATTAGTTTACAGAGCATTTTCAGTTTACCATCTTATTATTCTCACAGCAACCCTGGAGCTTGGGTAAACTAAGGGTTTTTAGTATTCCCACATTATAAATGATGCAGATAAAACTCATAGACATAACTGATGTGCATAATTTTATACATCTCTAATGTGGCAGTTCTGGGATATAAAATTAGGAATTCAGACTCCAAATCCCTAACCCTTTCTGCTACATGTATTAGTGATTCTTGATCACTTTCTTAAACCCTACTAAGGACACAAGGGAAATATAAAACTTTTGTGAGGCTTTGCAATCTATGTAGGGAGGTAAAACCCATGAAACGTGTTAAAAGTAAGGTTAGTGCAAGAGAGCCCACAGCCCAGACACCAAGTTCTTTTGGCATCTACAGAATGCAGACAACTCAATGGACTTGAGTAACTGAGTAGGAAAACATGACCTGAACCATGTAGAGGGCACTATCAGGCAGCCCAGATCCATGACCCCACCCTACCTGCCTTCGGAACTGGAGCACTCATTCCCCCCAGCTGCTTGGAATATTAACAGTCAACAGTTCTCTTCCAGGAGCCTCTCTGGGGAATTGCCCATGGCCAAAGATAGCTGCCTTGCCCAAGGGCAGCCCATATCTAATGTCTGGTTGATGGTGGGGGGACTTAAAGGCTGACCCTTTCTTCTCAGCTTGGGTCAACTCTGAAGAGCCATCCCAGCCCCAGAGCTCCCTTACAGGATGAGCTAGGCTTTTCTGCAGCTGCATTAGCAGCCGGCTTCTCCTTCTGCCCTATATTACTTCCTCTAGTCCCTCCCAGCTGTAGATCCCCAGCGTGCTCCTTGATGAAGTTCCTCCTGGTGACCTCCATCTCAGTTGGCTTCCTGGGGAACCAGCCTGCACCAAATGATCTCTAAGGTTTCCAGGGAGTGGTAACAGCATGAACAAAGGCCTTAAGACCAGAATTCTTGAGGCCATAGCAGAGTAAATGGAATAGTGTTTTATAGAAGCTAGAAAACAGTGGCCAATGGTGGAAGACTTTGGAAAACAGGATGAGGTATCAGCCTTGATGGAGAAACACCTCAAAAAGCCTTCACTGACCCAGTGAGAATATTGGAGCCGACCCAGACATTCCCTGGACACAGCAAATGTGTCACCCAATATCAACCCAGACCCTGAACATTTACTGCTCCATTCATCTGATTCTGTGAACTCTGTCCTGAAGCCAGAAAGGGAAAGTCTGAATTTAAGATCTCCCCTGCCAACTTTCTTTTTGTGTGATTTTAGAGCTTCTGTTGCTCATTGGGAAAATGGGTATGTTTTGAGGATTGAAATATTCCTAACTTCAGTGGCAGTTCATTGGTATCATGTGATAGAAGGCTTCCAGGGCCAATATAACTTTTGGTGATGCTAGGCTAAATTAGGTTAAATGTATGTCTTTACTGTAGGTTTTCTCAGTCTTTAATATATTGCTGTGCCTTGTGGTCTCAAGGAGGAGGATGGTAATGTAAATCATCTTACCTTAACTCATCAGGAAGACCTTTCCCCACTCCTGACACCCTCCAGGGAGCATCTCCTAGGCTTGTGTCCTCCTGAAGCCATACTGAGAAACTCTGGCCCATCACATAGGCAGTTAGCAAATGTTAAATCAGATCGTATCAATTACCATGGTCTGCCCTGCCTTAACCTTCACCTAAGTTAGGAATCTCTCAGAAATATGTTAAGACTTCCCATTGACTTTGGTAGTCAAGATCAATGTGGTCTTGCTTATTTAATTCAGCTAGGCATACTTCACTTTAAGGATATCTCCAAATCACGATGTGTATCTTCTAATTTTATTTTTTTAATTTTATAATGCTTATTTATTATTGAGAGAGAGAGACAGAATGTGAGTGGAGGAGGGGCAGAGAGAGAGGGAGACACAGTATCCAAAGCAGGATCCCAGCTCTGAGCTGTCAACACAGAGCCCAACACGGGGCTCGAACTCACAAACTGTGAGATCATGACCTGACCAAAGTCAGATGCTTAACTGACTGAGCCACCCAGTGCCCCACATGTGTATCTTTTAAAGAACAGTACTCTCTCAAGCCTTTAGATTGGAGAGAAACGTGGGTTTCCAATGCATGTACTCTCTATTGGATGGGTGGGGTCCACCCTGTTGTGCTGAAACATATGATGGCTGCCTTGCGGGGACAGAGCAATGTGTGGAGAAGGGTGCTGAAGCTGTGTTTGGACTGTGTGAGCAAGTGTGTTCTGATAGATGAGTGATATCCTCCATTAACACAGCACTTGCTACCTTTATTTTAGGCTGTAGTTTAACTGATACATTCCTTTGCCTTTTGAAGACAGTGGGGGAATAAATTGTAAACTATCCCCAATGCATGTTCAGAACTAACTCATTATCGTCATCTTCTTCTTTAGAGAAGTTGAGTCTATGCCAGTGTCCTTCATATCAGTTAATGGCAGTGGCCTCTGCCATCATATCCATGATATCCATGACCACTCAGTCACCAACTCTTCTAAAGATGCCTCATATCATCCTCCTCCCCATCACAGATGCCACTCCCATTCTACAAATGCTACGAATTCTCACCCAACTGCTATAGCTTCTCTCTGGCCTTCTTTAAATCTCTCCTGCGATTTACCCACCTGTCTACCCATTCAGGTGGTCTCCTTCTCAAACCTTTTAATGAATTCCTCAGGGTAAAGCCTAAACTCCTAAATTTGGCATGAGAGGCCTCCCAAATCTGTATCCTACTTATCTCTGGTATCATTCTTGCTATTTTCTTATGCTCTACCAAAACCACTCTGCTGAACTGCCTAATTCATGCTGTTCTTAGCTTCCATGCCTTTGCTGTATCTTCTGCCTGAAATGTTCACTCTGTCCTTTATCTGCCAGGTTAATGCCTACCCGTCACAGGAATTCAGCTCAGCCATCAACTACTCCAGAAAATCTTTCTTGACCCCTCCCTTTCCCAGACTTGCTTAGATGCCCTAACCAATTATATGTACTATGTCTAAATAATGTAAATATGCAATGTATAATTGTCTGTTTATATGCCTGTCTGCACCATGATAGTGGGGATATGTCTTATTTCATCTCTATATTCCTAGTACCTATTAACATGCCTGCTTTGTCTTAAGTACTCAATGAAAAATGTATGGACTAAGTGAAGGAAGTAAAAATCTGTCATGAATAAAATTATGCCAACAGCAGCCCATGGATATTGAGAACATAATCCATGCTCAGGTAAAGAATTTTCTTTATGGATTAAGAATGATTGCCATGCATGGCTGGTAGGGTCTGAAAAGGAAAAGCAGGCAACAGGGTGTCATAAGTAAAACCAGCACTGAGCAGATTCTGTTAGCCTTAAGTGTCATATAAAGCAACATGGACACTGAGTTACATCTTTCTTTCCCTGGAAACCAATCACTTTGAGATGTGCTTAGCTGGGTTTAAAGTAATTTCCCTCTTTTGTGTGTGGCCATTCTAGGTATTTGCCCATATCTGTACTTCTGTAGCTGTCTTTTTAAAAATGCTTATAATTTGGCTTATTTTCTTCATGGATTACAATAATTTTTTTTAATGTTTATATTTGTTTTTGAGGCAGAGGCAGAGCATGAGGGGGAGAGGGCAGAGAGGGAGACACAGAATCGGAAGCAGGCTCCAGGCTCTGAGCTGTCAGCACGGAGCCTGACGCAGGGCTCAAACTTGTCAACTGAGAGATCATGACCTGAGTCAAAGTTGGACACTCAACTGACTGAACCATCCAGGTGCCCCCATGGATTACTATAAAAAGAACACCTTACTACTGATTAAATCAGATTTAAGTCAACCCAAGTGACCTATGGTGAATTACCAAGTAGATTAATACTTCTTCTCAACTAAGTGACGACAGAGGAAGAATTGAGTGTGTGTTGTCACCTCCTGGTTAAATTCTTCATTGTACTTTCATCGCCGTGTTTTCTGCCAGTCATAGCCTCTACGTCTTGGTTTTGAATGGCCTTGGGAATACGGTCTTCCAGGCTCTTCAGTGCCCCCATTGTTTGTATTTTGTTTTTTTATACACATATATTTACAATGTGCTATAATCTAAGAACATAAATAAATATGTTTAAAATAAACATGCAGTCCCCTCTCACTCATCTGATGGTAAGACCTTCAGCAACTGAGGCCAAGTGAAACCTAGACAGATACCCTAAAGTCAGACAACGAAGTCAACAGTGATCAGCAAAAGTGTTTATAAAGTCCACGTATATTACACTCAAGTAGGACACGAGTGTGTGCGGAGGAGTAAGCTACCATTGTGTGGAAATTTCACTCGTTCCCAAATGGTGCTAAATAAAGAAAGCTTTTTACAGAAAGCAGTACCTGCAATGCTCTTATCACATGGCTCCCAGTCACAGTGCTGTGTCTAACACTAATGTGCTAGGGATAAAAAGCAGTAGAAAAGCTGGAAGCAATAGCTGGGTATACTTCAGTAACGCTCTGAGATTCAAAACTCAAGTGGAAATGAGTGTATAATGGTGTAGCAAAGCTGATCCCCTGTAAACCTCCTGAACAACTTGCCATCAACTTTTCTCTGCTATCTCCTCTCCTAATCACCTCAGATTCGTATCCGCTTCCCCAGGAAGGGGCAGAATGGAGCTGTGGGCAGAGCACTGTCTGGGAGTCTGCAGGGCCTCTGCATGTAGGCCAGCCTAGGGTCCAGGTATCCCTGCCATGAGCTTCCTCAGTGCCAGAGGCTTTGCTCTCATGAGCTCATGCAGCCCGCATAACCACACCAAGAGGAGGCACTGAGGCTTGGAGAAGCCAAGTTTCCGAGCCATGGTCACTGAGCAGGATCAGGTGTAACCTGCTTAGAGGCCCTGCCCTAGTCTGTGGAAATGTCATAAGTCCATTCCCTTTCTGGAAAATTATAATTTTGTTAAGGTAAAAAAAAGTTCTATGTTTCAGGTTCTTAATTTTCAAATGAAAAAATCTAATTATGTGGTCCTTGCCCTCTGTCTTAGTTATCTACTGTTTTGTAACCATTTACTATAAGATTTAACAGCTTGAAACAACAAACATTTGTTATCTCACAGTTTCAGATGGTCAGGAATCTGGGAGCTGCTTAGCTGGGTGGGTGGTCCTGGCACAGAGTCTCTCCTGAGATCATGGTCAGAATGTTCATCGGGGCTGCAGTCCTCCGGAGACTTGAGTGGGTCCTCTTGCAAGTTGGCTCATGCACATGGATGGAGGCTGGCCTCCATTCCTCACCATGTGGCCCTTGCCAGTGGTTGCTTGAGTGTTCTTATAACAGAGTGGCTAACTTCCCCCAGTACGGGTGACTGAGGAGAAAGAATGGGAGAGAGAGAAAGCAGATGTGTCTTTTTAAACCTAGTGTCACTTCTGCTTTTCTTTTCTAAGTCCAACCCTCACTCAGGGAGAAGGGAATTAGGTCCCACTTCATTAAGAGAAGAGCACCAAAGAATTTTGGACATATTTTAAAACCACCCCACTTTCGAGGCACCTGGGTGGCTCAGTCAGTTAAGCAGGCGACTCTTGATTTTGACTGAGGTCATGATCTCATGGTTCATGGGATTGAGCCCTGTGTCAGGCTCTGCACAGGGATTCTCTCTCTCTCTCCGTCTCTCTTTGCCCCTCCCATGTGCCCTCTAAATAAATAAATAAATAAATAAACTTAAAAACTTACAAAAATAACACCTCACTCTCTCTAACCCATATCCATACATCTTCTGAGGAAAACAAAACAAAACGGAAAAGCACCACCACTAAAGGTAAATTGTTTTGCTTTTTCTGTTTGACTGTCACTTGCATGTTCTTGCCACCCAGTGGCTTCAATTAAGAAAACATTTCCCCATCCGTGAACTGCTTCCTAAGGAAATGGTTATTTGCATAGCAGAGAAATCTTTACTTTTCCAAGGAATTTACAGGGACATATAATACAACTTGTCCTTTCGATTAAGCTCTGATTTGGACCAGGCACTCCATCTGAGAATCTGCCTCCCACTCTTTATCATGTGGGCCAGTGGCCTAAGGTGGGGCCACCAGAAGGCTGAGTTCTCCCACAGATCCTCCCCCCCACTCTTCTCTCCTCCTGTCTCCCTAGATGAGGCCTGGGCCTCAGGGTGGGGATTAGCCTGCTGCCCGGGATTCCCAGCCTCAGGACCGACAGCAAAGGTCATTAGGTCCTGGGAGTCATCTCTCCCTGGGCCAGTTGATCTTAGTTGGGATCAGCCAGTTACTTCCAGGCTTGAATGAAAGTTCTACTAATTACTAGGGCCACCTGGCAACCTGGAGAACTCTGCTTGTTGGCCATTCCCAGCTGCCTGCCCAGACTCTGGGTGGACATTCTGTAAAAAGACTTCCATGGCTCCAGGAGGGTGGCCCTAAGGTTAATTCTATAGTTTAAAGCGACTTTCTTAGAAGAAGTGAGCAGAACCAGTTCTAGAATCAAGGTGTTTTTACCTTTCCCCCACCGCACCTACCTTAATCAGAATTAGTATAAGGAAGTTCTGCCACTTAAATCAGACACCAAGACTAACTAAACACTTCAAATTATGATTTCTTCCTATGAGAGGAAATGATTAAAATTTCTAAAAATTACAATTATAGACAAGTTATGCTTAAAAATACATGTGTGTATATACATATTTCAAATGCGTTTATTAGTATGGAATATTTTAAAACCTTTAGCTTTCATTCTGCCTGAAATGAAGTGAATTTTACACTAAAGGGGTGGAGGTAGTTATTAAAACAAAGTAACTGAAACCTTAGGAAAATTAAGAATGAAAAAATATGTGCCTCTATTTGACCATTCATACCCACAAAATGTTTGTTGAGGTGACTGCTACAGTCAACTCTCTAAATGCTGGGGACAACTATAAATAAAACAAAGTCCCGCTAGTATAGAGCTGATACGATACTGGGAGTTAAACAATAAACAAACAAGAACATATGTAGTATTTTAAATGTGGTATGTGCTAAAGACAAAGCAGAGGCGTGTGCTCTCATACAAAGCCCCAAAGTGTGGAGGCAGGGAGAGGCATCAAGTAAGAATTATAACGTTAAACAGGATGGTCAAGGAAGACCTCAAAGCCAAGGCAACATTTGAGGAGCGATCTGGAGAACGTATGGTTGCAAGTCACAGGCTATCCAGGGCAAGACACAGGCTATCCAGGGCAAGAGAGTTCCAAGCAGAAGCAGAAAGTACAAAGGCCCTGAGGCAAGAAGGTGCTGGGCCTGATCAAGGGCTAATGAAAGGGCTTTGTGGCAGGGACCAAATGAAGGGATGAACAGGTCCTGTGGGTGCCAGGAGGCAGATGATAGAAATCTCTGCAAGCTCTTAGCAGGGCTTTGGCTTCTACTGGGAATGAAATGAAGACCATGAGAAGGTTTTAAGCAAACCTGAGAAATGATATAATCAGATTATGTTTTAGAAGTATCCTGGATATTGTGTTGAGTATTTACCGAGGTAAGAGAGGTTGGAAGGACAGAAGCAGAGAATCTGGGTAGAAGACCTTTGTAGTAATCCAAGTGAGAAATGATGGTTGTTCAGAATGGTGGCAGTGGAGGTGATGAGTAGTGGGCAGATTCTGGATATATTTGAAGGTTCAGCCAAAGAAGATTTGCTGGTGGGCTGTAGGGTGTGAGACGCAGGGAAGAGTCAAGGATGACCCCAGATTTTAGGCCTGATTGACATAAAGCATGGAGCTGTCATTTACTGAAATGGGGAAGACTGTGAGTAAAGAGTTTGCAGGAGTCAGGTGTTGGGGAAATGGAAGTTTGTTTTAGGCCTTATAAATTTAAGACATACATCTATTAAACATGCAAGTAGAAATGGTGAGTTTGCAGTGAGATACAGGAATCTGAGTTTAGGGATTGGTCCAGGCTAGAGGTATAAGGGTTGAAGTCACCAGCCAAGAATCTGGATGGCATTTCCAAGGAAGTGAGTTCCAGATACAGAACAAGCCCAAGGACTGAGCCTTGTGTATTCTAGTGTAGCACTGTGCAACAGAACATTCTGTGATGGGAATGTTCTCTCCTCCGTCACTAGACACAGGTGACTACTGAGCACTTAAAATAGGACTAGTGCCAACTAAGTAACTGAATTTTTACTATTCTGAAATTTAAATTTAAGAAGCCACATGTAACTAGTGGCTACCATATTGGACAGCACAGCTCTAGTAGCTAGAAGTGGGGGAGAGAGGGGAAATCAGCAGAGGACAGGTTTTAACACAGGAAGAGAACCAGAAGAGAATGTTGCCTCAGAAACTGATTGTAGAATAGTTGAATAGTGCTCATAGATCTAGTTTGAGGAAGACTGGGAAATCTTGGGATTTAGGAAGGTGTAGCCATTTCAGTGGCATGGGAGAACAAAACCAACTGGAGAGTGTTCAAAAGAGAATAAAGGGCAGAGAGAAATTGTAGACAGTAAGTCTGGACAACTCTCTCAGGAAGTGTTGTGGTTGTCTACAAGAGTGTGGGAGGGAATGGACTCGGGAAATATAGAGGAGACCAGGCAGCACAAAGGGCACACTTGGGATAAGCAGTCGTGAATTTAAAGTGAGTATGGTTGTGTATTTTTCTCCAGCCACATATGTCAGCCTGGAAATAGGCACAGAGTAGCAAAGAACTAAATTTAACCACAGTTGGGATTTAACTTGAGTCTGAAGTTGGTGGTTATAACGATGGGCCATGGAATCTAAGATGTGTAGAGAGAGAAGGGAGGACATAATGGGACTGAGGGATGGGAGGAAGATGGACAGTCTATGTATGGGGTGCAGGGTCTAGTGCAGCTGAAGAATTATTGGAATTAGAATATTAGAGTTAGCCAGAATGAGAAAACAAGATTGTTGGAGAATGAGAGGATTGAAATTGAAATTTTGGAGGTCATGATGTTGTTGGTAATGGCATGGTGAGGATAGGACCATGGGAGTGGATGTAACTGAGATAGAATCGAAGAGGAAGGAAGTCAAGGAACTTCCAGGCCAAGATATTGAAGGGCTATCTAGCCGACATGGAAATTCCCAAGAATTAGAAGTCACATCAGAGACTGACTCTTCAAGGCATGAGGCAGGTAAGCTGCGAGATAACTACAACTAAGAGGGCTAATTAGAGGTGGTATCAGGAGTCTGTTAGTAGAAGAGTCAGAGCAGGGTGTTAGGGAGGAGCAACAATTGTCTGGAAGCAAGAGAGGAGCAAAGACACCTACTCATCCCCCAGGCCCCTAGCTAGAGAAAGGCAAGAGAGAAAACAGCTACCTCTTGAAAGTGGTGTAGAAAGAGCTGTAGGGGAGACAGTGCTTTCAGGCTCCTGTTAGAGCAAGACAATGAAGGGAATGTTCCAAGAAGAGGGCCCCCTGGAAGGGCTGTGGAGGACTGGAGGCAGCGGTCTGAGGAAGTTGTACAAAGCTGTATAGGAAGGCACTTAGGTAGATAAACAGTGACCTGGGAGTCGAGGGGGCATAACCAAGAGTGCTAGAGCAAGAGGGATTAGTGACAGTGTTGGGGCCAGCTCGGAACCAGCAGCTGGCATATGTTAGGTGATTCATAAAGGTCATTTTCCTCCTCTCCTCCTCAACAGCCTCTTAAATTTCATCTCCTCTCATACTGAAGGAACTTATGTCTTCCCATTGGTATTCGCATGCCAAAAGTCAAAGATTCTTTTTTCTTCCAAAACCGAGAACCCACATAATTCTCAAACGAAATGACCGTATGTCTGCTTCCCTTCTCTTCCCCCATGTGCCACCCAGGACCAGTGTCATGGGCATTTAACCTCTGAAATCACACAAGGCTCTTGGCTTCATGCTCTATTATCGCTGTCCTGAAAATCTTAATATTTGAAAAAAGGTTCCCATTTTCATTTTGCACACGGTCCTGCAAAGCATGTAGCTGGCCCTGTGCTTATTCCAACCCCCTAAAAACAAATAACAGATAAAACTTGACCATGGCAGGGTCAGGTTATTTGAATTATTATCGCATTCACATGTCAACATTTTGGTATTGAAGGGGATTTTTGAAAATAACGGAAAACAACTTAACCATATCATTTGTAAATAAGGAAGTAATTGAGTCCATCTAAAACCTATGAACTCCCAACTTTTAATCTTTTTTTCAACATGAGAAACGAGCATCACTTTCAGAAGGATTCTTCATTTATTATTACCTCCGTGTATTAATAAGTTGAAAATCTGAAAGTTACTCCTAACTCCAAGTGAGCATGACTGATTTATTATTGCTCACAGTCAGGAGAACATTGAATACTTACTTGAGAGTATTTCATGTCTGCATGTAGGAGCTCTCTCCTTGTCTTTACAGGAGACCTCCACTTCCTCTGGTGTGTACATTCGAGAGCAGTAGCCTTGAGTAAAAATAGAGGTGACACACGCAGGGCAGGCCAGGACAAGGGTGCATACCAGACTGAATAATCATTTATCTGGGGGTAGACAGCAGACTTGCCTCATTCCACTCACCATCTGGGGAAGGCTAATCCTTACACAGATTCAGCTGTCAAACCTGGATTATGGTAACTGGTGTTAAATGAAGAGTCCACATAAGCTCTCTAGATTCAGCAGTGCCAGACCGGTACTCAATGCACTCTTGACACAGATTCAAGATTAATTTGTCACCAACACAGGGCAAACAGGTACCTGGAGTGCTGACACTTTCGTGGTTCTTTTAATGTGGAAATTGCAGTCGGTGATGATGCTGTAATACAGAATCTTAAGTATTTTATACAGAGAGGGAGCATTTGGATTAGAGAGACTCGAGCCACATCCAGCATTTCTTCTTCAAATAGTAGAACACTTTCTGGAAAGCCGCAGCCTAAATTATAGGTTATGGCTTGATTTTTAGCTGTCATCTTTGTTTGTTGTCTTCTAAGAAAGTAAACATGCTAAAATAATTTTTTGTGTGTGCCTTTTTTTCATCTGGCCTAAACCACAGTGGATGAATTTAAAATTATCGGTCTTTCACAAACTCAGTTTACCTTCCTACGGGTCACTTTGCATCCTGGTCTTTTGATGAGAAAACTAGTTGGAACACTAGCATTCCTTAAGTACAGTAAAACCTTGGCTTGCCAGCATAATTCATTCCAGAAACATGCTAGTAATCCAAAGCACTTGTATATCAAAGTGAATTTCAAGAACCATTGGCTCAGTTGTGATCATGTGACATTCGGCGTCATGCACTACTCATATTGCAAGACATCACTTGCTTACCAAGTTAAAATTTATTAGAAATGTTTGCCCAGGTCTTGTGGAACACTCGCAGAACAAGTTACTTGTAATTCAAGGTTTTTATGTGCAAGAATTCTGACTTTTTACTCTTATCAGTGCCCTTCTTTGGGGTGTACAAGTTGACAACATCAAATTATTTGGTATTTTGCCAAGCTATCCTATGGAACCAAGAATTCATTACATAAGGTAGCCGGTTGGGAAGGGGAAAGACACATTAGGCTGGTTTTTTTCTTTTTTTTTCTGACTAATTTTGAATTAAGTTGGGGTCAGTAGTCTAGTGGATTCAGCTTAGTAAGTGTTAACCTTATATGGGGAGCTGTAAATGATGATCTGCCGTCGGGTTCAGCTGGCACAGTCCTGCACCTGAGACACATCAGCAAGGTGAGGGGGCCCCGTTGAGCCTGCCAAAGCTATAACTCACAGCAAGGAGGAAAATGTAGCCAAAAGGCCTTACCATGTTTAGCTCACAAATTGGCAGTCAGCCACTTAGCTATCCAGGTGAGGCTTCACCCACTGCCTCGAGATGAAGAATCGGGCACTTGCCCAGCTTTACGACAATAGTGACTTGAGCTAATACCAGCTGGTTGCAGGCACACTTCTGCCCTGGATCCAAGGCTCTGATGGGAGAGAACTTGAAGAATTTCGTGCATTCATTCAAATATTTGTTGAACACCTACTATATATGTCTGGCAGTGTGCTGTATGCTAGATATATAATGGTAGACTTGATATGGCCCCTACTTTCTCACAAACATACAGTCTAGGGGAGCAAATCAACATTACAAATCCCACCAATTAACTAATGGTTACAAATTGCGGTAAGTGCTAAGAAAGAAAACATAGTGTGCTAACTAAATTTGAGGTAGGACCTTACTTAGACTGGGGGCTTGGGGAAGGCCTCCAACTTGAAGCAAGAGAAGTTATTTGGGCAAAGAGGGAAGTATTTTGGTCAAGTTGAGAAATAGCTCATGTGAAGGCCCTGAGTCAGGGATGAGCTTGGCTTTTCGAGAAAACTAAATGGCAGCCAGTATGCCTAGAGCTAAGTGAGCGAGATTGTGAGTGATGCAAAGGAAGTCTGGAGCGTAGATCAGGACCTAGAGCAGCAGTGTTGGGGAATTATTTCATCCCAAATGTGTCATCCTAATGTGAAGGGAAACCTACCCAGAGTTTTAAACCAAGATGTGACATAATCTGTGTTTTTAGAAGTATTCTTCATTCACAGAGGGTAAGGCTGCAAGTTTTTTATAACAATTTGGGAACTAAATAAAAAAGCACGCAGCTATCAAGACAATCAAATAGGGCAACTGGATGAGTAAATGAGGCTTAATTTTTTTTAAAACAATGTTTTATAAATTTATGCCATTTAAAATTAGGGTGAGAGGTCCAATCACCTGTTATACTGACAGCTCCGTTGAAGAGATCACTTCTGTCCTTTGGAAAGTGAATTTGATTTTAAAAACCTCAAAACAAAACACAAGTAGCTTAAACCATCAGTGTAAGTTTTCCACTGCTGTCTGCAAAGCAGATGTGCAAAGCAGCCTTTTTAGCTGGCTGCTATTCCTCATAGTTCTGCTGGAAGTCCAAGGCCGTGAGAGGAAGAGGGGAAGAGAGGAAGCATTGGTATCTGGGCATAATGGATTGTGTTTATTTTTCTAGTTTTTTTTTTCCTTCTCTTTTTGCTCTGCTTGAATGTTAAGAATGAAAACAAGCCAACTCTACTGTCTCAGACGAAGGGAGAGGAGAGGTATTAGAGTGAGGTAGATAGGGATTCTGTAGGCACTGAACCTCAAAAGCACTGCTAATTCCTGTCTTGGCTTTCTTAATAAATAATGAAAAAGCTACGCACTTACAATAGGCCAACATTTTTGTTGGCCTAGCCTTTGTTTCTGAAAGAGGCTATCTTTGCTGTTCACAAAGGAAAACTGGTTTAAGTGAGAGAGTTTTAGAAGAGTTGGGGTTAACATGCAGATTAACTTTCCTGTTTATGAACAATCCATGACGGATTTTAACCCTCTTCTCTGAGCATGAGTCCCCTGGCTGTCCATTGTTCGGAGTAGCGTGATTTCCTAACCAGTACCTTTATATTCAGAATTTATTTCTAAAAGATGAGGAATTTTCTTAATTGAATAGCTTTAAGTAAGTGTATGAAATCATTAAATGACATTCTTGCATTTTTATTACACTTCAGTAAACCTTTTAACGTTTGTTTGTTTATTTATTTATTTATTTATTTAGGGACAGAGAGAGACAGAGCATGAACGGTGGAGGGGCAGAGAGAGAGGGAGACACAGAATCGGAAACAGGCTCCAGGCTCTGAGCCATCAGCCCAGAGCCCGACGCGGGGCTCGAACTCACAGACCGTGAGATCGTGACCTGGCTGAAGTCGGACGCTTAACCGATTGCGCCACCCAGGCGCCCCAAACCTTTTAGACCAATGTTTGCTTTCCTACCCATTAGCAAGTAAAAATCATTTGAACACCTCTTTTGAGAAGTAAGATTGATAAGAAAGATTGTAAATTCCAGACTGTTACTTAACTGGCCCCAGAAAAGCTGGTTAGAGAATATACCTGAGGAAGCTCTTAAGTACTAAATCCCGTTATAACTAATAAGCATTTCAACATTACTCTTGTATTGAGGGGGAAAAAAACAATAAGATTTAAGGACCACTAAAGAATTTTAATAGTTCCTTAGAGATTATGTTAATAGAGTTTAATCATAAATTATGCCTCTTTCCTGTGTTCAGTGACAAACTAGGAAAATACGTCAGTTGATAAGCAGTTTCCAGAAGAGATATACTACATAAATTATGTTTCTTTTTTTTATCATTGCCTTGTTTTATTCTGTGAAATAAATCTTTTGAAAATAGTAACTAATTTTCATAATAAACTAAAATTGCATCACAAACTAATGATCTAGTGTGCGTAGCTTTTGAAAATTGTTTTTCACAGTGTAAAAAAGGAAAAAAAATCAGTGCCTTTATCTTCATTACATTTATATAAGGAAGACCTTGAACTGAAATCTAATTGATTTTGATGACTCGCTTAATGCTCATATGTACTGTGACATTAATTTCATTGTTGTTGCTCATTTGTAAACCTCAGTATACAAAATAAGCTTAATTTGAAAAGACCGCCATTTGACAGCCTAAAAGTAGTAGTGGGGTTAGTGGGTGCAGGGAGATGACAGTTTTTTAGTGCAGACATTATATAGGTTAGAAAATGGAGGCTCCTAGAGGCGCCTGGGTGGCTCAGTCGGTTGGGTGTCCGACTTCGGCTCAGGTCATGATCTCACAGTCCGTGGGTTCGAACTCTGCGTCGGGCTCTGTGCTGACAGCTTCAGATTCTGTGCTTCAGATTCTGTGTCTCCCTCTCTCTCTGCTCCTCCCCTGCTCATGCATTGTCTGTCTCTGTCTCAAAAATAAATAAAAACATTTACAAAAATTAAAAAAAAAAAAAAAAAAAAGGAAATGGAGGCTCTTAGATATGAAGCTGTTGCCCAAGAGAATTGAGCCCAGAACCTAGGTCTGTGACTTCTGGTCTAAGGATCTGTCAATTCCAGAACCATTCAAGACAGCTTAGATTGTAACTTTGGATGTAGTAGCTTTGTGTAACTTGAAACCCTTTCATTAATGTAACTGAAGACTTATGCACTTATGTTTATAGTTGATATTAAAAATATCATTGAAAGATCAATACAACAGTGAAGCGTACTTTTGACATTATTTTTGTTTTCTAATGTCATTCTCAGTTGGAATTGGTTAAAAAACACACTTGCATTTGTCCACTAGAGGTCACCTTTCTTCAAGATGAGGGTCAGTCCCCTTCCCTAATACTTTGTTAACCTGATTTTAAATCAACCATCACCACCTTGGAGAAATGAACAGCCTTTTCTGTCATCGGGGATTCCATGTACTCCTGTAGCTACATGCACTCGTATCAGTAGGGAAGGCTGACTGGGCAACTGAAAAACCTGGAGGGATGAAGGGAGATTGTGCCCCTGCTTCCCCTACACACACACACACACACACACACACACACACACACACACTCTGTGCTAGCTCTGGCTTGGGTCCTCTTGACATACCAACTTGTTTTTATTTGAAAGTCTTGTGTTAGCCCTGGAAGGTTTATACTACCTTTCACTTTTCTGCCACTGCTCTCTGTGACTCCAAAGGCTGGGAAATGGAGACGAAAAGAAATGACCCTTAAAAACTGACATAAATTTGGGATGAAACCATGTAGACTTCACCCAAATTTATCTGAGTCAGTTACTATTTTTCTACAGTGTGCGAATTTCAGTCAGCGTTGGCCAGAAAATACTATGGGGAGAGGACTAGGACTGTGTCCAATAAACAAGCACTTTGGCAGATTCTATTGAAATATAAACCATCGCATTATTCTAGAAGGAGAGGGAGGCTGCCTGCTATAGCACTGCCTGACGCATCAGGTTTCAAACTGTGTCATAGAAACCCAGAGTTGCAGGAGATATTTTTAGAGGTTCACTTGCACCTGTTCTATGAGCTTCTAAACACCTCATTCCCAGCACCCCCCCCAATCAAATTGGTAATGAGAAAGTTCTGAGATGTGAAAATAATTCCGAATATAGATACAAATGAGATTGTCTATGAGACCTTGGGCTTTTAGAGAAAAGTGGTCCTGTAAAGTGACAGTAAGAAGAATATAACCTTTTAGCCCAAATGTAGTGATTCCTTCCCTCATATCTATGCAAAGTATTTCTCCCTACCCCTTTTTTTTACATTAGCATATTAATTTATCCTGCCGGGTTAAATAGTCTTTTACAGTCCTTAAAACTGTACTTGTAAATGTGTCATTGACCATGTGGGTGGTACCTCTGTACTGGTCTTACTGAAAAGTCATGCCTGTGCATCTCCAAGAAGGAAAAATTATCTAAGATGCCTAAGGGGCCCAGCACGGTTCACTGCCAGGTTAGGGTCAGGCATATCTGTTGGGCACATACCCTCATCAAGCCTAATAGGTAGATTATGCAGCGCCAGGTGAATGGCAGATACATCAGGTGAGCAGGTCTGGTTCTAGAGAGATGACCTCTGAGAAGTTTGCACACTCTGCCTTTTCGTGTCTATCTCTTATGAGAAATGTGAGCAATTGCTATATATTGTTAGTAGGTCAATCTGGAAATAAATTTCTTGTTATTTTGCTTTCAAGCGTTTAGGTATATTTAATGAAGAATATCAGAGATTGCAACATAAGCTATTAAAAAGGACTGCTGCCATTTCCGACTACTTATCTATGTGAAACCAGATTCTCTTGATGTGGTGCAATCCAACAAAATAAATAAATGTAAAAATACGGTTGGAATAAGACTGTAAATGACTTCTATAAATTCTATTTTCAAATGTCTATGTACAACAAAGCCTCATGTTCTCAATGAAGGATATGATAAGTAAATATAAATTTGAACTAGAAGTTTTATGTTGATTAAAAACACTTCTGTTATCTTGCATAGCAGTTTTCATTTTAAAAACAGATTCTAATACTTCAAGAAGAAAAGAAAAAGTGACAATCTTTGATTCACATTAATAATTTGCTCGGCAAAGTATTTTTTAATACCTGAAATAAAGGTATCCAGGGTCAGAATAGTCAAAACTTCTGAGTATATTAGTTTACAGTGGTTTGTAAGACTCTTAGATAAGTTTCTTATTTATGGTTTAAGGATAAAAAAATTATAACCCATCTCATTTTTATCCTTCTCTTACTTCTCATTTCTGGGCCCCAGGGCATGTGGGAATATCCTGATACCAAGCGTTCTCTCTATATATGAAAAATGACCTTGCTGCAACAGGGGCCTTCAAGTCCATTACAGATGCTCTATCCCAGAAGTCACAGACCAAATTAACATGCTCAAATCACAGTTCATTGAATCAGTTTAAAATGCATATCAGAAAGCAAGGAAAAGGGGCCGCGCTGACATACATACAATATAGTGTAGGACCGCACTACCTGAATCTTAGGTTATACAGTATTTGTGTGTCCAGGCTTTCTGCCATGGCCACTGTCCCTGCTGATGATAAGGTTAGGAAACTGAGTTGAGATTTGAGAAAGGAGGCCCAATTAGACCGAGGTATCTGCCAATGACATGCAACTTGCTTTATCAGAGACATAGGGGCAAGTCCCTCTGGCTTCCTCTGTAGCTTGCCCCCTCTTCTGATGAGCTGCTATGGATTATATTTGCATTTCTTAGGCAGAGGGTACATAGGGCCAGAATGGGAGTCACCAGTGCACAGTCAGCGTAAATCTAATGAATATTGAATGCCTCGGGTTATTTAGTGTGTTGTGAATATTAGGTGCTTCTTTAGTCTTTCTATTCCTTTCTATGACCTGCACACATGTGTTTGATCCATGTCTGACACATCCAGGCTACATATACTTACTTACTCACTGACACTTAACACATATGATGAATTCTGCCTCTGTCTGCTTGCTTACTCATTGTCTAAATCTAAACATCTTGCACATTTCACATATGTCTGACAAACTACTACATACTCATTATCCTTAACACCTCTTACAAGTTTCATTCATCCCATTTGTTTTTCTTGTTCTTCTATAGCATTAACTGAATATTCTCAAGTGATACAGCAAAACCCTCTACAAAATCTCTTGGAAAAGCTGTCCACCATATTGGTCCAGACTCTCTGATCCCACTCTGGCCTTCCCTGCCTTTCAGGTCTTAACCACCTGCTGCTCCTTTAAGGACCCCAAGATAACCACCCCCCCAACCTGTGCTCCTGCATCTTTCTCCATCTCCTTACTCAACACTGCTTCGTAACTTTGCTCATCATATCTTCAGGTCCACAGCTGAATGAAGAACCATCACATGCTCCTGGTCCAACTCCAGGACCTGGCCCTTTGGATGATTTTTCACCCATTGTCTTCAATTTCTCCCTTCCCTCTAGCTCCTTCCCTGCTGAACACATAGATGTTCAGGTCTCCCCTGTCTTAAAAATCAGCCACAACCAAACCTCCCTGTTCCACTATACACTCAAGCTACTGCCCTAATGCTGTAATTCACCAACAAACTTCCTTACAAACTGCTTTCTACTCAGTCCCTCAACTTCTTAACCACTGATAACCTGGCTTTTATCCCAACACACTACTACTGAGATTATTCTCTCAAGAGTAACTGATGACTTCCTAATAGTTAGAACTAATGGCTTTTGGTGGTATTTACCTTCCACCCTACTAGTCTTTTCCACTTCCCTCAAAAAAGTACTTGGAAGCAATTTAGCTCTGCCAGCAAATCCCCTGGTGACCCCTCACTACATTGGATTTCATTTTCCTCTCACCCTGTCGACCACACTCCCTTCCCTTCCTCTTGCCCTCTAAATGTGGGCTTTGACCCAAGATTATTGTATTAGTTTTCTATTGCTGCTATCAAAATTTATCCCAACTTCATCAATACAAATAATTATCCTATAGTTCTGGAGGTCAGAAGTTCGCAAGTGGTCTCACTGGACTAAAATCAACGTGTCAGCAGGGCTATGCTCCTCCTTCTGGAGGCTCTAGGGGAGAGTCTGTTTTGTTGCTTTTTCCTTTTCTAGAGGCCTCCCACAATCATTGACTTGTGAGCTCTTCCTCTGTCCTCAAAGCCAACAACACTGGCCGAGCCTTTCTCATACTGTCATCTCTGTTCCTTCCTCTTCTGCCTCCTCCTTTTACCTTAAGAACCCTTGTGGTGACACTGAGCTCATCTAGATAACCAGGATAATCTCCCATCTCAAGGTTAGCTGATTATCAGCCTTAATTCCCCTTTCCCAGGTGGAGACTAGGACATAAATACTTTGGGAGGTCATTATTGTGTTTACCACAGGGACATCTTTGTTTCTTACTAGTTCTTTCTCTACAGTCTCCCCCTTCATCTAATTTTCTGCAGCTTCAACTATCCTCTCCCTGCAAACACATCCCAAATTCTGTTTGCCTGACTTCTCTCTTGAGCCCCAGTTGCCTCCTGCACCTTCAGCTCAGAACCTCATGGTGAAAAATAAAAGAACTCATTACTGCAGCCCAATCCCCCAGAATCTGTTCCTCCTTCTGACTTCCCTGTTTCTTTGCACAGCACCAATTTTACTCCAGCCAGTGGTTGGTCTCAAAGCCTCATGACTCCTTGTCTTGTTCACTTCAACATCAGATCAGTGGCTGGACGCATCGGTTCATTTTTCACAGTGTCTCATGGAAGCATCCCTTTGTCTCTTCTTTTCCATTCCCACTATGACCTCCATCCTTTAGGCGTCTCTTTTTTTTCTTGAGCTATTGTATTGCCTTTAATTAAGAGGGGGGAAAAATCCATTTCTGCTCCTCTCCTCAGTACCTAAGAGCTATTTTACATGTTATTCTCATTTCATCCTGTCAGCAACCCAATAATCAAGGAATCAACATCCTCCATTGATAGATGAGGAAACGGAGTTCCAAGATAAATGAGGCGACTTTCTGAAGGTCATGATCATTTATATATTCATTTAAAAATATTTAAATGAATGAATAAATGAATTAAATGAGAGCTTGTTATATGCCAGGTATTATTTCAGATGCTGGGGACATTAGCACTGAATAAACCAACCAAAATCCAAGTTCTAAGTAAACTTGCATTAGTCTACAAATAGAAAAGATAGGTATTCAAGAAGTGAACAACCAAACCAACAAGATTATTGCAGTCTCCTGGTTTACCCTAGCTAAGAGTTTTCTTCGTCTCTGAATTCCCAGTGAGCAAACACAAAATCTCTTTTAAGGCACTTAAATCATCAGTTGTTATATGCAGCCATCTATATGCTGCCTTATTTCTCATACCAATCTCCTTGAGGACAGAAACATGTCTTTACACGGCACAGAATAGCCATCTGTTTCAACTGCAAGGTTGTAAGAATCAAGGGAGATGTTGGAGAAAGTACTTTGTAAACCATGAAGCCATTTTCTAAGGTTCATTGTCGCAGGTGTTGCCGATTGTGTTTTTTGGGTGAACACAGAACATCAGGAGACCCTCAGTTCTCCCTCATGTGGACAGAATTGATTTGCCTCATAATTCCTTTGCTTCCATTGCCCCTTCCATTGCAACTGAAAGCTTTATAAAATGTCTACCTGCTTTCCCAAAATTCCTAAGGAAAAGCTTGAAAATTTAAGACAGTGCTTAAGACAATGATTTCCTTTTTCATCTTCCCCACCCTCCATAACTTCATTTTTTTTCCTAAAATTTCATTATGAACATTTTCCAACTGGATAGTTTTTAGGTGAATACCCGCTTATGCACCTTCCAGATTCTACAGTTAATGTTTTACTAAACTTGCTTTGTCACAGCTTTCCATCAAACTATCCCTCTACCTAGCCATCAGTTCCTCTAATTTATTTGATGCATTTCAAAGTTTCACTAAGCCTCCCTCTAAAAACTTAGCCTGCATATCATTAACTACAGTTCAATATTTGTTAAGCATATTTTTAAAGTTCTTTTGAGATAAATTTCACATACAATGAAATGCACAAATTTTAAATATATTATTCACTGAGTTTTGGCAAATGTACACACCTGTGTAAGCCAAGACCTTATCAAATCACACAGCTTGTGCCAGAAAATTCCTGATACCCCCCTCCAATTCAGTCCCTGACCCCAGAAATTCGCTTTTGAAACTGTATGCTCCCATGACCTGTAGATGTGACTTTTTATCACTACATTTACTACCCAAAAAATCTCTTTGATTCTGTTGCTAGTAACTGCCGAATTGAAAAAATACTTTTCTGGATTTATAGACACCACAATTTGCTCAATGGCAGAAAAGTAGCCCAGTCAGGAAATACTCTAATTTTTCCTCCTTTTAAACATACCTTTGATTCAAATTTAGGTAGAGCCATACTACAACCTTTTACCTTATGATAGATTTTTTTTAAGTTTATTTATTCATTTTCAGAGAGAGAGCAAAAGAGAGATAATGCAAGCAGAGGAGAGGCAGAGAGAGAGAATCCCAAGCATGCTTCACACCGTCAGCATGCAGCCCTACTGGGGCTCGAACTCATGAACTGAGATTACAACCTGGGCCAAAATCAAGAGTCGGTTACTTCACCAACTGAACCACCCAGGCATTCCGCATTATGATAGATTTTGATTTCAAGGCCAACCTACATTATTGGCCCAAAGGGGTTTATTTCTCCAAATCTCGTGGGCCTTCATTTAGCATTGTTTAATAAGAACACATTCACAAGATATGAACCTAGAAAATCTGGAGGTTTGTTTTTCTTTGATGGCTTGTTGTTGTTTGAGGAGGAGGATTTATATTTTTGGGCATGTCACAACTTTCTTAGGCCTCAGTTTCCATATCTGGAAAATAACAGTGTATCTCATGAGGTCCTGTCCAAATCTGAAAACCAATACTTTTTATGGGAAGGAAAGTTGTAAAGACCTAAGAAGAAAAAAGAATCTCTCTGCTACATAGACCATACTTAAACAGTTCACAAATATTTTTTGATCCAAAAATAACAAATGTTACTGTAGTTTGGTAAGTTATTCTAGCTTAAATGTTCTTGGAACAGCTGGTTTCTGTTTAAAGTTTTTTGTACTAGCAAATCATAATTTAAATTGTAACACAGAGTCCTCTCCAATGAATGACTATAAAGGGAAGCTGCCTTGATATATTACTTTTTTTAATCTTGTTTATACCACTTGAGAGGGTTTTTTTGACAGGATTTGAGACACAATTGTCAGAAATTTGTTCTCCCCAGAGCCACCTCTGAGTCACTTCCACTATTTATGGAACAGCAACTGTGAAGAGTGGGATCATGTTTAGGCTTTTTTTTTTTTTTTTTTTTTTTAAACAACACATGATAAATGTCTTCAGGAGCTTATGTAATCTATCCCAGAGCCTTTAGTTTTCAGAAGAGAACAGAGTCCAGGAAGTGGCTTTTTGGGCCTTGTACAGCTTGAAAGCATGTTCCTGAGTCTTTAGGTCATAGATTGTCCATGTAGTAACTTCAGTAAACTGTTAACAGCCTTTGAAGTTAAAGCTGTTCTGTCTTGGAAAGTTGGGGTATGCCTTCTATATTAGGTATAGGATTTCCATTTCATCTTATTTGCTACCTTGCAAAAGGAACTTTTCACTATGGCCTACTTTTCCTTGCACATACATAGGCTTTCAGAACCTTCATCTAGGTAATTATATAGCAAGGTGCTCCTCACAGACATCTCTGTCTCTGTCCTGGCTCAGTAGAAGGACAGAGTTTGGGATGAGGATGTACTGAATATTGTTTCCTTTCCCTGAAAAGTTTCTATTCTCTTTTCTTCATCCTACATTTAAGAAGACTCATGATCTAGCTCAGGCTTCTGCTTCATTCATCAACCTTTCGTTGTGCCACCTGCCAATGAACAGGTCTAAAGAATCCTGCCCATGTCACATGGCCTGTCTTTCTCCCATATTCTACAGAGAAGGGCTGTGACCTTCTGCTGGGTACCTCTCCAGAGTACCAGAGTATCCAGAGTACTGGGTTCATTGGAACCCAGTGAGCCCTGTGCTGAAATGCAAACCTGTGAGATCATCACTTGGGCCTTCCCTGCTGCCTTCTCATTCCCCTAAGTAGGATGCTGAAGCCGTGCATGTGAGTGTTTCACTGGAGTTGAACTCAGGTAGCAAATTTTTCTCCTATGTGAATCTCAAGTAGCAAAAATTAAGAATATTTATTTTAAAAAACATTTTTTTGTCTTTCCAAACAACAGAGGCGCTGTTACAAAATTATAAATATATCACCATATATTCCTAACACACATTCCTACCCTTCCTTAAGACAGGGATTGAGGTGAAAACTTGTCAAACATGTTGATTTCATTCCTCAGGCAAAAAGTACTTGTTTTTCTCTGTCAGTAACATAATGAAAACTGCATGGTTACTAGTAAGAGTTTTTGAGGAGGTAGATAGGTAAAAATTGCTCACAAATAATAACCCTATTGAATTTTTTTTTAATTTGCTGGTTTAAATTCAGTGAAGGTTTTATAGAGTACCATTTATGTGGTCGGGGCCATGTCATTAAGAAACAACAAAACAGATTGCATATGGCAGCTGAATAATATAGATAAGGAAATTTTATTTTATTGTTTACTTTCTTAATTTTCTGTAATTAAATTAGCTTCAAGAATTTACAGGCCTGGTTGTTTCTTTTTACATATCCTAAAATCCCAGGATGACCCTGAAGTACTTCAGAAATTGTTTCCCTTTTTTTCCCCAGAAACATGTATTTCCTCTGAGTACTATCTGCAAGTCCAGAATTCTTTCCATTACAGCCTCTTAGGTAGAATGGCCTGTTTCTAGGATCATATGTCTTGTATTGGGGATTTCTATATATTCAAGTCACGGCATTGGGTTATATAGTTTAGTTTCATTTTCACAAAATGAATGAATTATACTGACTTTGATACTTGAATCAGCCCTCTCCCTAAAAATTTTTTTTAGAAATAAATATTTCATTCGATTTCTGTTTGACTTAAAAAGCAGCTAAGAGCCAGTAAGAAGTGGGGAATCAACAGAACTACAAAATGCCATTTTTTAAATGAGTGAAGACCCTCCTTTTAGTTCTAAAGTTGACAAACACTTTCAAAAACTCAACACAGAAAACATCCCTTCAGTGTCAATATGCAGAATGGATTGTTTTCCCCTTTGCATGTTAAAAGTTCCGAAATAATCCTTAAGGCCTCTTTTTCATAGCACCACGCAAGCAGCATCCGAGGGCTGGAAGGATGATGCCGGAGGTTAGAAATGTTCAACTGCAACATTGATTTGTGTCTGTCTCTCTCCCTCTCCCTCGCTGGCCTTTTTCCCTTTAATGAGGACTAGAATGTTTCCACATCAGTTAACTGCCTTCATAAAGCACCAGAAGGTCACACCAGCCCCAGACTGATCCTTTTCTTTGTGCCTATAATATAATTGGCTGATTGTGCCAGCGATGAGCGCGCCCCCTCCCCCAGCCCAGTCCTAGCTCCATGTTTGTGAGCCTGACTGCTGGTTTCCGAGGAGAGCGGCTCGGCTCGCTGCGCGCTTCCCGGCACAGGCAGTGCCACTGCGCAGGTTGATCAGCGAAACAGCATCCATTTTAATCTGCGGGGAGCCCCTGCCTTCCCAGGGCGTTCTCTCCGCCAGTGGATGCTCCGCGCTTTGCCTCGGCAGCCTCGCTGAGCAGTCCTGCTTTGGGGTCTGTGCCCTAGGATGCACTGAGATGGTACATCAGGAGAACTGTTCATATCAGGTAAGATTTAAAGCCTGATTGCGAGGCCGGAATCCTTTGGGAGAGGAGGCCTTCCTCTTCCAAAGCAGCAGGTTGCCTCTTTCCGGATTTTCAAGGGATTTTGCCATTCCCCACTCCTGGCCTTCATCGCATACAGTATCTGAATTGTAATTAGGTTTTCTGGGGAGTAATGGGGCAGAAAACAGTGCTTCCTTGGCCTTTAATGCATATTGTGAAATCCACTGAGGTGATCTGTGCTTTGCACATTCTCTGTGTCTGTGCAAAGAAGAGGAACTGCTGTAAACTGTAATTGAATTTAAGGGGCTTCACAGAGAGAAAAGCTGGTCACAGTTCACTAGGGTAACATTGCAAAATACGGTTTTTGCTCATTGCATAGGATGTGAATTGCTTTGCATCCAGTTTTTAGGATTGTCTTTAAGGAAATTATATAAATACGAAGTAGTAATTGATGATCTGAGAAATTTTCAAAAATCAGCCAGCATGCACTTGATGTTTAAAGTTGCACTTGTTATGTCTTTCCAAACTTATTTTTACATGCATGTTATTTTAAATGGCTAGTAAATAAGAATTAAGGTGCCGACATGCATAAAAAACTCCAGAGAGAAAATTTTTCAGGATTACATATTCATCTTTGTGCTAACTTGCTACGTGAAGTTTTGAATTAAACACTTAGACAATTTCAGAAGACCAGTCCTAGAGTGTTAATAACTCCTTCCCTTCAACTTGGCCTGTCGAGGCAGCATTGAAAGTGTCTTCCTTGTAAGCAGACAACGAGAATGTTCTCAGAGTGACTGCTCTTTGCAGCAGCAGGCATGGCTAATCCAAGTCCAGGATAGTTAATGTTGGGGTATTACCCAACTGACCAAGTTCAGAAGCTCTAAGAGACCAATTCTTTAACTTAACAATGCCTCTTCCTTGTGTGAGGTAGGTTACCTGAGACAAGCAGGTGTTTCTCATTAGGTCAGATTTCCCACAGGTAAATGTATGCAGGCAGACTCGTACATTTCACAAGCCTCAAGCCGGTGGTTTCTCAGCTAAGTGTGCCTATACAATATATTCATACACCTTTTTCTCTGCTTAATAATTAGAATTGTGTAATTATGGGCTTGTTTTATTGTATTTTCATTTCATAGTACATTTAAGTCACAGACCCTAAATACCGAGATATGCGCTTAACAGGAATTCTTCCCAGGAGCAAGGGAAGATGCTGAGGAAACAGCCA
Organism: Acinonyx jubatus; assembly: GCF_027475565.1. Taxonomy (NCBI): domain Eukaryota; kingdom Metazoa; phylum Chordata; class Mammalia; order Carnivora; family Felidae; genus Acinonyx; species Acinonyx jubatus. Next base: position 103,483,652 of record NC_069384.1, on the reverse strand, counting down.
AAACTTCACTTAGACACAGTACCGAGTTTGGGAATGGAGAATGTCAAACATCCATGGAGAGCCTAACCTACTTATGGCATGGCTCCAGGTGACTAAATTACTATCATAATTAAAATCATTTTTCTTCTCTCTTTTCAGAGAAGCTATATAATTTAATTTTTGAAAGGCAAGCTACTATAAGAGTATTCCCTATACCTTTTCATTCAGTTGATCGTGAAATCCCTGGTTTTATAGGTCAAAAATTGGTCAACTATCAGCAGTTTCACCTGAAGAGAAAGGATTTTGTTAGCCAACTGCTCCTGAAAGAAGACAAATTGATTTTATTTTACTTGAACTATGACTGTCATTGTGTGTTTAATAGTTTTGAAGTATTTATTGCTTATTTTCATAATAAAAGTAAGTGTATTAGTCAGATAATAATAGTAGATTCTGCATCTTCATGGGGTTTTGGAGTAGAACCACCTTCATGTGTATGTTCTTTTGAAACACCCTCCCTTTATGCGTAAGTCAGTAAAAATGAAAACATTAACCGTGAAGCCAAGTCTCGATCCACTTGGAAATCTTAGTTTTAGAACCCACCTGGCACCACCTGTGATTGGATTCAGAAAAGACAGGTTCTCTAAGTCCTTAGCTTGATTGTCATAGTCACTGATAATACCGACAGTAGGATGTTTTTCAGAAACCTGCCCCTTTTTGGATGAAAGCTTATTTATTTGTTTTTATCTTTTTAATTTATTTTTTTATTTTCTAATTTACATCCAAGTTGGTTAGCATATAGTGCTATAATGATTTCAGGAGTAGATTCTTTATTTGTTTTTAAGGATAAAAACGCAGCGACTAAAGCAAGTTCCTTAGGGTAGCATTTTTACTGAGTAAGACTAAGTTATTTGTAGGACTGATTCCTTTCTTCCCGCAAATGTATACCAGCGTTTCTCAATGGAGAGTCCATGAATGGGGAACTTCAGGGGCCATTCCCCCAAAATTACATCCACATTTTGGTGCATATGTCTAGGTGTATATTATTATTACTATTATTATTATCATCATCCTCAGAGCATAATGGCCTCCTAACTGCTCTTACCCTTGTCCACACCCCACAGTAGTCTTATTTTCAACACAGTATCCAGAATGATCTATGAAAACCTAAATCAAAGCATGTCAGTCATCTCAGATTCTCCTCCTCACGGTAAACCCCACATCCTCCCAGGTCTTTGGCCCTCTGGGCCTTGCATCAATTTGCCTCTGATTCCTCTTGGACTCTCCACATTGTCCCTTCCTTTCTCTCCCCTCCCACTGTGCCAGCCTTGCCTTGTACTTGCTGTCCCTTCTGCTGGTTGTGCTTCCCCCAGGTAGGGTTGCCAGATTTAGCAAATGATCTGCAGTGTTTGGAACATGCTTATACTAAAAAATTGTTCTCTGTGTATCTGAAATTCCAGTTCACCTTGGCATCCTGTGTCAGTAACTGCTTTCTCACTTTCTTCAGGTCTTTGCTCAAACGTCACCTTCTTGGGAAGGCCTTCTCTGGACTTCCTGTGTCAATTTCCAACTCCCCGGTTCTATCCCAGTGTTTCTATTAGACTTCCCTAATTTACTTTTTTACTTGGCATTCATCACCATCTATCAGAGTTCATATTTTGTATGGTTCTCTATTTTCTGTCTCCCTCACTTTATGTAAGCTCCATGAGGGCAGGGATTTTTACATTTATATCCATCTGTTTTCCCAGTGCTTAGAACAAACCCTCAAGTAATATGGATGGATATGCTTACTCTATATAAAATTGACTAAGAAAAAAGGCATGTAAACATACTGTGGCATCATGGTTTCTTATATTTTGGTAGCCACTGGGATGACTTTCTGTCTTCCCCTATCCACCCTTCCCTCTCCCCACCCCACACACACCATTAACCTGCACTGTTTTCATTGTCTGTGGGTCAGATAATCCTTTTGTTTCTTGTTAGTTTTCTCATCTATGAAATGGGATTTTTCCCTAGTTATTATCCTGGTATGGGAGCTGGCAGGTTCCTGTCAGAGGCCACCTTTCTGCATAAATAAGTCAGTTACCATGAATTAAGAGCAACCTTCTTCTGACGCCACACCAGGGGCCCAGTGACAATTGTAAAGCAGCCAAGGAAAACCATGTGTCACTTCATTTCCCAATTATTTGTTGCCAATGTATGGATGTAGAAGTGATTGATTGCTTTTTCCAATAGAGGATTATTTTGAAAAAGAGTTTCACTGCTACCACGAGCTTGAAAACCTCTGTTTGAAGTGTTTGGACGCACTGTGCTTTGAACAAGTTAACCCAAGGACAGATGCTCAGAGAGCAATTCTCAGGCAGAATTTTTTATGGTTGTTTCGTTTTTAAAGGTTCTCACATTGTCATCATCTCCGTGTACTTCCCCCTCACAGGATTTACATTCGCCAAGAGGTTACTGAGGCATGTGTTGTCATTTTCAGTTGTAGCCGTGTTAAAAGATAGAGCTATCGACCTCCATTTTCCAGTCTTGGGAGGAAGCCAATCTCTTCAGGAAAGAACCTTGCCCACAGCTTCAGGCCTGGCAGCCTTCAAGAGGCCAGATTTTTCTAAATGGTCTCTGAGAGGAAGCTTTGAAATTTTGTTAACTTGAAAGCACAAGTTTAGGTCAAAGGGTCCATTTTGCTTAAAAGCTCCTAAATATTTTCTTCTCTTTCCCTGCAGTTGGTTTTTGGAATTAGTGTGGATATAAAAACAATGACATGCTTTTATCCCTTTCTTCCCATTGCTTAAATTCCCTACGACCTCAGATATAGATCACGCCCTCACATTCTTAGCTACTATGGGAATGAAGGCTTGAAAGAAAGAAAGGAAAATGGCGTGTGAATGACTCTCATCTCTTTCCTCCCTCGGGTACATAAAGAGACTCTTCTTCAAACACACACCTGGTCTTGAGGAAGCACAATAGAAATCTTTAATGTTCCCTCGTTTTCCTTAGGATAATTCCAGACCCCTTTGCATGGCATTCAAGACCTCACTGTGATCTGAACCCCTGGCAGAAACACTCCTCCCTCTAAATGCTACACTCGTGCCCCCAATTGCCATTAGTACTCGTGCTTTGCTGCGGTACCTCAGCCCAGAATGTCTCCCACCCACATACCACCTGCTTCTACCTACTGCAGGTTGATGCAACTTTCAAGGCTTACATGCCACCTCCTTTGGGAAGCTTCGCCCTCTCTTCCCCCACTGACAATGTCTCCTTCTCAGGGCACCTTGTTTTTTCTTCTAACAGAACCAACCCATTTACAGCTAGTGATATACAAGTCTGTCTCCCCCATTAGGCAACAGGCTTTTTGAAAACAAGGACCTTATTTCATTTTTAAATTTGTTTTAAGTTTATTTATTTATTTTTGAGGGAGGCAGAGAGAGTATAAGCAGGGGAGGGGCAGAGAGAGAGGGAGAATCTCAAGCTGTCAGCACAGAGCCCAGCATGGGGCTTGAACTTGTGAACCGTGAGATCATGACCTGAGCCAAAATCAAGAGTCGGCCGCTTAACCAACTGAACCACCCAGGTGCCCCGGGACCTTGTTTTAATTCCCTACTGTACACGTGGCATACGTGTTCAATAAATGTCTGTTGGATTGAATTACATTTTCCACATTTGGTGCTGTACTGAGTCCCCAGGATGAGAACTACCCATGCTAATACCAGAGAGAAGCTCAGATCTGTGCATTGCAACAGGGAGTTGGCGAAGCTGACCGCAGCACCCCTAGTCTCTGGCTTGTGAACCTCTTGAACAGTTGCCAGTGTGTCAGACATCCCACGTGCCAAAAAAGGGGGAGGTAGTGCAAAGAATAAAATAAATGAGACAGACATCCCAGCCTCCCCAGAGATGATGCATTAAGAAGATACCTATCTACCTATTTCTCTTTCACCCCCAAAATCTTCCCAAGGTGAACTTCATGGTCTTTCCCCAAGCACTTTTTCAAAATAAAGTGTGGTCGGTTGAGGCAAGTACTTATCCCCCAAGCCCCCTTTCTTAATATATCAAATTTTGCAGTGAATCTTTTTACCGTATAGAGGAGTAGTTTTACTGCCTCCTGAAACACGAAATTTTTCTTGGACAAAACATTTCAGTCCAGTTGAAGTGTCATACCCAGCACATAAGATAAAAGATACCCTGTATTGATTCCAAATGATAAAATTAGGGAGTATATCAATTTAAGTAGTACATCAAGATATTTTTTAAATTCTTGCTGGAGAAAGTAGTAAACATGCCAAGATTCTAGTGGGTTATTTAATAGTTAACAAAGGAAAGGAAATATATTCTATCCCTGTTGACATCAGGCCAAGTGAGGGCTCATTTCCCAATCCCTTCTTCCTGTGAATGAGAAAACAAGATATCAAATTTGAGTTCATTTAAGATTCCACCCAGTTTAAGCCTGGTTTCATCCACAGCCAGGAAGAAAAATATATTGACCTAATGGAAAGGGGAATTTCAAAGCATTTTAGTGCATTATTTAATACAGGCTTTTAAAAATAAGTGCAATGAAACAATTTTTAAGTTTATAGCTTTTTTTTAATTGGAAAAAGATTTTCCCATAGTTAATAGCGTTGAAGAATACTTCATCTGCATTATTTTGCCTGGTTGATGTATAGTTGTGTTTTTCTGAGGATGCGGTCACATATATATCCCCTTAATTTAATTAAGAAAATAATTCTGGATATAAATTTATCTGTACTTGTTTTTAGCCAAGATATCTGAAAATCTAATTTATATGTTTTACCACAAAAGGAGCACAGTGATAAGTGCCCAAATGGAAGAAAAAAAAAAGTCATTTCAACAGAGTTTCATTATGGGCCTGATCTGAAATAGAAATTTAGTACAATACATCATTCCTATTTAAAGTAGCACTTGGGGCTTCAAATACCATGATTCAGACACCAAGTAATTTTAAGAAGTAAATATGCAACACATTTCAAGATGGACATCTAGTATTTTCTCTTGGAAAGGGGATGCAATGAAGGATGGGAAGGAAATGGGAATGTCTCTATGGTAAATATCAGTGAATGGATGACTTTTGGAGAGTAGAGACCCTACATTCTCTCACACACACAAATACACATAATCTTGGGTGACTAATCACAATTTCACATGCAGAAATTCAACATTAATAGAGCCATATCCTATTATTTAGTTATATCCTCCATCCCAAGGGAAAATTTGAAATCCTGATATACTTACTATTCCCCATGCAGTATATAGAAGCATCAGAAACTATCAAACTTCCTGAAATAGTAAGTACTTTGACACAACTACTTGAATTCAGAGGGAAACATCAGAGTGGCCTGTGACAGTTAACCTAAGAGAGAGCCATTAATGGGGTAAAAATGCTAAGAACACGGAGAAAAGAGGGCATTGTCCTGGTCCTCCTTGGAAACGTGCAGTGACCATCAAAGTGAGTGCAGTTGAGTTTCTTGTGCTCAGGTTTTCAGTTGAGCAGGGAGATTTATGTCTGTGGCCCTCAGTCTTTCAGATATGGGTAAACGCCTGACACTCTGCCAACACATTCACCTCCTCCACCCCACTCCCAATGCTGTCATTTTAATTTTTTTAACCCGCACTAAAAAGTCCATTTAAAAATTGCCTGCATATTTTTATAGCTTATCTAGCTATCAGAATACCTTAATGGAAAGCAAAGCAAATTTAGATGAACTTTGCACAGAAGAAAAAAATAGTTAATTTGCAAAGAGATGATAAATTAGGCATCAGTTTGTATAGCACATGGAGTTTGGATTTTAAGGTGGAAGAGAATGCAGTGGGATGCTGAAGGGTTAATCAGGATGAACTAGAGTTTCCATCTGTGAATAGGAAAATCTTTTGACAGCACGTGAGTGATTTCCCAGTAATGTGGTCAGTGTTTTCAGAATCGATCATTTCCACCACTGGCCGATAATGATCATTTAAAAGCATTAGCTCACGTGACCAGTTCAGATGTGGCTTGACAGGAAACTTCAAGTTCTAGTCCTTGAATTTCAGGGCATTGGGTGAGAAGAGACCCTTTCAAGCTCAGGGATTATAAGTAGCTGTGTGTACACTTTTTAAAGGAAAATATTAGTAGCATCTGGGCCTATGTTATGTCAGCATAGTTCATTTTAAAGAGGTCAGCATTAGAGGAAAGAACCAGAGGAAATTATCTGTAGGAAGGATGCTGGGGGCTATTATCCCTTTGTTTGCATAGCTACTATAGAACCACCAAACATTATACTCAGCTCAAATCTTCCAAGGTGGTCTTTTGTTTTGGTTTTTCCTTTCCTCTACTCATTTGGACCTCTTTGAAGTAAAATTAATTACAGTTTGATCCCAAGCATCTAAAGTCAGGGTCTTGCCACCATGTCTGGCAATATGGTCTGAAATAGATAATAGCTTATAAAGAATTGTTTTCAAGGTCTGAAGCTGGGCTTCTGAAATTAAAGGTGCATTCAAAATTCCTAGTCTCTTAAAAATGAAATTTCTGATTTCAGTAAGTCTGGGGTGGGATCTGAGAGCTTGCATTTCCAGTCAGCTCCCAGGTGATGCAAATGCTGTTGTCAGATGGACACACGTTGAGTAGCAAAACTCTCAAAAACACCAAAGATCAGACCCCATGGTAGGAAAATACCTTATATTCAAGATGACCCAAGCCATTCAGATAGTGGTGGTACAGCTTCTTCTGGAAAGGGTCTAAGTTGTGAACCTATGTGCTGAGCACTCCTTGAGGAGAGGGTGCAAAGTAAATTCACAAGTGGGGCCTGCCAAGCTCTTGCATCCATGTTTCAGGGGAGATGTTCTATCACTTTTCTCTATGTAGTGCTTATTAGAGAACTACTTATGACAAGAAGAGGTATAGGGGTTAGGGAAAGGGAGTGGTCTTTCATACTTGTTACTGTTGTTTGGCTGGGAAATTTCCATCTTGGATTTTGAGGTGGCCTTCTCCAAAAGATGGTACGGTAACAGTATGTATATATACATGTATATGTATCTATGTGGTCAGTATATTAGTGTATATATATTAATTTGAATATAGATAGTTAATGGTGAGAGTTTAGTCATTTTAACTAAATGTATAAACCCACCGGTTAAAATTAAAATAAAAAAGATATTAGTAATTAGGCTTATAGTTCTATGTATTTTGCTCAGTCTCGTAAATTTTAATGTTTTCAATGTTGATTTATTTTTGAGAGAGAGAGAGCAGGGGTCGGGCAGAGAGAGAAGAGGACAGAGCATCTAAAGCAGGCTCTGCACTGACAAGCATTGAGCACGATGTGGGGCTTGAACTCACAAATCATGAGGTCATGACCTGAGCTGAAGTCATAATGCTAAACCAACTGAGCTACCCAGGTGCCCTCTAGGTTTTTATAATTTCATCCATGTTAACTTTTTTTTTTTTTTTTTTTTGATGGAGGTGGCGTGTGCATGGGAGGGGTGAAGGGAGATGGAGAGAGACAATCTTAAGCAGGCTCCACACCCAGGGCAGAGCCAGATTCAGGGCTCAGTCTCAAAACCATGAGATCATGACCTGAGCCAGAATCAAGAGTCAGATTTTTAACCAACTGAGCCACCCAGGCAGGCTCCCCCTGTTAACTCAGCTAAGTGGACTGGGATGCTAACTAACCTAGGCAAGAGATTGAAATTCCTGAAATTTGTGGTAGTCCCTGTCTTTCAATCCAACAAGACCTACTTTTATCTTTTGAACATGTATGATTTCCACAGAAGATTTCAGTTGAAAAGCACTAATAGGAACTGTTAATGTTTCCTACTGTGGGGCATTTAGAGGAAACATTTAAAAAAAAATTTTTTTTTAATGTTTATTCTTGAGAGAGAGAGAAACAGAGTGTGAGCAGGAGAGGGGCTGAGAGAAAGAAGGAGGCACAGAATCTGAAGCAGGCTCCAGATTGCTGTCCAGCTGTCAGCACAGAGCCCAACACGGGGCTCCAACTCATGAACACTTAACCAACTGAGCCACCCAGGTGCCCCTAGAGGAAACATTTTAAGTAATACATACATTTCTCCTCTCTTCATTATTTATTCAACAGTCTTTCACTGTCCACTTAACATATGTAAGGAGTTGTCTAGATGCTGTGGGGAAAACAAGATGAATAAACAGAAATCCCCGCCCCCTTAGAAAAAGGCTTGAAACCATAACAGCTGTTGGAAAGAAGTCACAGTAGCGCTAAAAACAACGTGGTAAACTAGAATGGAAAAGTCGCCATACAGCACGTTAGGGCATGACCATCAGTGAGGGAGCTTTTATTTCATTTCTTGAAAGTCTCATTATCAGGGGATAGCAGTGACCCATGTGGAGGTGTTCAGATATGCGATTTAGAAAACATTTCAGTACATGATATTATGAGTGCAACCAGAATCCTCTGTATTAAACCCTAATTTTTAAAAGCTGTACCTGACTATTTTATTGTGTGCAGTTGTTTCTTACTGAGGCAGCCAGTAGAAGGTGGTATAGCACACCCATTTAGAAGCGGAGGGCCCAGGTTTCAATTGTGGCCTGGGCCATTGGCAAGCCGTCACGCCTCGGACAAGATACCTGACCTCACTCAGGTATGAAACGCAGTTGATAATAATATCTACTCCAGAGGTTTACTGTGAGGATTAAAGACATGTAAGAGACACGTGTAAAGTGCCTAGCACATAGCAACCCCTCCACAAAGGACAGCTATTGTTACTGTGTTAATATCTGTCATATAATAAGATGCATGCATGCTTCCTTCACTTTAACTAATCTCCTTTGGCAGGATTTAATCTACCCAGGGTCTTTGAAAGTAGAGCATTTTTACCCAGAGCCATAGGTTTGGAGAAATCTGCAATGTTGGGAACACCCACAGTGGGGCTGCACTTGGTGGCCAGCATTGCCTCCCAAGCCTGGAAGGTGTTCTGAGTTTCTTGTATGCACATAGTAGGACCCTTGTCCAGAGTGAGGGTCCTGGGGTCTGGAGGAGAGTAAGACAGGGTAGATCTCGACTGGGGAGAAGCTCTGCCCAAATGCAGGTGTGGCTCATGAGATACAACTTGTCATCGTACTGTCCAGTAAATGTGCAAGTCGTGCTCTCGGGAACTGGGTCAGGGAGATGAGGGGGGAATAAAGGCAGGATTTGGATTTGAATCAGGGACTGCACAGGAAGGTGTTTGCCGTATAGGTATAGGGCTCCAGTAAATTACATTAAGACAGGTTTATGCCACGAGTCTTCCACAAATTGATTTTTTTTTAACTCATGGAGAGAAATAGACAACTCAGAGTGAACATGTGAAGGCTTATGTTGCATGGCATTTTTGCTTTAGAACTTTGTTGTTAACAGCACTGGGGTTGGTCAGGAATTCATATTGGAAAATGTATTGAGTAGGACAGTTGCTGCTTTCTGTCCAAGCATGTCAGAGTGTGAGATCGTTTGTTAAATGGAGGCTTGGCCTTTGAATTCTTCTTTGGCCCCTTTCTCCTGCAAACAGTAACCTTTTTTTTTTTTAAATAGTGGGTATATTTTTAGTTTATGGTAGTAGTAATTGGATAATGATGAGTATGTGCTTGTGTGTGCACTTCCGTTTGTCCTCTTCTTGCAGCAAAACATCCTCCAGCTGTGGGCCTTTTCCATCTCTGTGCGTAAAGCCAGTTAAAAAAACCAAAAGCCATGGGAGAAGGGTAAAGAGAGCAGCAGAAAGGAACGTTCTCTTTTGTGAAAAAAGCCCGCCCCTGGCTGGATTTTAAAGAAAAGTTGATGGATCTTTTTCTCTTGCCTATATTGATAGAACAAAGCGCTGATTCTGAGGCAGAGGGGTCCTTCTCTGAGTTGGAAATAAATTTTATCCTTGTGCTGGGGCTACTACCAGAAGATGAGATTTTTATATCTGATTTTAAGAAATGATTGGCTATAGGAAAAATGGGGGTGGTGGGGGTGGGAAGCAAACATCTGTCCTACAGGTTAGCCTTTAAATTATACTGTTTTCATTTTGTCACAGGATACCCGGCTTTTAACTCACTACTGAAGTCTGGGAGTCTGGGGTTTTTGCATCTATTTTTATCCCACACACTACCCTGGTTCAGAATAAGGTTGCTGGTTTCCTCTCAGGGCTGCCATCCACACTCAGCCCTGAACTGGGGAGCTGGGGAGTTGAAGCAGCTTTTCCTTGATTGGGAGTAAGCATCGTGCTGTGGAGAGGAATCCGGGCGGGATCATTCAGGGGAAGGTGACAGTGAACGGTGGGGAAGGCTGGGCACTCCACAAGCTGAGTGTCAAGGCAGAGTGAGCCTCAGAAATAGCAGCTGCCCCTGTGCCAGAGCTCAGGACAGACCAGGGAGGCCGGCAGGGCGGTGTCTCTGGGACAGAGCAGGGGCAAGGACACGCACAGCCAAGCACAGACTCTTAGCTGGCCCTCCATGTCAGCATGAGCAGTAACCAGGGTACTGGGCAATTGGCACATCAGCCTATCAGAATTCATGGGAGGTTATTTCTTAAGTGAAATTCTAAAGAGTTAAAGGATGAATTTGGACAGTGATGGAGTGGATGACATCATCAGTCAAGAATCCCCATTGGATATGGAGGGGAATTATAAAAAGGTAAGGGGGGGAGAGCTCTTTTGTTTGTAAACAATCAGACCATTTTTCTAACTGGGAGAAAGATCACCCTTGAGGAGTGGCCAAATTCCACACTCAGTGGCCATTGCCGTAATATATTCAGGAAAGCTAAATGCACAGAAGTGGATGCATTACATTGGGAGGGTGCTTCTTTCTGCCTTTCCCAGCTTGTGTTCATTAATATTCATTAATTCATAAACAGTAACTGGAATGCACATGTTACTCTGAAGTTGAAAAAATTCTATCATGCATTTAGTTGCTAGGTCGTCTTACTTATGTAAAAGAATCACTTTTAAAATTTTTGATGTATGTTGATAGTTTACTTGCAGTAAATAATTACTAGAATGTTTAACCTATCTTTCTAAGTTTGACTTTTTTAACAATGAAAAATATAGTTTTACTAAGAGAAGCATGGGGTTTTGAAAAATTCATATAGTATCCGCTAATACTTTGCTAACCTTTTGTTTTGAAAGGCAGTAAATATATTTTTGGAATGTTTTATCTGGCAATTGTAATAACAGGCCTAAGTAAAAATAGCTTTAGTTACATGGGTGAGGTCATGAAATTAAACTACAAGTATATGCTTGTCTGTCCACAGAAGGCTGAACACATAGTATATCCTTCCCCCTCATTATTGTCCACAAGTCAAGTGTAGGGTCACGACACAGCACAGTATGAAGAATTAGGGTCCTTCCATTGTGGATGTGGAAAGTAAGACCTCTTTTCCTTCAGAGGTAAATATTAGTATAGCCTCCTAGAACAGCAAAACTTGCTGCTCAATCTTTAATTTGATCAAATGTGCCATTAACTTTTCTTCCCCCAGAGATATAGATATAGATATAACTTTCTAAGTTATATAGATAGATATAGTTATATAGATATAACTTTGTAAGATACAGAAAGTTCTCTCATGATACTTCCTTAAGTGTAATAATGTACAATATGGCATTTTATATCTGATACACAAAATTGTGGTATGCGTGTGGGGGGTGTTTTAAGTATATACTTTACTTCTTAGAGCAGGTCACAATAGTTTATGCTCCATTCTCTGGAACCTAAAACTTAAATATGTAAAAGAGGTTTCAATGACCTGCCATGTTGCCCCCAGCGTTTTTCTCCCTTCGCCTTCCCCAAGAAGGGAGTGAGTGCCCAAGGTGGTAAGTGTTCAGAATACTGAAACTCAAACATCTCTCCACTATCCCTTCCTGCCAGACATGGGTGTGCAAAAGAGATGTAGGATACTCAGCAATCAGAGTCGGTCACTTACCCAGCCCCGAAGATAAGTGCACATTTCTCATATCTCCTCTGTTTTCAGTGTCAGAGGACTGGTCACAGTCAAACCATTTCTCAGATAGAAAAGTCTAGGTCAGTTTGCACTTAGGAAAAATGAAAGACATACCGTGACTATTGTAGTAACAACAGAGTGATGACCACTGTAGTTTTTTCCTCCTTAGAAACAACTGAGAGAGCCCGCATGCCTGGAATGAGCAAGCGATGATATGCCTGCAACCTGATACAGCACTGACTAAAATGACAAACATGTGAGGCTCAAGTAGCTTTAAAACATCATCAACAACAAGACAGAGTTGCATTGTGTAATTTGTTATCTAACTAAGGCAGTAGAATGCCACATGGGATTAAAAAAAAATAGTATCTGAAAGGTTAATACAAAAGACTGCTAGATGAAACTTTTAGATGTGTAGGATACACAGAGAGCAATGTATATTTTTCTGGACCCCAAACACGAGAGTAGTTCCCTTGTGATTTCAGCTTTTTAACTACTTTTCTCAAGCAAAGGGCTTTCAAATTAATGTACATATTGGTTACTCTGAAGACTTCATTATGCTAAAAAAAAAACCCACTATTGATCATTTCATCAAGAGATTCTAGTGAAGCAGGGCAGCATATGCTTTCTTTAAAATATAAAGACTAGGATTGGGACGCCTGGGTAGCTTAGTCAGTTAAGTGTATCTGACTTCAGCTCAGGTCATGATCTCGTAGTTTGTGAGTTCAAGCCCCGCTCTGTGCTCTGTGCTGACAGCTCAGACCCTGGAGCCTGCTTCGGATTCTGTGTCTCCCTCTCTCTCTCTGCCCCGCCCCCACTTGTGTGTGCTCTCTCTCTCTCAAAGATAAATAAACATTACTTTTTTTTAATATATATATAAAGAATAGGATTGGGCGCCTGGGTGGCTCAGTTGATTAAGCATCTAACTCCTGGTTTTGGCTCAGGTCATGATCTCACAGTTCATGAGTTTGAGCCCCACATCAGGCTCAGTGCTGACAGCAAGGAGCCTGTTTAGAATTCTCTCTCTCTCCCTCTCTCTGCCCCTCCCTCACTCATGATTGCTTGCTCTTGCTCTCTCTCAAAATAAATAAATACGGGATAGGACAACAGTTACCTCATATAAAAATCACTTTTCCTAATTCAAATCTTCCTTTTCTACATTTTTCTATTATTTTTGCTATTTGGTTGACTAAATAGAAGATTAAATTAGATGCCATAAAGCAGCAGTCTGCAAGCTTTTTAGACCTTGGATCCATCAGTAAAATGATTGAGTCCATACCTCTACTATGTATCTATTTTATTCATAAGTTATACATATATACTACTATAAATACATATTTTGTACATATAAGACCTGTACACAAATACATATTTTTAAATAGAATGTTTATAAGTATAAAAGTTTTAAAAATTTCTTCTTTCACTGCCTGTCACTTTGAGGTCAGTTGTCAAAAACAATTGGAAAATTGGTATACCCCTGCCTAGGTCCAATAGAATTTCCTATACCAGTCACACTAATAAATGCCACCTGTGTATAGGGATTATTTTACAAGGGTGTTTTAAAGTCAGGCAAACAGCCTTCAGGGGGAAAGGTCACTTTCCGATACTAAAATTAGATTCCACCTTGGCAAAGGAAGGAAGAGAGCACACATCTGTTCCTATTCCTTGCGGAAGGTCCTGATTGTAAGAAAGGTGTTTCATTAAGGACCTCTGGCTTATTCAGTATAGTAGTGAAACTGTCCTCGACAGAAAACACATCTTAGTATATTGGAACGAAAGCCTGCATGGTGGTAGAATCTCAGGTGTGTATGCTCAGTCCATTGTTGCCCTGCCATGCTCTGAGCAACCTCTGACCTCCTGGCAAAGACCCACAGCTGATTTTCCTCAGGACCACAGTGACGCACAGCATGGGATCTACATCCTGGTCCCTCCACCGTCACTCAGAAGAGTCCCCGTCTGTCCCTGGCATTGCGTGGGGAGCCAGGATCACGGAAGGGATGCTGGGCTTTGCCTCCAGGAGCTTACAGTCCATGTGGGGAGGTACACGAACAAATAAGCTGACACGGGACTGATGCTGCCTGGAAGAATGTTCAGATCCAGTGTGGACCTGGGAAGCGTGCAGCCCGTGCCGTCTCAGACCCCGGGAAAGATCCAGCTCACACTGATGGAGACAGAGAAAGGAAATCGAGAAGATTTAACCTAGAAGACTGGCTGCCACTCTGTCCCAGAGCAGAGCAAACACGCTGGTCTGTTCCCAGGCTACTCCTTGTAGAAGGAGCCGCCGACAGGGCCGTGTGTGGTCAGAGGCTGGGGAAGCCAGCTTGCTTGCTTTATTTTTCCGAGGTGCTGTCTCTGGTGTTGTACATCCAATTATGGTGAAAGATTAGGGAGGAGCCCGTGAAAAAATTAAAAGGCTGGAAGGAACAATATTTAAAGTGAAGCCACAGCTGCGCCTCATGTTTTTTTTAAAAGGTGAATGGAAATGACTGCTTGAGATAAACTGCAATAAACAGGAACACAGAATGCCAGCTGCCATTCCAGACAAGAGCTCTGCTCTCCCCACACAATTACTGAGGAAAAGCAGCCGTCGACCTCCATTAACCCTCACGTCTTCCTGCCTGTAAGGGCTGAATGCGCTTGAAGAACTCTGTTGAGTTACTGAACCCTGGAGCCTAGCCCCACCTCGGCCACCTGGGGACAATCTTTTCAGCTTTCTGGGCCAGAGTCTCCTTTTCTTTCATGGGAGGAATTGGCGTGGTTGGTCTTAGATGCTATAAATACGAAGCCTTCTTGGCTTCTGGTTCAGGGTTCTTTCCACCCTATCGCCCTGTTGGCACACCTCGGCTAGCCAGCCCAGTCGGGGAGTGGGTTGTTTCAGGTAACTAGATTTTCCAGATTTATCGTTTGTGAGTTACCTTTGTGGGTGTAGTTTATTTTTTTGAGATACGATTCTTTAATATGGATGAGATATAATTCATATACCACAAAATTTGTCATGTCCTAGGGTACATTTTGATGGTTTCTAGTATATGTATAAGGTTATGCAGACCACTGCTAATTCCAGAACATTTTCATCACCCCCCCCAAAGAAGCCCTATACTCATTAGTGGTTACTCCCAGTCCTCCACTCCCCCCACAACCATTAAGCTACTTTCTGTCTTTATAGATTTGCCTGTTCTGGACATTGCTGGCTTTTATCCCTTTCTCCATTCTTCTCATCAGCTTGCCCAACCCCTCCCTTTAGTGTTCACAACAGCTACTGTTTAATAAGTTCTTCTCTGGGCTAGGCTCTGTGCCGGATCCTTTCTGTACAGTACTTTATTTAATCCTTAAAACAACCTATAAGATAGGTATTATTATCCCTTTTCTCAGAAAAAAGAAACGGAGGCTTAAAGAATTTCTATAAGTTGCACTAGTAAATATCTGAGTCAAAATGTTACCTTGGGTCTTCTTGACCCCAAATCACCTGAACTCCCTGCCTCCTTTCTTCTCATTCCTGTGTTCAGGTCTCCCAGATCCTAAGCCACCCTGACATGGGAAATTGAGGACATCAGCTTCCTGGCAGTTGATTGAGGTTGGGCTATTTCATAACCATGCAGTAGGTGTTTTGAACTGTTGTGTTCTCACTGTGATACTGAATGACAGTGGTGGTTTTACAGACTTCTAAAATGTCACCTGTTAGAAAGAGTTCCCAGACAACACTGCCCCTGTGTTAAAAAAGTAGTCTCTGTAGCCAATCCTGTGAGAACCAGAAGGAGCTCAAGATAAGATGCTCCCAGAAGTTCCTGTTTTGGATATACCGCCCATAGGGGAGGAAAACTTTCATTTCCAACTGTATCCCCACAGGGTCTAATGTTGAAACACTTCCACTGCTTTGTTATCTTTGTGGATTGCACCTGGGGCTCCTTTACCTTCTCCAGAGCTCCCATTCAGCCAGTTACTGGCTACTAAACTTCAACCCACTGAATGTTAGATACCTTTGCTCCCTGGTCCTTAACAATTAAGAGTATTCAAGTGTTAGGGACTCTGCACAACAGCACTTGTGTCCGCCTTCTTCTGCTTATATTGTCTCCCTGTAGCATGAGAAACAATGCAGTCAGTAGGCAAAACCATCCTCACGGTTGGCTAATTGTAAACAAACATCTCTCTCCTCTGGACTGGCATCCCAACGCTTTTCATGTCGGGCAGTTCTCAAGTAAAATAGGTGTCCTTCTCCTTGGATTCCCGTCCTGGACATTAGGTATCCAAGGACAACTTTCTCATGAGTATTGATGCTATGCAAGCTGAACCCAGGCAACAGCTGAACCCAGCAAGCTGAACACCAACAGCCTGGCCTGACATCTAGTCCAGAGGACTTGTTTAGGCAGCTCAGTGCAAGGATGCAAAGATGAGATTTCAACAGCATTTCAGGAAATCTTTCTGGATTGATTAGGTAAGTGTCTGAAATGGAAATCATCAGAAGTACAAACTGAAAAGAAAATGTCCAGAGAGTATCCATTCAGTGATACAATGGAAAAATACTAGGTTATTTAACTTCTGTTTCCACCAATAATTGAAAAGCTCTTCCCAGAGGATAAAATAAGATGCAAAAACTTGAAAGAAAAAAAAAACCTGCATATTGCAAGTACTTATGAACTTGACATTCAAAAGAGTACATTTTATTATAGAATGATGTTTTCATATTTTGATCTTGTGGCAAACCCACAGTTGTTTCAGAAAGAAAATAATTAGTATCCACATATGTGGGTTTTCCTTTTGATTATTTTGTTTTCAAGAAAATTAATACAATTTGCCTAATGAACAAATGAGTTCTGTACTTCTGGTTCCCAGTGTTTAAAAGCGTCAGACTCCTCCGCCCTGGAATGCTGCCTGTAAATGTTAGAGTAAAGCTGCCTTCCTTACAAGCTGAGGAGAGAAACAAGAGTGACTACTATTTTCCTATAGGAAAAGTGCTTTTCCACAGGGAGCTCCAGAATCCCAGCTGCATTCCCTGGTGAATGATGCTAATGGGGATGATGCCGACATCACTAGGCAATAGATTGCACTGAAGCAAGGGGTTCATTAATTGCTTCAAAACAGGCATCCCAGCCAGGCCTTGGCAAGGCCAGGCGTCTACAGATGATGAAATCCACCTGGGTCCAGAGCCTGGACATTCCACATGGAACAGATTTGTGCTCCCGTAGAGGAGAACCGACTCTGTGTTCCGTCTCGCTACTTGGTCTGTTCAATTGCTTAAAGCCATGGTTCTCCAAGTCTCTGCACCAGCAGCATCAGCAACATCTGGGAACTCGTTAAAAAATGCATTTTCTCAGCCGCACCCCAGACTTTCTGAATGAGAAAAATAAGTCTATGTTTTTACAAGCCCTCCAGCGATTCTCATGCATAATCAAGTTTGAGAACTGCCATTTTAAAGAAATTTGTGACAGAGAGAGGGCCACTTTGTACGTGTGCCTTCCTGTGCAATTTTCTGCTTGGCATACGGGTGGTGCAGCGACCTCCTGGCATCCTGAGTTTCTTTATGGGCCATACGGGGGACCAGGGTCGTCATCGGCTTCTGGAATAATGCAGCCCCCAGTCCTTAGGAAGTTTTTCCTCAGCGGTGATCCATATACACCCTGACATATGAAAAGCAGTAACCAGGTAGCAATTTAGCAGGACAGGAAGGAGGATGCCAGAAGTGGTATCTTCCAGGATTAGAAATGAATTGAGTACTGAGACGCTTAGCATTACTAAAACCAGTAACAAGCACATCCAATAATAAAAAGTTATTTCTGTGCCCATGGTGAACAAGCAAAAGTAAAAAACAAATGGAACTGGGCAGGAGGGGAAGATCAATCCAGGGAAAAGATGGAAGACAGGGAACTTGGGGGAAAACTCCCCATTCCTACAAGGGAATCCAGGCCTCCAAGATCACATCCGCCGTTATCCCCCCAGACTGCTGTGCCATTCGCATCAATCAGGTCCTCTGGTTTTCTAGACCAAACTTCTTTAAATCTCTTCCTCCTTTGGGGAGTTTAAGGAACTCCTTCCTTTTAATCAGACAGGCCCTTTCCGGCTACGTGGGTTTCATCATCTGTGCAGGAGTCAGAAGGAAGCAGCTGTTTGCAGTGTCCTGAGTACCAGCTGGATTTAGGTTTAAGATGTTATTTCCCAGAGTGTGTTCCTGAGAGGCCTGGCGACCCCACAGCTAACCCCACAAAAATACGGTGTGTCAAACAAATTTTAGAAATGCAGAAGATACCCCGTCTTCCATTTATAAATTCAAGTGCAAGTCAGCACGTGAAAGATTAGGTGGCCCCCGCTTCAGAGACCAGAGACATCACGATGCTTCTGGGCCAGAGGGGTGAAGGCAGGGCCAGAGGAGGGGACTTGGGAATGGTATCAGCGTGTAAAGGACAGATCCCGCCTCATCCTGAAGACAGTATGGAAAGGACTTCGGGACATACCAGATTTGGAGATGGACAGTATCTACTCAAGCAGAACATTTTGGTTTTTATTTCTTTTACCAAACACTCGCCTTTGTTCTTGTCAAGCTTGGGGAATTGCAGCAGAACAGTGGTACAGGGGGAAAGGCTGAGCATCAGCGTGTGGGTTCTGAAAATGCCCAGTGGTCTGTATTCTGAGATCGTGGCTCACATGGTATCCTCAAAAGCCATTGTGAGTCTTATCTGCCTGGGCACAGGGGGTGGCAATAGGGAATTCAGCGACAGGCGAGGACAAAAACTAACTGCCTGTGGCTGGACAATGGTGATTTTCTAAGCACATTTTTACTCTCCTCTTGGTCTTGAATAGGCTTTCTGTCTTACAGCGATGAGCCACTATTCCTCAGTTGCCCATTTGCTTTTTGCAAAGAGTTATCAATTTTTGATGTTTTACTTTTGTTTTAAGAGGGTATTTCCCAAGGTCATTTTAGGAGTGGACATGGCTCCACGTGCCACAAGCCCAGCCAAACAGTGTAGTTTTGAGTAAGCCTCTTCCTTTTCCTGTACACTTCCCTGTTCCTCACCCTGAGCCACATCTGGGCTTCAGGAGGTTGGAGGACATAATTGCCCTGCAGGTATAATTCTTTGGAGAACAAAAGAACTTTGAAACTACACACACACACACACACACACGCGCGCGCGCGCAGACACATATACACACACACACTCACTCAGTCTACACCTGCAGGCAACTGAAAGGAAAATAGTTCCAATTGCTGAATTTTAAGAGAAAAACTGTTTCACTAGTCAGTTGAATCATGGTTACTTGAAATGTTAGGAATGGCATTTGTTCCAGAAGGAAGATTAAGCAGTGGTGTCAAGGAGAGTGGCTCTGATGAGAGGTATTTGTTTGTAAATATCTGCAGTTATGATTGGGCCTTGGTGTGTATGTTTTGCAGTCAAGTGTTTTCTCCTTTTCTGAGAACACATGACACCCCATCTCAGGAAAGAAGTAGATCCATAACTTGTCAGTCCTACATCATCTCTCCAAACATGGCGGCCACCATTATTTGCCCAGACACCTCACTCATCAGTGTGGAAGAGCAGAAAGATCTGGCACCAGAAAGATGGACTTGAATCCTAGCTTTTCCATCTACTAATAAGGTAACCTTCCTTCACCCTCCAGTTCCTCATCTTCAAAGCAGGAATTATAGGAGGATTAGCCATAATAGCTACCATTTATCATACATTTACATCACCACCACTGCTGCTTAGCAGTTTCCATAAATGTTCTCATTTAATCCTCTAACGTCCAGTGAGATCCTTTACCTCTAGCCTGGGAAGGGCTTTCCACGCACAAAGCCGTCAACAACATTTCAGAGAAAGGGAGTGATTGACGTAAATACGTAACACTTAGATTTAAACTCAAAAGGACTAATGATATGCTTACTATAAAAATTTCAAAACTCCTCAGATCTTTATAGAAAAATAAGCAAAGCTAGAAGTAATTCAGAGAAAAGCAAGTACGGTAACTAAAAAAATTTTAAGTATTTAATATCACTGGTAATCAAGGAAATCAACAAAAAGAATACCACTTTTTGACTATCAAAACCAACAGAAGTTTTTTGTTTTTTTTTTTTTTCAGTGAAAGTACTCAGTGTTAGCCAGGATATAGTGAATGCCACACCCTTTTACGTTGCTGTTGGGCATGTAAATTGGAACAGCTTTTCTCCAGAGCAATGTGACAAAATGTGTCAGGAGCCTCAACAAATGCTCACACTCAGCTGATCTGGTAATTCCACTTCCAGGAACTTATCCTGAGGAAAGAATCAGACATGTGGGCAGAGATGTATGTAAAAATGCAGACTTCTGTGTTAGTTTTAATTGGCTACAACCCAAATGACTAACAAGAGAAGGTAACTCCATAGGACAGAATGATAAACAGCCATTAAAAATTGTATTTTTAAAGAATCTTAAATGGCATGAGGGAAACTCTCAAAATGAATAAACAATATGATCCCAATTTTAGAAAAAGGAAAAAAAATACACACATAAGATAAAAAACTAAAAAGAGCTATCCCAAAAATCCCAAAATGTTAGCTGTGATCTGTATCTAAGTGTTTGATTTATGGGTGATGTTTATATTATTTATACTTTTTTTGGTCTTTTCAGTGGGATCCAGAGAAAGAGAGAGAGAAGGGAGAGGGGTGAGAGATTGTGTACTACAAAAGAGTCCTCTTCAAGCTGTCCATCACAATATCCAAGTATAAAGGGTTGTAATTAATGTAAATAGAAATATTTTAAGGCCTTCTCTAATATCGATAGCTGTAGTGTACCAAGTACATTAGGAAAGATATACATGGAATCAAGTGTGTGTTCACACATTCACACCTGGGATAGGTATTTTCTTCAAATAAAACCTCTTCCAGGCTAATGTTGGGCACCAGTGTATTGTTAAACATCAGTCATTAACACTCATGTTATCTGCTGCTTTTATTTTTGGATACTCAGTTTCACGCAACACTTTTCTCACTATAGAGACTGTTGGGTGCGAATCTCTTTTGTATTCTACATGAATTAAGAAATAGGTTCACTGTGCTAAATCTGCATGGCAGATGCTGGGATTTTGAAACGAATTTATAAAGATGTCAGATGCTATCAAATGGTTCTGTTTTGGCAGAACCATCACAAGTGCCAGCCCCGCATATTCAGGAGGGTAGGTTGCTTTAATTAAAATTTCCGGCAGCACAATTGCAAACGTTTAGTAAAATTAAAAGCATTCTTGCTTCCCCTTACGACCTTATGGTTACTTTCGCGGGGATCCATTCTATGCTAGCTCAGCAGACAATATGATATCAGCATCACCTCTGTAACTATATAAAAGCACTCTTACACTTTGTGGCTGTATCGCGCACACACACACACACACACACACACACACACACATATGCACTATGGCTCTTAAGTATGACACGGTTCCATTGGTGCATGCCAGAATGGAGGGCTGTCTGCATAAATAGATACAGATAAAATCACTAAGTGTGAGACTTGATAGAACACTATGGTTTCCATGGATTAAAAAATGTGAAAGAGGGGTGCATGCCTAGGCAGTACAATTGGTCAAACGTCCGACTGTGGCTCAGGCCATGATCTCATGGTTCATGAGTTTGAGCCTTTGAGCCCTGCATCGGACTCTGTGCTGACAGTGCAGAGCCTGCTTGGGATTCTCTCTCTCTCTCTGTCTCTCTCTCTCTCTCTCAAAATAAATAAAGAAAAATTTTTAAATGTGAAAGAAAAGGAGATGAGAGATGAGCTTTCCTTGAACTAGAAGTTCGCAAACCTATTTAAAGTAAATATCTGATGCTGGAGCCTGGGGTGTGTATTTTAAAGACTGCAGGAAATTCTGATGCAGCCTGTCAAAGCTGGCAATTGAGGGGCGCCTGGGTGGCTCAGTCGGTTAAGCGGCCGACTTCAGCTCAGGTCACGATCTCGCGGTCCGTGAGTTCAAGCCCCGCGTCGGGCTCTGGGCTGATGGCTCAGAGCCTGGAGCCTGCTTCCGATTCTGTGTCTCCCTCTCTCTCTGCCCCTCCCCCGTTCATGCTCTGTCTCTGTCTCAAAAATAAATAAAACGTTAAAAAAAAAATTTAAAAAGAGAACCACTATCTTAGCCAGCACTGTGCTATCAAATATTTTATTCTGCTCTGTTTAATATGGTGCCCAGTAGCCACCTGTGACGGTGGAGCTCTTGAAATGCAGCTAGCGTGACTGAGGAGTTGAACTTTTAATTAATTAATTTTTAATCGAAATGTGAATGACCACATGTGGCTAGCAACCACCATTTTAGAACAGCCTTGACCGATAGTACCCTGCCTTAACTTGGGGGTGAAATGAGGCCAATTTTCAGCCCACCCTTTCAACAGGGTGTGTGTTTCATCACTGACGAAGTGATGCTCAGATGACAGCTCAGAGCTTTCACATGTAACTTCTGGGTACCCGTGGCAGCAGATGTGGCTCCAGAACCTCTCATTGGGAGGTTCAAGGGCCATCTTGCCCTCCACAGCCACACTCAGTCATGTGAGCTGCATTTGGTAATATCATTGGCTCACCAGAGTCGTCAGCCTGCTGCTCAGAACATCCGACGGCCCTGCTGCCAGCCCCAGAACAGAAAACCAAGTTCTCATTGTCACCCCAGGATTTCTAACTCATTATCTTTGTTTTTGTAGTTGTTTTATTTTTAACTAAGGAAATCATTTCTAATCTTCTCCCCTGTTGTTTAAAGGGTTTAAAAGTTCAGCATGGTGAGTTTTTATGGGACTTTTATGGGAAGCCAAGTGTTGTAAACATATCCAAATTATCACAGTAGTGTAGTTTCCCACATCCTTTTCCTATGCACACCGACCTGACTTCTCTTCAAAACGCGAAACAGATGGGCCCAGTTAGAATCCTCCAACTATTCCAGGTCCTTTGTTAGGGTTGCTCGTGTTCTGGACCTGGAGAGATAAGGGTAGCTCTCGAACAGAAGCAGTAGTCCCCATCAAGACTATAAGCCGGATGCAGGCAGGGGCTGTGATCACCCATCCTGGGCTGTGTTCTGCGTTGTAACGTAGCACCTGCCATCTCGTAGAGGCTCAGTGCATATTGGCTGAATGAATTAATATTCTTGCAATAGAGAAAGTGGGCCGAAGGGACGATATACAGAAGAGAAGACACGATCCGGGGAAAGGCCACATTTGGGGTAAAAGTGATTTGATTGAGGACAGAGTGCTTGCCCTCCACGACTTTCCTCTAGCAGGTAAGAAGAAGGATTACAGCACCAAATAATCTAGTTCTGTTCCGGTGAGAATCACTTTGTACCAGCATGGTGAGTTCCTAGACCCGTGATCCTGAAAGGCTCTGAAGAACTGAAATTGCTTGCAGAGGTGAAACCAGGAAAGATTGGTTTAATTTCAACTCCTCATAATTCAAACGCTCTTGTGCTGTAGCCTATTCATGTTTCATCTAAGGTTGCAGTTCTAAGAAACCTAGCAGTTAGGCTATAGTTGTCCTGTGTCTGCCCACTTATCAGCATTTTTTATTTTCCTGAAATTTTAGGCACAGAAAAATGAGAGAGAATCTATCCGACAGAAGTTGGCACTTGGAAGCTTCTTTGATGATGGCCCAGGAATTTATACCAGCTGTAGCAAAAGTGGGAAGCCAAGCCTTTCCTCTCGGTGAGTGTTCTTTTGAGTTGATTTTCTGATATGTACCTAATGGATTTTGTCATCCGACTATACGTTTAATAAAAGATACCTTTTAAACCCTTGAGTATTTTTTTCCCCATAATACTACCACCTTTATTTGGATTCTAAACAGACCCCTCCCCACCTGTTGGGTTTGTTTTTTGCTTTTTAGTTTTCGCCCAGCCACTTGTGGTCATATTTCTATATTTCATTTTTTGTCCTAGACACAATTCTGATTTTTCTCTGTGATGGGAGAATCAAGCCACACTCTTAATCAAGCTGGCTGGTTGCTTAGAGAAGTGTGGCAGACCACCAGATTTTCCATTAAGCAGTCCTGAAGCATCCAGCATCACCCCCCTCTCTGAAACATTTGATTGCAGTGAATACTGGTAACTGAGAAATACAATTCCCACTTTGATCGTTTGATGTTTATTGCAGTGCTTAACCTGTCCTCCAGGCATTATTCCTTTATCTTAATTTATTTCAGGATATCATTGCTCATTTATTGTAATTTATTTCAGGATACCATTGGTCATTTGCATAGCTTTTAATTCCAGTTAGGATATATTAAAATTCTAATTGTACCTAGAAAACAGGGCTGTAGACCAGAGCTTCCCAAACTTTAATATGCGTATGAATCGCTCCCTGTATAAATACTGGCTGTATTTGCCATGTTAAGCCTGGTGTGGGAGACACATGATAACGTTCATGCATTTATTCAACCAACAGATTTCCACTCTCCTTCCTCTGATGTCCAGAATTAGACACTTTAATGTCTGCTTAAATCTATTCTATTTGGCTTTCAGTAAGCCTTGTACTTCAGTCTGATCCTTAGGGACTCATCTGAATCAGCAAAAATCAGAAAGCACACACACACTCCCACATACGCGCATGTAGGAGTCACTGCTGTGGGTTCAGACATGGAGACGAGAGTCACAGTCACAGCCTCTAAGCTTCAGCCGGGTGCCTATCAGATCTCTTAGAGTTCCCTCACTTTTCTCCCGTGTCATTCCAGAGCCAGAAGATAAGCCTTCCCTTTGCCGGAAAGCACGTCTTTCCCCTCCTAGTAAGGATGTGGCAGGAGGAACCCTGGCTTAGGGACCTGCAGACCTGAGGATTAGTCCTGGTCAGTTTCTCATTTTGAGACTTTAACAAATTCCATTCTACCATGCCTCCGTTTCTTCATTTTTGTAAAATGAGGAGATTTGACCATATGTATAGATCTTTTATAGCTTTTCTCTAATATTCCCCAAAGCACCAAAGAGTTTGCTTCTAGAAACCCCATCTCTCTGCTCAGCAAAATCATATTCATCTGGCCCAAATGGAAGGTTTTTGTTTTTAAAAATCAAAATTATACACACACACACACACACACACACACACACACACACACATGCATATATGGCTTTGAAAATAAAATTAACAATAAATACAAGGTGTATAATAACAACACAAAATAAAAGTAACTGTCACCTGTCCCATCTGTCTCTATCTTGTCCTACTCTCCAGAAACAATAACTTTTAACTCTTTGACTGTTTCTTTTGGTAATTTACCTGTATACCTCTAAGTAAAATGCTTATTTTCTTAGTCTTTTAAACAACCATCTACTAACTGCCAGCTATAGAAAATTGTGATTCACGTCCTTTACAGCCCTCCCACAGACAAATCTGTGTATTCCCCCCATCCTCCCTTTATAAATGTCTGATAATTTGGGGTCAAATAACAGTTCACTGTTTACATTATGAAGATCTTAGATTATTTATACTGAACCATGTGGTAAACTGTGATTACTTGAGAAACTTTAGTGTTTGTCTTGAAATGAAAATTGCCCCCATTTTTCCCTTTGCCAGTCCATGGTTTTGACTGCTATATTATATTCCACTGTGTAAATATATCATAGTTTACTCAGCCACTCTTCTGATTATAGGCATTGAGTTTGTCTCAAAGGTTTTGCTCTTATAAACAGTGCTGCTTATAAACACTCTTGTACATGTCTCCTGCTGTCCATGTGCAAGAGTTTCTCTTTGGTGTTCACCTAAGAACAGAATTACTAGGAAAACACGTGAATGTTCATATCTAGAAGATAATGCCAAAGGTGTCCTCCAAAGTGGTTGCAAAGTGGTTACACTGTGACCAGCAATGTTTCAGAGATCCTATGGATCCATAGTCTTTCTAACACCATATTGTCAATCTCTTTTACATTTTTGTTAATTGAATTGGTATTAAATGGTATTTCATTGTGTTTATTAGCCGTCTTGGTTTCCCCTTCTGTGAAATGTCTGTTTGGGTCTTATGTCCAATTTCTATTGGATTCATTATGCTTTTTAAAACTGATTTTATGGGACGCCTGGGTGGCTCAGTCGGTTAAGCGTCCGACTTCGGCTCAGGTCATGATCTCGCGGTCCGTGAGTTCGAGCCCCACGTCGGGCTCTGTGCTGACCGCTCAGAGCCTGGAGCCTGTTTCCGATTCTGTGTCTCCCTCTCTCTCTGACCCTCCCCCGTTCATGCTCTGTCTCTCTCTGTCTCAAAAATAAATAAACGTTAAAAAAATTTTTTAAAAATAAAAATAAAACTGATTTTATCAACATTTTATAGTCATGATACTAATCCTTAATATATTGTATGTATTACAAATATCTTTTCCCAGGTTGTGGCCTGTCTTTTTGCTTCCTCACTGTGTCTTTAATGACCAGAGTTCTTTCTTATCAGACTTTTATAGTCCATGTTTTCTGTGTCTTGTATTAAAAATCTACCCCAAGGTTCAAAAGACATTAACCTAGATTTCCTCCCAAGAGTTGAGAGTGTTGATTTTTTTAAAGTCTGTAATCAATCAGGAGTTTATATGGTTATGGAGATGTCTAATTTCATCGCTTTCCATTTACATGACCATTTTTTTCCATCCTGTGTATTAAAAAAATCTTTCTTTTACTCACTGAGACGACAGACCACTTCTGTATATACTATACATTAATGGGAATACATTCTGTTTCATTAGTGTTTCTATCCCTGCACCAATACCATAAAGTCTTAATTATTGTAACCTCAAAATAAGTCCTAATATCTGGACAGGCAAGTCTCTTTCCTCTTCTTCTTCAGAAATATGCTAACTCTTCTTGCTTTTTATTCTTCCATATAAATTTAAATCCTCTAATCAAGTTCAACAAAATACTCTCTTGGAATTTTGACTCGAATTGCATTGAATCTATAGATCAAGTCAGGCGAGAATGCATTTTTAGAATATTAAATCTCCCTACCCATGAACATGGCCTTTCTCTCCCTTATTTAGATCTTATTGAATATTTCTTAATAAGGTTTTGTAATTTTTCATGTAGAGATGTTATACATCTTTCATAGTATTTATTTCTAGATGTTTGACATTCTGATATTTTAAATTCTCTTTTATAATGAGTTCTCATTGTTTTGCTGCTGAACAGAAATGCAGCTTACTTTGTATACTAATCTTATATCCATCCACTTCATTATACTGTTTCTATTACTTTTCTGCCCTCCAGTTACTTATCATAAAGTTGTCTGTAGATTCTTTTGGATTTTTAAACAATATCATCCAAAAGGAGCAGCTTCGTTTATCATTTATTGCTTTCCATTGCTCATTCCTGTTTTGTGTTTTTTTTTTTTTATTGTATGGGTTAGGACCTTAATATATTGAGAATCAAAAATGGTGGTAGTTAGGGACACCTGGTTGGCTCAGTTAGTTAAGCATCCAACTTTATCTCAGGTCATGATCTCACAGTCCGTGGGTTTGAGCCCCACACCGGGCTCTGTGCTGACAGCTCGGAGCCTGGAGCCTGTTTCAGATTCTGTCTCCCTCTCTCTCTGCCCCTCCCATGCTCGCACTGTGTCTCTCTTTCTCTCTCTCTCAAAAATAATCATTAAAAAAAATGGTAGTAGTTAGAATCTTTAGCTCATTTCTCATATTAAATGGAACACTTCTAATGTTTCCTCACTTAGGGTGATGTAAATTTTAGGTTTTCTTTAATGTTTCTCTTTATGAGTTAATTATGTTTCCTTATATTCATAATTTACAAAGAATTTTTTTCATGAATAGGTATCTAACTTTATCACATGCTTTTTCTGCATCTCTTGAGGTCATTAAATGATTTACTCTGTTAATATATTAATCAATTACATGTATAGTTTAAAATATTGAACAATCCTTGCATACCTAGTATAAAGCAAAATTTGTTGGATTTTTTTCAGATAGTATTGAATTTTTTGTGTAATGTTTCATTTAGGATTATTACATTTAGATTCTTGAGTGACATGGGTCTGCTGTGTTCTTCTCTTATAGTATTTTTTTCCTCACCTCTGTATCAGGACTGTGCTGGCTTAAAAATAAGTTGGCTACTGTTCCTTCTTGCAGTGTCTAAGAAAAGTCTGCATAATATGCTGTTTGTCACCTGTATAACCATCTGGGCCTGCTATTTACTTTGTGTATTTGCTTTAACTGCTTCCTTTTTTGGAGGATTTTAAGATTGTACACGCTTCTTACTTCTTCTTGAGTCAGTTCTGATGGGTTGTATTTTTCTAAGATTTTGTCCATTTTGTTTAACTTTTCAAAAATTTTTGAAATGATACTTCCTCATTTTACTGTAGATATTAATTTTAGGTAAATTGTTTAAGATGTTTTCTTCTGATTTCTACATTGTCCATGATTTTTTCTGAGTTTATATTTTGTTTTGCTTTCTCTCCATCAACAATTCAGTGTAAAATGCTAAATGCTGTGGACAAGCTCTCTGGTTGGGCTTGGTGACATATGTTGTTTCCTCAGAGAGACCTTCCCCTGACAGTTTCCTCTCCTCTTACCTTGCTTATCCTCTTTCTCTGATTTGTTTTTCTTTGTGATCCTTATCACTACCTGATATCATATAATATATATAATATACATATAGGTATATATTGTGTGTATGTATATATGTGTATGTATTTTAATCCATTCTTTGTCTATATAGGCTCCAAGAGAGCAGGTCTTTGTCTGCTTTGTTTACCACCATAACTCTTGCCTAAATAGTGCCTAATACATAGTTACTGAATATTTGTTGAATTAAAGAATGGTGAACTTCCCCTTCGAATGGGCAAATAAAAATGCAACTATTTCATTAGGGGGCATCTACATAAAAGTATGGTAAGTTGCCACAGAGAATTCTCCAACCTTGTCCTGAGGAGCTTTGAGCCTGGCTGCCAGTATTTTAAGACTCTAGCAGGGGAATGGTTGAAGGTTCAACATGTAGAATGTTACTTAATTCCCTTGATGTCAGTGAAGGGTGCTCCATATGACATGTTAGCTGTGTCTGATTGTGCCATGTTTCAGAGCTCCTCTGATTCAACCTCGCAAGACAGTAAACTTCCTCATTCTGCCAGGCCACAGGTAGATGGGGCCAACAGAGGACCTGATAGTCCTTCCAGTTTGTTCAGTCAGTTTTTCTTTCTGTGTAGTCCTACCCCACTCCCCTACCTTCAGGTGGACCTGAGCGTGTCTGGACTCTGCAGTGCAAATAAATGCATGGGCTTCCTCTACCAGCCATCTGTGCAAGCACCCAGCAAATTGAAATGTTAACTCAAGTACCTCTCACACATCCTCATTTTATCTTCCAACATTTTTTCAAACTCTCTTGTGCGCTCTTATCTCCTTTTCCACTTTCTTTGTCTGAGGAGGTTTGTACCTTCTTTCTTCTCTTAATATTATCTTACTAGGATTTCAGAAGAACAAGTTGACAAATGCCCATGTTCAAAATGCCATGTTGAACTAGAAGTATCATGCAGGTTTTCATTATTTCTAATGGCTGAAGTATCTTCTCAAATAAAATCCTGTGCAGAAATCCCATGTGTAAAACAAAGCCATCTTCCTTTGGTTCTGGATAACCGAAGAAGAGGGTCTGGGATACCCCTGCCCAGAAAATGCCTCCCCTCCTCATTTCCCTTCAATGCCACTCTGCATGTCCTAGCTCCAGTGCCCCTCACCAAGCCTCCATTTGGCTGCCTCTCTCCATCACTCCCTACACGCCCCCAAAGCCCACCTGAAACTCTTCAGGCAGAGCAAGCTTGGAAAAATCACTGAGTCATCTACCCCCGTGGGAGACACAGCTATCTAAACATATATGTACTTCACAGTCACTCATAACAAGCTACACTTGTTGACTTGCCATAAGGAGTATTATTTATATCCTGGGTTGTTGTTTTTTTTTTTCAGATGTTTTCATCTCCACATTCTGGGATGAGATCATACTCTGTGAGAACACAATGACTTTTTGGATACCCTTTAAGATGATGGCTAATGATGAGACTTAATGTTTCTAAGAAATATCACTTTTTCCCTGTAAATTGGAAGTCTGCAAAGACTGTCATCCCTCCTTGTCAGTAATAATGTAAGAGAAAAGCCTCAGGAAATGTTCAGTTGCAGTTGTATAACCCACCTTCCCCATCCCCGTTTTTCTAACCTATTACAATCCCTGAAATTTTTCACTGAGCTAGAAATACCTCACCTCTTACTTACAAAAGGACTTGAAGGATGTTAGAACTTTCAAGCCCACTAATACAGTGCTCCAAAATGCACCAGAGTACATGTGTTGAATTATTAGCTAATCAGAACCAGGTAAATCTTTTCGACTGGGTGATTCCAAAGAGCTCAGGGCTCCATTTTAAATGAGGCCAAGGGCATAAAATTAATTGGCCAAAAGCAATACATTCTGAAGTGCTGAGCCTACTTTTAAGACGAGACCCACCCCAGTTTTGGGACCTTTGGCAAAATAATAGAATTCTGTTTATGTATTTTAAAGAACATGCATTTACCTGTAAGAATTAACTTCATGCACGTTGTGTGGAAAATCATTAAGTAACAGAAGGGTCTTCTGGGAAGACGTGTTTGAGCTGCTCCTGCAAGTGTAAGTCCTTCTCGATTGTCTTTTGCATTTCAGCCCCACTGAATTTTTCTAATTGGTGCTGTCTCCCAAAGCACTTTTTAAAAGAGTGACAAGCTGTTAAATGTAGGCTAGGCTTCCAATAATCCCATAAAGACATTTCATGCCTAATACTGCAGCAAAGGAATTTTTTATATTGCTTCATAACTCAAATTATTAAATTTGACTTATACCAAAATGTAGCAAATATAGGAAATGCCATTTTTTTTCTTTCTTCAAAATCCACACATAATCAACCTTTTCAAACTGAGACTTTATGACCTTTGTTGTTTTTTCCTATTTGAAAATGTTTCAGCGAAAGCTTTACAAAGGCTTATAGGGAAATGAGGAAAGTGAATTACCAACTATATTTTTGAAATAGGTTTCTAAGAAATATTCAGGGTAGTCATGTTCTTGAAAAAAATATTCCTTTTCTCTTACTACTAGTATTATACTTTGCTATAAAATATTTTTCATTGACCACATTAATCTTGAGTCATCATTATATTTTGGATTCTGAGTTTATATAGCTCAGCATTATTAAAGGAATGCAAACTGACCTGGCTGCTATGAGAACAGAAGACAGAGTGGTCATTAGTAATGGACCTCTAGGAAACCTTTCATTTTTCAGACGTACAACCTGATCTGACATTGTAGAGAAAACATGTGCGGCCTCCATTCTCCTTTTCTCAGAGTAACCACAAAATAAACCTCTCTCTTACCTCTTACCCTACCCCAAGATAGGTTTTATTTGCATACATATAAATAGAAATACAGCTTAATGTAGTCTTTTTCATAAAGTATACGATGGGAAGGTGTAGCCACAATAGGCTATACGCTTCTCTCCGAACATTGTAAATATTATGAAAACAGAAATTCCCCAGAGAGCTTTTGAGCAGCTGGTTTGAATAATGATTACTGTTTACTCATCTCAGCCATTCCAATATCCCCAACTCATTTCTTTCCTGATCTTGTAGGTTTATTGGTGAACGACTAAGACAAGACCAGTAATAGATACCTACCACCTTCTTTTGTGTTTGGTGTGGGGATAGGGGCCGGGAAGGGGGGCACCATAGCCCAGGGGGTTGTATCAGCTAGACAGATAACAGTGATCCAGAGAGGCTTGAAAGAAATTGACTCACAGGAGCTTTGAATATGAGGAACTGAGAATCTGTATATATAATCTGCCACGGAATCCCAAGTTGAACAAGCATCATTTTGCCAGGAAAGTGAATCATCCCTTTGTCTCTAACAGTAATAATTTTTGTACTATTTCCTGGAAGAAATAAGCAGTGTAGTCATATATACCCAGCATGGGTGAGGTTGTCCTACCTCAACACAGTGGAATTTGCTTTCACTGGCATCTTTCTTGAATAGGTGCATATGGTCACAACCTATTTATAACATGTAGCATATCTTTTAAACTTCGTCTCAATCTCGTACATGTGAACTAATAATTTGCTTAGGAAACCCTTCATGTAAGTAATTCCAAGATACACGTCACGGTAAACAGTAGTTTACAAACTATTGCATACAGAAAACCTATCATTTTTTTATGCCCTCCTTCAAGGATTACCTCTACTTTTCTAAAATATCACCCAATTTTAAAAGTGAAGCAAGATGTGAAGTGGGTCTTTTGAGGAGTAATAAGATTAAAATGGCAAAACAAATTTAATTATGTAAGCAATTCTTCTCTTTCACAAACCCGAAAGAAAAGCAAATTGGTATTTGTGAAATTTTCTTTGTCTAATAAATAGCCTCACTTTACAATAATGCCGATGACCCCAGTTTAATTAGGTGCAATTAATTTTGTGCAAGCGAAATTTGACATCTTGCTAGAGGCAGAACCAGCTGTACCCTGCCTTATGAATTTTTTTATTATCACCAATGAGAATTCAATTGTCGGAGCTATTGCGAAAGGGTGGGAGGCAGGGAGGAAAAGGCCACAGGGCTGCATTTTATATTTAAAAATGGCTCCAGTGGACAGCTAAATGTTTAATTAAAAGAGCTTCTAGGAATGATTTTTCATTGGCGCATCATCTTTGACAAGTTATCATGACTTTATTACTTTATTACTGCGGTTTACGCTCCCTTTGGATGGTGCTTGCACACGTGTCTGGACACACGCAGTTCACATGAAGACCAGACTCCTTTGAGAGTTTACAGAAGATTCGCTGCTACAAGAAAACTCCCACTGACCACAAGTGAGCTGTGTCATCTAGAGGTTTAACACAGTCCTGTTGTCCAGTCTTAAAAAAAAAAATTTCTGTGCCCTTCAGAATGTTCTTTAAATTTTTTTTCATGTCTCTGAAAAGAGAGAGGGTGCGCACGCCTGAGGGAAGAGCAGAGAGAGAGAATCCCAAGCAGTCTCCGTGCTGTCAGTGCTGAGCCTGATGCAGGGCTCAAACTCACGAACCTGAGATCATGACCTGAGCCAAAATCAAGAGTCAGACGCTTAACTGACTGAGCCACCCAGGTGCCCCTCCTTCAGATTGTTCTCGTTCGGATTATTACGTGTATTAAAAACCCATGGAAGATATTTTGAAAAACCACTGTCAATTGAATGGTGATGCATGCCTCCTTAACACTTAGAATTATTATTTTAGTTATTGAAAGAAGCCTTCTAAACTTATTTGGATATCCACTTTTATCACTTATGTCTTGTACATACAACAAAAAAAGAAAATGTGTAAAATACATTGGTTAAGATAGTCCACTTTCAGAATCCAATTGTTCACTTAACCACTTTCCCTCAGAGTTGTCCGTCTTTGCTTTTCCCCACAACATCACCCTCTGTGCCCTCGGGAGATGCTGTGCAACACCTTTCAAGCCACTGGCCCTTCATCTACAGGTTTTGATGCTGGAGCTTTCCTGTTCTTATCAGAAGGCACGAATATCTGAACTGCCAGAGCCCACATCTTCATTAGTGGTCCTTAACTGATTTGTTGGCTGAGGGGGCTACAGCTCAGTGAAACAGTCATGCCACGAGCCGCCTGGGTGGCTGAGATCGTGAGACAGCTGACTTTAAAGACACCAAAATATGAACAACCGTGCTTCATGGAATCAATGAAATTCAGCAGATCTACTGCATTCTTTTAAATGACTGCATATAATTTGAGTGACCCCACATGAAATCATGAAAGAGAATGTCTTCGAGATAAAGCTTACTCTACAACAAAGCCTAAATAGTAGCCCCAACTGTTTTTAAACATGATATAAAAAGTGGTGAAAGCAGTGATTCAGTATTGAAGAGCGTAAAAGAATTTGCTGTGGAGAGTGTCTCCAAATCCAGTCATACTCCTCAAACACATGCACAGGCATGACTCTCCAACTGCCATGTCTTACCCCAGACACAGGAACATGATCACCCAACTCAAGAAGCGGCAAGCAGCTGAAATTCATCAGCAGGTCAGATGTATGCAAGTTTAAACCCCGTCTGGGCCGAGAGGAGTAATTAAACAGTCTGGCTTTAAAAAGACAGACATTTAAATGTATATCAATTACTTCCGAGCCTGTAATCTACTGCAGATCCAAGGGGGGAAGAAGGGGGCCCAGACCGGGCAGGGAAGGGATGTGAATGGTTGAATCAAAGAGTCCATCTCCAGAAACGTTCACTTATAAGAAAATGTTTCTTGCTGCCCTTCAAGAGGATCTCCCGCCCCCAGCCCCCTGCCAAGAACAAAAGCCCGGCCTGACTCATATGTGAGTCATGCTCCGTGCATAGCCTCCATTTGAGTCAGACACACAACCATCCTCTTCCAGGTGTCAAACATTTAATCCTACTCACCTTTTCTCCAACACACAAGCGCTAATCAGCTCATCCATTCTCTCTCCTTTTCCCTTTTTAATTCCTGCTGAATGCCCACACATGACAACTCAAAGGAGCTCAAAAGAGAACAATTCGAAGTCAACTGAATTCCTTCCACCAAAAAATATCTAGGTATATTTCCTGCCATTTTTTCTATGCATAATATATCTTCACATTTTTGTTTACAAAATTGAAATCATACTATATGTACTGTTTTATAGCCTGATTTTTCTTCACAATATATCGGGAACATTTGCCCATGTTCATAACTGTTTTTCTATCATTATATTTTTACTGGCTGCATAATGGCCATCATATATTTTACTGTAATATACTTAATCTCTTCTTGTTAGATACTGGAATTGTTTCCAGTTTTTTGTTTTGTTCTTGTTTTGCCTTCTTTTTTCATCTTTTTTTTCTTCCATTCATGAACTTACTCTGTCCTTCTTAAAGTGCCCTGGCTTCTCAAAACAGACTCTCACAGAGTAAAATACCAGCTCTGTGACCTTGTGTAATTTAATCTCTGAGCCTTAGTTTTCTCATGTACAAAATGAGGGTCATAATGCTTACTTTATGTGTATCTGAGGAGTAGAGGTAATATATATGAAGTGCCTTAGCACATAGTAGATGATCCAAAAATGTTAACTCTTTTTATTTCAGAGTGTAAATTGCTTAGAAATCATTTGGCTTTGATTAAAATGTAAGTAGACCACATTTGGCACCTAAGAGAGATGACTGTTTCATTCCATCATTATTCTAGTATCAGAAGAAGCCTCATTCTGGTCTTCGGTTCACGGTAGAAAATATTTCTGGTGAAATGCATTTTTCCAACATGAAGATCCTATAACTCCAAATTGAATTACATCTAAAGTGGTCATTAGTGAAGAAGCTGGAGGACACTGATGTGAAATTAGAACCAACGGCTGTCTGGGGAATGCAAGTATTTATAGCTCTCAAGAGACTCGGGTTAGGATACAGGGGCTGTAACGCTTCACCAAAGAAAAGCTGGGGACGGCTAGTTCTACTTTCTATCAGTTAATAAGATTCTGTTGCCATGTGGTGTTGGATGCTTACCAGCCATCGTGTGGACATGTACAGATGGAAGGTCCAGATCTAGCCTTAGAAAAGGGAGCAGAAAAAGAGATTATGTACAGGATTAGGAGAAAGAAAAAAACCCAGAGCGGCCCATTTACACTCCAGTCACCTTTGGAGCTGCCAAATGCCTGAGTCCTAGAAGATATGGGGTCAGGATGGGACATAAAGAGACATGATGTCTTCTCTTCTCTCCAGTACTCTGTTTGGCACGTAGTTTGAAACTACCGCTTACTTCTCGGGACACATGCCTGCTGGAAGGTAGGCTTTCCCATCTCTCCTGCATTTATTTTCCCCACCCCTGCTTCACCCAGACGTCCTTTCTTCTGTAGTTCCTGCTCGGTCACCCTTCTTGGTTAACACCTTATGTAGTAATGAATGTCCAGGTAGTAAAAGTATTCTTTTCTCATATCTAAGATAGGGAGTGTCTACTGAGTGTTTTTTGGGTTCTTTTCCGATGCTCTATATATGCCACATTTCTGTTTATACATTATGATTTAATGATCCAAGCACTTGGTACCTGTTAAAAGACCAGGTTTTTGTTCATGGCTCAGCTACTAACTATGCATCCACTTAATATAGGGGCCCTTAACTATAAAATGCCTTCAGGGGTCAGCAGGAAACAAATGATTAAAGTAGCCCAGATAAAATACAATAGGGAGTAGTGGGGACTATAGAAAACTAGAAACTGTATGCCCTGGCGAAAGCACTAGCCTATTGGTGCCATGGGGTTCGCGGAGATGTTATCACCTGAAATAGATGAATGAATGAGTGAACAGTTAAATCTCCCTTTTCTAATATAAAAGTCATTTACAGTACTTTTGTGTGAGTATGATGGTATATGTTGGACCAGCACTATTCACACCTGTTGTGTAAATATCAATCTTTTTTAAAAGTCCAATAAATTATCATCCCATGCATTACACACCACTTAGCAAAAGAAATGAACACAATCCTACTAAGGTAAAAGAAAAAATAGCATTTTAGAATAGTGTTTTCACAATAACAAATATTGGGCAGCAGAAGAGGAAGGGGTCAGAGTTTGGGGATGGGAAAAGTCTTTTATTAAGGACTAGCAGCACCTCATTTTAACCCATCTCAGCACATTCTGTAGAGACACCATCACACCTTGAGGACATCTGGAGCTTACTGAAACCTCAATTGTTCCCACATCCTTTCTTTATGACAAATCCTTAGAAAAAATGAAATGTGTTTACAGCTACCTTTGGGTAATTACAACCCACATTATCTATTCCTTCCCTTTTAAAAGTTTCATGAAATAGAAAAAGATATATTATAAAAATATGAGTGATTATTCATTATGTATAAAGTCTTTGAATAATGCATCAAAGATCCATTAAAATAAATGGAAATAACATATTTTAATGGCCCAGTCACAAACTAATTGGAGATATTGAGCAACAAATGATAGGAAAGGGCCAGTGGCTCTCACGGCATCTCTGGTTGTGGATAGAAGATGAGCAAGGTGTGTTTGAAATCCACAAGCATATGGGAAGTTCCTCCTCTCTCTGCTTCGTGAGGAAAACCAAACAATTGCTTTAGAATTATATGCAACTGCAGGAGGTAGAAGTCCTTTAAATCCTTTAAATTGCCAGACATACAGACAAGATGTAATAAATCCAAACCTGAGGTTAAGTGTAGTATGAGGAAAAGGGCCCTGGATTCAAAAACCAGAGGTTTGGCCTGTTGTCTCTTGCTTTGTGACCTTGTACCAGTTATCTGTTGCCACAATGATTATATATAATTAAAAAAAAAAAAACCATATCAGTGACATACAATGATAAACATTGATTTCCGCTTAGGAGCCTGTAAGTTGGCTGAGCAGTTCTGCTGATTAGAGCTGGGCTCAGATGTACCTGCAGTCATCAGGTGTACCTGGTGAGGTACCTTTGACTGCCTTTGGCTATACTGTCTCTTGCATTTCATATGGGGCTTAGGTGGGGACAACTGCTGATTGAACTCTGTGCTAGGAAGTCACTCATTAGCCAGCAGGCCAGCCTGGACTTGTTCTGAGGGCAGTGGCAGGGTGCCCTGAAGGGGAGACTTGGAACTGGAACACTAGCACTTCCTATGCATCCTGCTGGCAAGACACAACAGGAGGCCAGCCCAGGGGTGGGGAAATAGACCTCATCTCTTGACAGGAGAAGCTGCAAAGTCACATTACAGAGGCGGCAGGTGCAGAGAGGGGAAGAATTGGGACCATTTTAATAAATCAGGTGGTCAAGGTGTGGGGAACTTACTTGATTTCTCAGAGTAACTGTTACCTTGCCTGTTACCCACAGGTGGTTGCACAGCCCAAAAAGAGAGTATAAGCAAACATCATTTTGAACTCCAATTCATTGCAACAGTTCAAGTGAAGTTAACTAAGGGATGATGTAGGGGGTAAAAACCAAAGAATCTTAAACACTTCTGTGTAGATACTGCTGATCTAAGCTGGTGCTAGGAGATTGCTATTTCAGAAACACTGGGGCACCCAAGTGGCTCAATCACTTAAGCTTCTGACTTCAGCTCAGGTCATGATCTCATGGTTTGTGGGTTCAAGCCCCATGTCCGGCTCTGCACTGATAGTGCTGAGCCTGGTTGGGATTCTCTCTCTCTCCCTCTCTCTCTGCCCCTCCCTGACTTGCACTTTCTCTCTGTCTCAAAATAAAGAAAGAAACTTTAAAATCAGAAACAGCAAGTAATTCTGGGATTCACAACTAGCCTCAGAACAGCCCAGACCCAGTCACCTCAAACCAAGGCCCAGGACCAAGGCCAGATTCACAGTGGCTACCACACAACTTCAAGTCACAGCAGACTTTAGGATCATCAATCACATCGTTTCTCTCAGGGAATAAACTGGTCTTGTCCTTGTATTTTGAAAAAAAGTATTCTCTTTATACCAGATTATATTATCACTTGGCTATGTCCTCTTAGTAGTTAAAATGTTTTCCTCACCCCAAAAGCCAAGGAGATGTTGGTGCTGAACATCCTGTCGCCTGTACGCCTTCCTGATGCTGGCCAGTAGGCACTGTCGGCAAGAAAGCCACTTCCACTCACACGGAGATGCCCAGAAGACACATTTCGTCTTTGTGTCTTCACATTCTGAGCATTCTCCATCCAGAACACCCTCTTTCCAGATCCCAGGGCTCCCTGTCAGTAACTGGGCTGCAGTGTGGTTTTTTCCCTGGCTCATGGTGCATAAGGAGAAGAGTTTTCCAGGAAAACCAGGACACAGACCTTTCAGATCTCCTATGGACAGGCAAGGCAGATGTCAAGCAGCCTTTTGCATGCAACGCTCCAGTAAATGCCACTCGAAACATCAAGCAACCTTGAACTGGATACCTTAAATTATATCGCTAATTAAATGATGATGATCTTGTTTTGTTTTCATCTCTGACTGTGCCTGAGAGATCCAAGCAAGCAAATTCGCTCCCTGGCAGCTTGGATTTTGCAAGACTGGGTAGCCTGGTTGTAAGTGAGGCCAGATGCACTGCAGGGTGAGGGACAGAGGCCAGGGACTCCGGCCTACAGGGATGAGCCTAGAGCAGCCATGCTTCCCTGGGGGGGTGGGGGGGGAAGGGGCCCAGAACAGGGGTTATCATTTCTTGACGCTGTGACACAGAGGCCTTTGAGAGTGCCAGGGGCCCCACTCACCCCCCAGCCAGGCTGCTGCTTGAGATCAGTGATGGAGTTTCCCCGAAGCCGCCTTCAACTTAAAACCTGCTTAAAGGCTAAAGGCAAACAAATCCTTCTTGAAACCTGAGTCCATTTTAAGATGTCTTTACTAAAATCCCCTCTGAACCATTAGCTGATATGTCATATAATTTCCTTTTCCTGAGAGTAACATTCTTGGTGATTACTGCTATAAGGAATTATAAGTCTCACCCCATAAGAAGCTCTGTTCAGTTTCCCACGGTGATAATGTGGTACTAAGGCGATTTTCTGAATTTCTACCTGAGGTGTTTTTTCATTTCATTCTGACTTAGTAGTCAGAATCTTTCCCCCCCACCCCCTTTTTTTTCCTTTGACTTTCCTGAGTTAGATATGCTTTATGGTTTGGTTGATTTAGGTTTGAGTTGATCCTAAGCACACAGGTCAAATGGGGGCAGGACAACAGAATTTACAGTCAGACCTTTTTCAGAATGAAAATATATATCCCTGGATATTTTAAACCTTATTTGGTAATGGTATCGTGGGTTATATTATATTTTTATAATTTGGGTATCCAGTGACAGACACTTCTTTTCAAGACTTTAGCTAGCCAGTAAATAGAAAATGCAACATAATCCTAGATTCAAATTAGGTTTAATTTAAAATGTCTTTTTTATTTTAAAATATGCTTTTAATGTGTTTTTTTCATTTGCAGTTTTACTTCCCACTATTTTCCAATCCATATATCTGGAGGTTTATGTTAGAAATGGGTTGATCGGAGGGGTGGTTGACAAACTACAGATAATTAATTTTAAAACTTAATTTATATGGGATCGAAGGGTAATGTGAACATACTAGATTTCTCCAGGGACAAAAAAATTCCAAAGGAAGAAAATTAAAAGGAGATAAATTCCAGCTCAGTAAAAGTCCAAGCTGCCTAACAGTTAAAGACAACTTGAGGACACTCTTTCAGAGGTATTCAAGGTCAGGCAAGGTATTCGAGTAAGTGACTTTAGAGGTCCCTTTACCAAGTTGCATCACCTTTAAAATTCTGTATTCCTTTGTCCGGGCTTTCAGAAAGTAGAAAAAGGAGGATAATGAATATGTACAGAGGACCTGCCCTGTGCCTCACTCTGAGCTGTTTTCATTTTTCTTACAAATCACTGAATTATTCACCCCATTTTACTGATGAGGAAACTGAGGTTCACAGAAGTTAAGTAAGGGGCCCGGGAAAGAAGTGAGGATTCAGAACCTAAGTCTGACTGACTCCAAGCTCCCTGCACTGATCACAGCAGAACCTGTGCCTTCTGCCTCCAGCAAGGGCCTGGCTCTTTAAGGCAGGCGGGGAACAGAGCCAGCCTGCTGAGGGGAAGGCTGCCTTTCCTTCCTGGACCTGCACTAATTACAGAAGGTACCAATAGGTGGCAGTGCATACATACAACAATGACGGTGCCTGTGTTAAATCAGTAGATTTTCTCTTTCTGGATTCTGTGTCATTTTCAAAGAATCACTTGATATGAGTCATCTGAGCAATTTATACAAAGCATCCCTACCCAATGGAATAAAAAAAGATACTAATGTCAACTACCAGATGAGTTGCTCTTTACATTTCTCCCTGTGATAGTTATAATGCCAGAGCAATTCAGTGCTGGCTTCCTAAACCTGGCTTAGACCGTCTCCTTATGATCCCTTGCTGCCTAGGAGGCTCCTTTGCCTTTTCTAAGCTTACGCACAGACTGGGACTAACAGGGAATGCTTGAAAAATTAATTCTTTAGGGGCACCTGAGTGGCTCAGTCAGTTAAGCATCCAACTTGGGTCAGGTCATGATCTCACGGTTCGTGGGTTCCAGCCCCACGTCAGGCTCTGTGCTGACAGCTCAGAGCCTGGAGCCTGCTTCGGATTCTGTGTCTCCCTCTCTCTCTGCCCCTCCCCTGCTCACACTCTGTCTCTCTCAAAAATAAATAAAACATTTGGAAAAAAGAAAAATTGCTTCTTTAAAGACTCTTTATAGGAGAACAGTATTGAAACGTGTCCAGTTTCAAAAGAAAGTTAGGACAGTGAGTTGAATCCACTGTCTGCCCTTGCGTGTAGCAGACACACAGCCGGTGACCCTCTGTGGCCACATCTCCAGCAACATCATTCATGGAGCTACAGGATTCACCACAAACATAATGAGCTCCCGAAAAGTCTCCACTTCTGAGGCTCTGTGTACGCGAGGCAGCCTGCTGTGTTACAAGACTGTGCCTTTCTGACTGGGTTAGGGTTTCCTTAAGTTTCTCTGGTACGAACCTGTGGTATATGTTTTTTTAATGACATAAATGGGCTCCCTTGGCTGGCTTTTGGCAATTTGCTTTATGCGTAGTTTTCCTTCAGACAATCCTAGTCTGTGTATCTGGGGAAAAAAAGGAGTCTTTCTTCAGGGAGCTGTGGCCCTGGCAAGCCGGCTCTGGTGAGCTTCTTTGAATTGTCCCCATCGGACAGGACACTAGATGACACCAGGCAGCTTTACTCTCCTGAGGACCCCATTCATCTTTATCCGCAGGAGTGTAAACTCGGTGACTTGACACATTGCATTTTGCACAACTGTGTTTGGTATGGTGCTAGGTGCTACTATATGTGGATTTAAATTCTTTCACTTAACATGAAATTGGTATGAAAAAAATAATATAATATTAGCAAAAGTTATCACTTTATCATTTATCAAGTTCTCAACTCAGTAAGTTATCATTATTTTCCTTCAGTAAAAGTTACCATTTGTAAGTTGGGAGTAATATTGGTCACTCACTTCTCCGTGCGAAGAACACAATGAAACTGCTTTCTGTCAATGAAACCAGACGGCTCTGATGAGGGCCACCTGAAAACAAACAGCTGAGTAGAATGAGTGTCCTGTTTGCTTCTGCCCAGCCTGCAGAGTGGGATGAACCTGCAGATATGCTTTGTCAACGACAGCGGCAGTGATAAGGACAGCGACGCTGATGACAGTAAGACTGAAACCAGCTTGGACACCCCCTTGTCTCCCATGGTGAGTCCAATACCACCAGAGCTGTGCGTGTGTGCTTTCCTGGACATTTAGCTTCTTTTTTTGTTGTTAGTCAGGAAAAAAACATGGCAGAGGTTCAAAAAGAAATGTCTCTTGCCATTTCTCGACATAGCATGCTCCTAAAATTTGACAGTGATTGAAAAATCACAAGGGTGATACAATAAGGAGACCTAAGCGCTTGTTAAAGTTAGCAACCACTTTCATATTAAACCATGAGAGAAATCACATGTGCCCTAATAATTTGTGCTAGATACCAATGCTTCCCCATCGGGCTCAGAAGTATTAAGCACAGACCAGCGGTAGGACACGTTTTAAAAGGCAGGGTGGGGATCCAGGTGAGGATGAGAAGGCCAGCACCCAGAGACGTTGCTCTGAGAAACCAGCAAGATAATGTGTGTGAAGCATTCCTTACTACTCATTCCTTGTACACATATTCCAAAAGGTGGCTTAGTGATCCCGGGACTGTATTGCTGGAATTCCTTCCTCTCTGTGAAGTCTCTATCACTTTTCTTACCAAAGACCAGCCAACAGGAAACCGTGTTGGTCCATGAGCACAGTGCAACGTCAACTTCAATGGATACCTGACATCCCATCCAGAGAACACTCTAGAGAATAACACACTCACTGCCTTAGCTCTGGGTTACTTTTCTGTGTCTGATCACTTCAGGAAAGTTTTGAGACCAAGAGCCAAAGAAACGTCTCAAGTTTGTCATAAATAGATTCTCCCTGTTGTCATGTTACTCTGCTAAAATCAGAGCCTATTCGTGGCACTGAAGAAATAAACCATCTTTTTTTTTAATTTTTTTTTAACGTTTATTTATTTTTGAGACAGAGAGAGAGCATGAACGGGAGAGGGTCAGAGAGAGGGAGACACAGAATCTGAAACAGGCTCCAGGCTCTGAGCAGTCAGCACAGAGCCCAACGCGGGGCTCGAACTCACAGACCGCGAGATCATGACCTGAGCCTAAGTCGGACGCTTAACCGACTGAGCCACCCAAGGCGCCCCAAAAATAAACCATCTTTAACGTTACTTGAGATTGGTACAGACCAAATCAAGTGGCGAGTCGCATCGGTGACGGGGACCCTCAGTCACTCAAGAGGGATCAGGGAACACTGTAGCCCATCTCCAAAGATGGTACCTGAAAGCTCAGAAAGCTCAGGGCTGCTCTTTTTCCCTTCACAGAGCAAACAGAGTTCTTCCTATTCCGATAGAGACACTACTGAAGAGGAATCCGAATCCCTGGATGACATGGATTTCCTTACAAGGCAAAAGAAATTGCAAGCTGAAGCCAAAATGGCCCTAGCCATGGCCAAACCAATGGCCAAAATGCAAGTAGAAGTGGAAAAACAGAACAGGAAAAAGTCTCCCGTCGCTGATCTCGTAAGTAGCGAACACTGAAACGCCAGCAAGTGTTTGGTGGCTGCAAACGGTTGACGCCGTCCCAGTTCTTTCCCAGAGTTATGCAAACTTGGGTTTCTACAAGGCAGTTTGTAAAAAGTACTGTCATTGAGAAATATTTGAGTTCGTTTCTTTTTCCTTCCTACTGTATCGCTGAAAGATACATAGCAACAGATTACACAAAAGTAAACTTTGTTCTTGATTCATATCTACTGTATTTCTTAGGAGCAATATTAGCTGTCATGGGCATATGTTAATGCCATTAAGGCAATCCATTTAGAACCTGTTGGTTCTGATGTGGC
Organism: Acinonyx jubatus; assembly: GCF_027475565.1. NCBI lineage: Eukaryota > Metazoa > Chordata > Mammalia > Carnivora > Felidae > Acinonyx > Acinonyx jubatus. The sequence goes on along the minus strand of NC_069384.1, from coordinate 103,439,918 downwards.
AGAACTCGCTGTTGTTTGGCTCTCATTCCCACCTTTCAGCAAAGACAGGATTGCATAGTGGATAAGAGCCCTGAGCTTGGGAGTCCAGCCCTGCCATTGACCTGCTGTGGGGCTCTGGGCAAGTTACATAAGCCTCAGTTTTGTCATCTGTAAAATGGGGATAACAACACCTGTGTCAGAGCATGACTGGGGAGTTCCGTGAACAAAGCGTTCAAAGACACAGCACAGTGCTCATAACACGGTACCAGTTGATGAATAACTGATATTATTAATTTTATCCATGTCATTCATATTCCTTGAGCTCCCTAGTCATTCATTTGTGGATATGATAATCGATTCAGGGTCGTCACAGCCTGTGTTCTAGACCAATCAGAAAGCTTTTGATTAGAGTAGTGTAGCATTTTGGTGCCACAGTGTTGTAGACAGTGTGGTGCGAGTGTGGGGGGCCCTCGCACGGGAAAAGTCAGCCTGGGAAGGCTCCGGAGCCCAGAACCTAAACTGAAGTGGGCGGGTGAGAGTGTGGTTTGCATTCCGTGTACCTGCTGCTCTGTTCACACCTCCGTTTCTTGCCTTTGTACCTTCAGCTGCCACACATGCCTCATATAAGTGAATGCCTGATGAAAAGGAGTTTAAAGCCCACTGACCTACGGGACATGACTCTTGGGCAGCTACAAGTGATAGTCAATGATCTCCATTCCCAGATTGAAAGTAAGTGTATGGTGTGCTTGGAAATGGGGGGTCAGATGTGAAATCTCGTGGGATAGTACGACCTCCTTGATTCACTTCCTTTGTTTGTTTCATTGGGTTCCTCCTGTGTGCTGCAAGAGAAGGAAGAGAATCACAAGGCTCTGTTTTTGGTTTTTTACTGTAAAGGGGTCAGAAACTTGAAGAACTTTTCAAGGTTCATAGAGGTGATAGGGCCTTTCTATTCATCTCAGATCCCCAGCGCCTGGCACAATGCCTGGTGTGTATGTGGCTCACAGCATCTGTTCCTGGAATGTAATTTCGTAGTTATACATCATTGATTAGGCACTTATTCCCTCAACATAACTTGTACATACATTCATGTTAGGTCTTCAAATCAAATTCAACTTATTTTGTGGGACTCGAGGTGGGGGAAATATGTACAACCAGTATGTGAAAATTACAGGACGGCAAATTATGGGCCTTCTTTCCTCCAGAATAAAGAAGGGCCTGTGACAGAAGTGTGCCAAGTAGGTGGTAAATGAGAGGTGCTCACTTGAGGTGGCTGCTTGTGCAGAGCACAAATGAGCCCGATGAGAGAGAGAACACAAAACATGCTTGCGTGGGCGGTGTGGTTAGTCCAACTGAACCGTGTGCCCTCCAGCCTCTGGAATGTGTGATTCTAGAAAATCCTGTGGACTTACAGATTAAAAACCACCTAAGAGACATGCCAACCAAATGCATTCAAACAAACGAACTGTAAAACATTTAAGACCAACGGAGGAATTTGTACACTGATGGCATGTTTTATTAAAGATGCACTTGTTTGTTACATACGCTGAAGGTATTGTGGTTTTGCTAACTAAAAAAGAAAAAAAGAACTCTGTTTAGAGATACACACTGAAACATTTACAGATGAAATAATATGCTGTCTGAAATTTGCTTTCAACTAATCTGGTAGGAGAAGGGGAGGTCGAAGAGTCAAGATTGGCCATGAGTTGGTGATTTGGGGAGCTGGTTGGATGCATGGGACATGAAGATTCATTAAATCAGTCTCTTTGTATCAGTTCGAAAATTTCCATGGTAAAAAGTTAAAACCGTCCTATGGGGAAAAAAATTTCCATGCACTACGTGGGCCCTCTACTGAAAGCTAGTATAAAAAGCTATCCTAGTGGAATTTTTTTTTAAATATAAAAAAAAAAATCTTCCCTGACAACATACTGAAAAAGATATGGACGTATTCAGAGTTAAGTTAATATGTTCAGTGTTGTTTTAAAATCAAGAGAAAGGGTTTAACATTCTAATTAGGAAAGCATAGATTCACAGGTTTTTTTTAAAAATTCTACTACATTGTAATTTCAGTTGAGACTAAATTACTAGGACTATTATTCTTTCAAGGATGTGAAAGGCCTTCTGATATTTTACCACTGAAATATCTTCCTTAGACTTCTAAATACTAAAATTGTCATCTAGCTCTTTTCAGTAGTAGATGAATTTAGACCTCTTTATATAATTTTTTTTTCTCCCTTTTTTTAAACTGGAAACTAGTCTGAACTAAAGGCAGATCAATGCATCGTTTGAAGTCAGGATCTCTAAAAGCATTTCCAAGGAGGACCTGACTGAATACTGAATACCTCCTTCCTTCCTTTTGTTTCTGGGCCCAGAGCTTTGCTGCTAAATGAATGTTATCTCCCATGCGTCTGGACCTAAAAGCTTCGATCTAAGGGGGAAAACAATAAGACAGCCCCTTCTGCTTGTTCATATTTTTCAGAAGCAGAAGCCAGATTAACCCGGTGCACGGATTTCAGGAGGATTAGAAATGTATCTGTTCATCTGTGTTTTATTCCCAGTATAAATCCTAAGGAATATTTTCCTTGGTCCTCATCCAGAGATTTCAAGTTATTTCTTCGGGTCTTAACAAATCTAGCTTTCCAGTATCTGTAGCTACGACTTAGATATGACTTAGAACAGCCTGCACAGAGGGGTGTTCCTTCTGCGGGCTGTAGGAAGCCTTGGAACATGCGTGGGTCACCTTCTCTAGCTGCACGTCTGATGTAGCACTTTGGGTGCGGTGGGTCCCTCCAACTCTCGGGTGGTGGGAGTGTCCTCAGGATGGAAGGTGGAAAACTTAACATGCCCCAGACATTTGTGTTCACGTTTCTTCAAAGGAAAATCCTGCTTTTTCCAGCAAGCTATTTTCCTAGCAGCTAACGATTTCTTTTCCCACTTTAACGTGAACGTAAATGGAAATACTTCATACTTCACTGCTTTTCTTCCAACACTTCTATAATTATGCAAGCTAGTGATGTCTGCAGACTGATGACTTCTCCTGGGCTTATGAAAAGCTAACATAAGAATTCTAAATTTTAGCAAAAGTAACTTGTATAATGGTCTGTAGAGCTGCACATACAGACTTTGATGCAGTTTTATCCGTTTTTAAATGCTCTTTCCTTTGCTCCAGGCTTGAATGAGGAGTTGGTCCAGCTGCTGCTCATCCGAGATGAGCTGCACACGGAGCAAGACGCCATGCTGGTGGACATCGAAGACTTGACCAGGTCAGTGATGCCTCCCCCTTCCCAAAGAAGGAAAGAAGTCCAGGATGGCCTAATGTTGAAGAATTGGGGCGAGAGCGAGCCCCAGAGAACTTCTTCCCCTTACTTCCATGAGTAACTCACCTAATCTCTGCCGATGTCAGCTGCTTAGCTGAGGGGAAGTGGCCAAAACTCCTTCCCAAATGCATTGCTTTTTCACCCTCCCTTTGTGATAGGTTGTCAGTGCAGTAGAACTTCCTACACTGCCTCCCCCAAATCAGGTCGGCATTTCTGGCCCAGGAGGACTTTTTCCTGAAGGACTGTCCCCTTGGGGAGTTAGCCCTGAGCTGTTCCCTGCTGGCAGGTGATAGGTGCCACAGAGCGGCATTTGCTCTTATGTGACCCAGCTCTTGATCACATCTGCCATGTCCAGAAGGCAAGAACACTGGCACCTTTCCACAGCACCAGGGCCACCAGATTGCTCTCACCATGGGGAAACCCCAGCACTTGAGTTTCTAGCTGGGCCTGGCTCCAAGCACCTCTCTATAAAGAGGTAAAGAATGTTTCCTCTCCTGGGGGATACGGAAACTAGGCTAATGCCAGTCCAGATCTTGCATTTCTTAGTAGTTTTCTTTGTAGAAAAGCCTATCACCACAAGTATATAAAGTACATGAAATACTGTATTTCCTACGATCTCATGTTTGCCTTGGTGCCTTTCCTGAGACAGTATGTATGAAGTCTTTAAACCAAGAGGTAATAATTACTCTTAATCCCAGAAATGGTATTCAGAGAGTAGAAGGCTCCCCAGGGAGAAGAAGAACACTGCTTGTCTCAATAACATAAGGAATTAACCACATGATCCAGAACCATCCAAGAGAAGCTTGAAAACATATGTAGTGAAAATGTGCTTAGCACCTACCACAGGACCTCTTCTCAATGTGTAGCATGGAGTAAAATATTTTTCTATATTTGGTGTTTTAAAATAGTTTTGGAAAATATAAACCAAAATTTTTTTTAAAAAGCAAAAAAAAAAAATAGTTTTGGTAGCAAAATAAATGCTAAAGAACTATGTTTAGGCTTTTCTTTCTTTCTTTCTTTCTTTCTTTCTTTCTTTCTTTCTTTTTTTAAGACCTATGGGCAGTACTCTGTTGTATGCTTTGGATATTCTATTGCCTCGCCCCCCCCCCAAAAAACTAAAAAGCTGAAGGCCTCATACTCCTCAGCGTATTTACTTGTATCTAAACTATCACAACAACATTCACATAATATTATTGCCACCTACAGAGGTATTCAGGCACTGCTCCAACAACTGTAAGACAAATCCCTTTTTGTTAGCCTAAGAAATTTGTAAATAGGTATGAAGATTATGGGAAATCATTCATGAAATATAAGATCAAAACCTAAATCTTCAAAAAAAAGTATGTACATTCTTTTGTAAATTCTTTGACTTGCCTGTGACAGCAGAGACCTTTCCTCTACTCCCCAAAGCATGTTGCTTTCCTCATTGCAGGGAAGACACTGAGAGACTCTGCCTTTCTCTCAAATGTTAAGCCAGTACTTAGGTTTACAGTGTGTTTTTTAAATACCTTTCAGATGGTGCGACCATGGGAAACAGGGCAGGCAGAACCAAGGGGTGAAAAGGAGAGGAGTTACTAATTTAAAGGCGTTAGAGGAACCCTTTAAAGTGGAGCAGGTGGGGAGACGTTCCTGTGTCCGTTCCTGGCTACACAATATAACTTTGCTTGTGAGGGGATCTGAGGATACTTAAACGTACCTAAAGGTAGCAATGTCAGAATTTTGCAGCCTGATACCAGAAGGCCGAGAGCATCAGCTGGGAAGTTCTAATCACCTGTTCCCTTTACCTGTCCAGTAGATAATGAGACGTTCTTCCATTCCCGGTGTCAGTTTAGATCAGTGGTTCTCAATTTCAGCTGCACATTGGAATCACCTGGGGAGCTTTATAAACCATTGGTGCCTGGGTCCCACCTCTAGAGATTCTTATTTAATGATTCTGTGGGGTGGCCTGAGCATTAGGATTTTTCAAAGCTCTCCAGCTTTTCTGAAGCTATTTCCTGTTCTTTCCTTCTCTCTCAGAAAAACACACATGTGCATGCACAGATACACACAGATACATATTTTAAAACTGCTGTAGGAACTACAATTTTTTTAAAAATTTATTTTAGAGAGCGTGCACAAGTGGGGTAAAGGGGCAGAGAGAGAGAGAGAGAGAAAGAGAGAGAGAAAATCCCAAGCAGGCTTCACACTCAGACAGGGCCCAATGCGGGGCCTGATCCCATGACCCTGGGATCGCGACCTGAGCTGAAAGCAAGAGTCAGACACTCAACCGACTGAGCCACCCAGGTGCCCCTAGAAACTATAATTTAATTAGCCACAGTGGAATCTTAGCTCAGTGGTTATCAAAATATTTCTGAGCTGAATTTAAATGAGACCCATAAGCCACTTGATAAAAATGATCAAGGCTGTTTTATACACATAAACAGGGCCATGAGATGGTCTGCTACTGGGCATTGTGTTTAGGAATAAAGGGCTGATATCTTTTCTCCAAGTTACTTTATTGTTAAATGAATATCACCAATTACTTGCGGGCTGTTGAATATGGCAAGGACACTGTTGTCACTTCCCTATTTCTGAAAGTATTTGTGGTTTGTCCCTATACCATAGATCGGAGACATTCTGCACAAAACCAGTGAGTTAAACTTGACGTCATTGACTACCCAAGTCTAGGCAGCACACAAAAACTGCCCCTGAACCTTTGATTACAGCTGGAAACCACAGCGTTAGAGACTTTCTCTTGCCAAATTTATAAATTCCTAGAATTGTCCTTCAAAACATTTGTCTTTTGCAGACGTCAAACCCTACCACTCTCTGGGAAAACGTTTAATTAGTAGCCATTCAAGTGATGTAAGCAGCTTGGCCGTTTTTCCCCCTCTGTCTCCACTGGCCAGCTGCTGGGTTGGCTGAATTTGGGGCTTATAGGCAATAATAGGGCTTGATGAATAAGAAGACTCACCCCACCCTACTTTTACCCTCACTGCCATGATCATGCCCTTTGGATTAATTGGGGGGGAGGGCGGCAGGGAGGGAAGTATGCAAACATGGAAAATCTTGGCATCTGCAAAGACCTACAGTTTGTTAGGAAGACATTAGCTTTTGTAAGAGTGGAACTGGATCATTGGCTTCAGATTTCTGTCAGTAGCCTTTTTAATGCTTATATTTGTGTCTGTGTGCATGTGTTCAAATAAAGTAGTTATGTAGTTACCTTCTACCATGACACCTTTTTTTGACTTTTGGCTTAGAATTAATTATTTTCTCTCTGCTATCTTCTGCTTTGCTATCCATTGCTTTTTTTGTCTCTCTCCACTGGAATATATGTTCCACGAAAACAAAGACCTCATTGTCTACTCACCAAATCCACAGCACCAGGAACAGTGCCTGGCACATAGAAACATATCAAACATTTGTTGGATGAATTTCCCCAGATACTTAACTCTTTTTTTTTTTTTAAACACAGTGCTTTTTCTTCTCAAAAGTAGTGACATCTACCATTCTCAGGGTAATCTAGTAACTTATTAAATAAAAAGATTCTTACTTAGAATATAAAAATTAAAGAGGACAAATCCATTTGAATTAAGCTCTGTTTCTTAATTGTCTTGATTTCATTACGAGTAACTCCGAACCTCAGTTTGCGGGATTGTTTTCGCTACAGATCAGAAAGCAGTTTGGATCTCTCTTCTTAGCACTAAACAATTGTATGATTAATTTTACAGACATGCCGAAAGTCAGCAGAAGCACATGGCAGAGAAAATGCCCGCAAAGTGAAAGAAGCCATCCGACCAGAGGACAAGCTAGAATTTATTTTGCTTCTGTGGTTGTAAAAATGCTGTTACTAAAGGTGGCGCAGAAACAAACAAAATATCAGTGTTAGTCATTGATAATGTCTGAAGCTTAATGTCCAGTGATTGGCCTTTGCTTCTTAATTTATTTTAATTTTTTTACTGTGCCACTAAATATCAGGCATTTTAATAAAATATTGTTACAGAAAATGTACAGTACTGACACCATCACTAGTCATGGTTAATCAAAGAGGGTAGTTTTAACTTTATTTTTATTTGTTTCGAGATTTTAAGTTGGAGCAGTATTTTACCATTGACTACTTTCATTCTTCACTGTAGTTTTAAAGAACTGTAAATGACGGTGCTATACAAGTCAAAAAATACATGCCTGCCTCGTAGTGAAGTCATAGCTGTCCGTAATATGTATATTTTAATCAGTTTTCAACATTTTGTGAATGTTGACTACCTGAAGTTCATTTTTAGATGTGCTATTCACATTCTGTTGGATTCAGAGGGTTCCTTGAAAGTTTTATGTATAAATATGTAAAATAAAAATGAAAACTTTGTTTCATATGATATGTCTTCTTGCTCACTAGCAAGCCCTATATAGTTCTCACCTCTTCACACCTCCTCAACCAAGTTCCCCACCATGAAGATTTGGTCAGTGAGAGAGAAAGTACTTCAGGGGAAAGCAATGCAGAGAATTGCCGGGGAGATTGTGAAGGGTGTGTGTGTGTGTGTGTGTGTGTGAGAGAGAGAGAGAGACTATGTGAGCAAGTGTGTGTGTGTGTGATCCAAAGAAGACAACCTCAGCAGTGTTAGAGCTAGCACCTCGGTCAGTGCTCAGTTACCCATCTGGAACATTAGCACGTTACTATTAGCTCCTGGTGTTGTGAGAGCTTAGTACCACCAAAGTTTGCCACAGGAACAAGTGATGCTTGCATTTAGTCTTTTCCCAAGCCCAGTTGTTGCCATTTTTTCAGATTTTAACCACTTCTGTTTGGTCTCGTGAAGAAAAATGCCAAGTCTAAAGTAGATTACAGATTGTTCACCAATAAGTAGAGCCTCAAAATTGATTTAATCAATTTAGCTAATGGCCATGCAGGTATTTGAGAATCATAAACTATAAGCAGAGATGTACAATCAACATTCCAGAACCACCCACAGACCACCTGGTTTCATTATTGCGTTAATGATGTAATCAGAAGATAGAAGTTTCCTTGGGTGCCTGGGTGGCTCAGTTAAGTGTCCAACTCCTGATTTCAACTCAGGTCATGATCTCATGGTTTGTGAGATGGGGCCCTCTGTTGGGCTGTGCACTATAAGCACAAAACCTGCTTGGGATTCTCTCTCTCCCTCTCTCTCTGCCCCTCCCTACTCATATGCTCTTGCTTGCCCACTCTCTCTCTCAAAATAAATAAACATGAAAAAAAATTTTAGGTTTTATTTTATTTAGTTTCACGTGCAGAATTTAGTGACTCATCACTTACATATATGAAGATAGAAGTTTAGACACCTGTCTACATTTTCCTTTCTTAAAAATACCCAGATAGATACTTTAAGTAATGAAGAGTTGCCAATTTTCAGTCTTCTATTTAGCAAAATAGGTAATCAAAAATTGTAACACCAAGTCATTTTTTATGGGCCTCAATCAAGTTTTCGTTTGGAATGGAAAAACAAGGCAGCCTATAAATATATTTTGGCTTTTGTGAGTTGGCTCTTGAGAAGGATCTAGGTTGCTCACCACTGAGTGAAGGGTGGGGCCCGAGAGAGGTCCTCTCTGAGCCTCAAAGTCCTACACCAGCTGCCAGTGATCTCCCAGAGTGACTTCAGCCCTGAGAACAGGCTCAGCTTCTGGACCTTTGCTGCTTCAGCTGGGTGAGAATATTGGTCAGTAAACCAATGAAGTCTCACCATTAACTGCTCAGTGGAATCGCCTGGGGACCTGTAGAAACTGCTAGACCTAGGTCCCAGCCCCATAGATACTGATTTCATTGGTTGGGGTGTGGCCTGAATGTCCCAATTTTTTAGAGGTCTCTTGGTGATGCTCATATTGAGAAGCACTACCTTAGACGTTCTTTTTTAGCTATGCTTTAACCATTTTTCAATAGCGGTTTTTGTCAGGGTGCCTGGGTGGCTCAGTCGGTTGAGTGTCCGACTTCAGCTCAGATCACGATCTCACGGTTTGTGAGTTTGAGCCCTGCATCGGGCTCAGTGCTGACAGCTCAGAGCCTGGAGCCTGCTTTAGATTCTGTGTCTTCCTCTCTCTGGCTCTCTGTTTCTCTCAAAAATAAATAAACATTAAAAAATTAATATCTAGGTTCTTGTCTAATTAAAACATATTTCTATTAATTTGAAACTTCTGGAGAGAGCCAACCTAGGAAGAATGCTATCAAAAATGCCTGTCCCCAAGCAACAGTGGTAGAATGCCCCAAACCTCCCGTGTCAGCCATGGGCTGAAGTCTCGACCCTAAAGCTCAGCCCAGCAAAAGAAACTATCCTAGTTTTTTAAATCTTTGCCAGAATTGCCAGTTGCATCAAAAATTTAGGATTGTTTTCTTTGTCTTGAACAATGCCATCTCTGGCTGGAAATGTGGTCTGGAGAAACCAATGGCCTCTAAACTCTTCAGTTGTTTGAAGCCCGTAACCCTAACTGAAGAGCCCCTAACGCAAGAAGGAAAGGATTGAGATTACACGCACAAGGGCGTCTGAAAACACCTCCAGGGTCAAAGCCAGCTAAAAGTAGAGCAGTTCTTCCCACCACCCTGAGACCCTCAAAGAAGATTATACTCCATGTACTTCTCTGTCCCCATGTAGATGTCACCAGGTGACTCATCTCCAAGGGGATTCTTTCAAGAATGGGTCTTTGCAGTTCTTTTACTTAGGATTTTCAGCAAGGACTGGGATTATTCCCAAGATTCTTACCTGTTTTAGATCACCCTTCCGTTCATAAACTAGGACCCTCACTAGTTAGCCAGGCTTCATTAGAATGCTAGATCACCTGACCTAAGAAATGGGCCACTTGTCTTCCTGATTTTAGGAGAGTGAACTACAGGCAGGAGCACATGGGCTATGGGGCCAGAGGGAGTGGGCAAAAGTGCTTCACAGTGATTTGACCCTGAGCAAGTTACTAAAGTTCTTTTATCCTGTTTTGTCACCTGTAAATAAGATCTCTTGGGATTATTCTAAAGTTCAAATAAAATGATGGCCATGAAAGTACCTGGCACCGGGTAGATACTCAATAAATAATTATTGAAAGAATTAAATGATCAGGGTTTGGATGGAGGAAGCATTCTGTATTTTACCAGTTTCCGAGATTTAAAACATCCTTGTGGGTTTTTTTCTTGTTTATTAATCATTAATTTACAAAGCAGATACTTAAGGAAAAAGTTAATAGCTCCAATCTTTAAGACCTCCTTCCTCCAAATATCAATGTTTAAATCTTGGAATGTATTCTTACACACTTTTCTCTGTGCTTATACAAATACATACATACAGGTTTTGTGTTGCAATTTGTTTATACAAAGATGGGATCACATAAAACTGCTTTGTACCCTGCTTTATCCACAGATATCCTTCTAGGTCAGAGTGTACAGATCTAAGCCATTCATTTTTTTTTTTAAGTGAGGTCCATGCTGTGTGGGGCCCAATTTGGGGCTTGAATTAATGACCCTGAGATCAAGACCTGAGATGAGATCAAGAGTCAGACGGCTGACTGAGCTCCCTACGTGCCCCCTAAGCCATTCTCTTTAATAGCTGTATAGTAATCCCCAATATGGTGAAAAATACTTTAGCCATTCTCTTAAAACGATAGACATTAAGGATCTTTCCAAATTTCTGCCCCTAAAAACAACAATGCAATAAATATGCATATCTATTTGTGCTTTTATTCTGTGATTACCTCATTTTTCTTTGACTGTTACTTGGTATTGTGTTTAGACACTTCAGAGTACAGAAAGCTAATGAAGGTAGGAAAGACCAGGTGAGGCCACTGCAGAGAAGTTCAATTCCATACAACAAAATTGGACAGTTTCTGACAAACACCAACTTATTTTCATCTTTAAAGGCCATGGCTGTCACTTCCTTGACATAACTGTTTTTCTCTCTCTCTCTCTCTTTCTGTGTGTGTGTGTGTGTGTGTGTGTAAGACACACACACACACACACACACACCCACAGCCTCCAATTCAGCCTTCCTGAATACAGGCTTTCCTCCATTTCCTGTTTGAGGGTAGAGGCAAACCTCAGCCACTGTGGTAACTATAGCACTCAGCATAGAACCAACTAGAGAGGTGTCCCTTGAAGAGAAAGTCCCTGATCATTGGGACCCACCCTTTTGACCCTTCCATTAACTGATGGCACTGTACTCTTCCTGATGTCTAATGCCTCTCCTCTTAGCTGAGGGATGAGCCCCTTGGCCTGACTTTTATTCAGGTTTAATCTTACTGTTCTCAAGCTTGATCCCCCATGACTGGTTGACTCTTTCTTAAGTCTTTCATCTCTCCAAATTTTTTATCTGTAGTCCAGAGACTTCCTTTCTACAGAATAGATCATGGCTGCTCTATCTCTGATAAACAGCCCTATGGCAGATATAGCCAGCCAAAATGCATGCCTCCCCATCATGTTCATAGTTACAGAGTTTTTCCTGACAAGCAGGTCAACAGACAAAATTACCTTTCCCACTCACCATCCCTGTGGGTCAAGATGTGACCCATGATTGATTACCGCCAATGGGATGTTAGAGTACGTGAAGTGTCTTCATCCCAGCCAAGGCTTTTAAGAAAGGGTTTGCCTTCTCCGTGTGTTCTCTTTCTCCGTGTACCAGTTGCAATCACAAGGACCTAGAGGATGGAAGAGCCACAATATGGAAGGAGTCTGGGTCCCTGTGTTCACTGCATGAGCACAGCTGCCTGCTGCTTAGTAGGATTTGCTTTAGACAGTTACAGGAGTGAGAAATGAATTACAATTACATTTGAGCCACTACACTGCAACCTAGTTACAATGGCTAACATTACCGTAGCTAATGCAAGTCCTAAACAAGAACAGCCACAGTGCTGGAACACAAAGAAAGAGCTGGAACACAAACCCAGGTTCCTGAAGACAAACCCTGTGTTCTTAACCATCATGCCACATGGCTGCTAGAGACCCGCCTCTTTCCTCTAGGAGATCTTCTCTAGGTCAGTGACTTACCCTTTTTCAATTCATGGACCTTTTCAGTTTAGGTGAAATCCTATCCTGCATTCTCTCCTTTTCTTTTTGGGGCAGAAACCAGAGAGGTTCAAAATGAGATTTGTCGTGAATAAATAATTAATTCATGCCAGAAAAAAGAATATGGATTTTATTATGGTGCCAGAAACAAATATTTATCAAGTGACTACAGGATACTTCTTTGGTATCCATCTGGAAGAGCCCTGGATTTCTACAATCCTCAAGACCACACTTTGATTATTACCAACCCAGCTGAATTCTGAAGCTTAGAAAACCCAATTACCTTTCGCACTGACATTCATTTAGTTTTTCTAAATAAGATATGACACATTCATTATGAGATAGGTTGATGGGTAATGAGTTTTTCAGAATATTTTAATTGAGGTTTATAGTCAGTAGTTGGTATAAATTAATATTATATTAAATAATTTATGAATTCATGGTCTGGCTATGCAAAATGAAAGTGTCTTCCTGATTTCTGATTGAGAACCCAAAGGTGTTTCATTTAGTAACTTTGGTAGGAAATGAGTCACCAGGACTAATTAATTGGTTATAAGAAATTCCTTGCCATCGTGTCATTTTCTCCGCACCTTCCTCTGTTTTAGAACAATGTCCTGCTTGTGGTTATGACACGGCCTTTGTTTTAAAACTATTGAATCTACTTCCCTGCACCACTATGTAAGTGCACAAGGTAGAAAAGCAATACTTATGGGAAAAAAGGTTTTATTTTCACCCTCCAGACTAGGCATTCAAACTTTCTTGGTGATTATTTACTACTAGAGTCTCTCTTCTTTTATATTCAATCAATACCTTATTTGCTTTTTGGCTTTGCAGAAAATAGTGGCCTGTGTCCTGACTCTGGTGGAGCAAAGATGAAGCTGGAAGTGACTTCTTTAATTTTCTGCCTCATAAAGTTACTTCGCTCCAGATGTCTGTTAGTTCTCATAGAAATCACAGTCGGTAATGACGTGTCATCTCACCTTGTGAGGGGGGGCCTTTTTAGGTCACAGAGCATCCCCACGTATTAGAAATGGCAATTCAAAGACAGCCGGGAGCCCATACTTCACCTTAGGAGCAGTTTAGACAGGAGGGTTTAAGATGAAAACGGTGTTGACTCTTCTAGACAGTGAGGAGAAAGGACTTTACTAATTCATCACAAAGCATCTGTTTCCTCTTTCCAGTGATGTGAAGGGCTCTTGTCCCTTCTGCTTAAGGCGGCTGGTTTTAAGAAATGTCATTGTCTCAGATGCAAATCAGATTGAGAATGAAGCACCAGGCAACTCTGTCAGGCTAAGTAATTTTTTAAGGGAAGTAATAAATGCCTCAGGAGGAATAATTAGGCGTGGGATGTTCTGTATGGGGGTAATAAATCTGTGTCCTTGCAGTTCTGGCTAAACCAAGAGTGGGAGTGGAAGAGAGCACGGGGCTTCTCGGAGTTCCCACACCGGTCTCCCACACTGCAAGTGGGGACACCGGTCCCTAAGGAGACAGAGCTTTCACTTTCTGGACCCTTGGCCAAGAGCAGGAGAGGCTAATGTGAGGACTGAGGAGAATGGGGGTGCTGTTCAGGAAGAGACCCCTGGGACCCCAGACGGCCTCTGTAGATGGGGGCAGCTCCACTCTGGGCCTTGCCAGGGCCACTCCCTACCATGCAGTTTGGTGCCCGGAGCCCATTTGCCAAGCAGTCACCCGGGGGTGTTGCCTCTGTGAGAGTCAGAGCTGGAGAGCCACCCAGCGTGCCTGTCAGGGAGGCGCCGTTGCCTGGGAGGACATTCTTCAGCCACCACAGTGGGACCTCATGAAGCTTAGCACTGGGCCCACGCCCTGGAGTGCTGAGGCCTGGAAGGCTTTTGCCAAAGGCGGCCTGGGAGGGGCTGAATAACAGGTTTTATGAATTGTGTAGGCAACCCGTCGGCAATTAAAAGCCTCTTTTGAGTTCCCTCCACTTCCCAAGCTGATTTGGGGGCCACCTCCCCATAAACACTTAGGCAAGGATCGTTAAGGAAATATAAATTTAATAAGTTTTGCAGTAAAGGCAAACGCAACAATGAAAAAAATTAAAAGTAAATGTTTTGAATTATGCCCTCTTTGACTACACTTGAAATTTGTTGTCCATTCGCCTCTTATCAGAAAGAGTCCTAGATAAATCACCATGGTTTTGAAATCTAAATTGTATTTCAAGTCTTATTTTCTCTCTCGTTTCTTTTATGGTCAGCCGGACCCCTGATTTGCATAGCTGGTGTGCCAATATAGTACTAACAATGCTCTCCCCAATACACTAAAATAAAAATTCTAAATGCCCACTTCCTCTTTCCAAAAGTACACACATGTGTATCACTTCCTAAATTATATTCATTGTCAAGAATCTTAGACCATAAGATCATCCAGCAGTTGGTTCTCATCTGAGGCAGTTAACTACTTCTTTAAAACATCACAGTTGCCTTCCTATCTCAGGAGTCTCTCTGTATTTGCTGGCTGGAGCCAGATACCCACACCTATCCTCAGAATCTTACGTTTCAAAGAAAGCTCGGAGTTCACAAACCAATGACTCTCGTTTCAGGTGTGTGCATGGATTTTCCTACACTACCAATTAATTAGGCAAGCAGCATTGCTTTCACATCATGCCAGAAAATGAAAGCCAAATCTTAGGGCTACTTCAGATTTCCGAGACAAGCAGTTGTGGTCATTCCCAACTCAAAGTTACCCAGGCTTCTTGGCTCAAGATGAAAGCATTTTCACTGGGAATTCCTTTGGCTTCAGTTTCCAGGCCGGTCATGCAAACCTCCAAAAACATGGATCGGTCTCACCACACTGCAAGTGGGGGTGCTGAGTCTTTAGGAAGATGGTGGCTTTACCTTCCAAGTCCTGAAGCCAAGGGAGCAGGAGGCGGGTGAACGTGATGACTTGTCCAAATAAGATCGGAGAATGGAAGAGGAATTTGATAAACGAATATCAGAGGCAGCTGGGAAGTGGGAAAAAAAGATATGGAGGTTGAGAAGTGTGGACGGGGAGTTGGACCACTCGTTATGTACATGTCTCCCAGAAGTGACATACGCAAATGTGTGTAGGGGCTAGACTGGTAACACAAGTAACTGAAATACATTGGGTGTAAGACACTAAGGAATGGTGGGGAACACATGCCCTGACTAAAGGGATTCACAGTTCAATAAATGAGAATACTCATCTAAAAGTTCATAAATGGGTTCACCTGGCTTCTGCAAGACTTTTTTAAGATTTCAAAATATCCTGGAATTCTTACAGAGTACAGTACTCCTTAACTAATATTTTAGCTATATGACATTGGCCACCACTGAAACCATTCTAAGAGCCCCACAAAATGTATTCTTATGTTTACTGACAGAATGATACTACTACAATCTTACACAACAACTTCATGAGTGCCTGGAAAGATATTCTTTTCAGGTTTCAGAATGAACAATAATCAAATTTCTCTGATGATCACTGTAAACTTTTTGACTGATAATGTTGCCCTCCTTGCATTGGTTTCCAAGAAGCAAAGAACTACATTTGCAGCCTACTTATAAATTGGGGTAATATGACTCTTAGTTTTCTATATTGTTTCTTTAAGTTACGATATCCAAGAAAGGTATCATAAGCAAATAAATATCTGTACATCTATCTATCATCCATCTATCTATCTACCTATTTTTACTTAGGTATTTATCTCTATATATTTATTTAGCCCTCTCTGGCTGTCAGTACCTGCAATCTTCTCCCAGTGGCAGCATCCATGTAGCTGCCAAAGACAGAAATCCATTTTTCTAGAAGATAAAGTGAGTAAAAACCAAGTCTTGATGTCATTTATAC
This sequence comes from Acinonyx jubatus, assembly GCF_027475565.1. Lineage (NCBI taxonomy): Eukaryota > Metazoa > Chordata > Mammalia > Carnivora > Felidae > Acinonyx > Acinonyx jubatus. The sequence continues at coordinate 103,423,814 of NC_069384.1, read as the reverse complement.
CCCCAAAAAACCTATTTTGTCTGTCATCTCTTCCATGTGTCCACTGCCATATTGTAATTAAATTACATTCCTGTGGTCAGTGGTAGCTACAGTTTCTTTTTAAAAAGTTTATTTATTTATTTTTGAGAGAAAGAGCACACGAGAGGAGCAGATTGAGAGGGAGAGAGAGAATCACAAGCAGGCTTTGCACTGGCAATGCAGAGTGCAACATGGGACTCGAACTCATGAACCATGAGATCATGACCTGAGTAAAAACCAAGAGTTGGTTGCTTAACTGACTGAGCTACCCAGGTGCCCCAGCTACGGTTTTTATATTCCCAGTACATGTTCCCATTCTTCTTCTAGTTCCTTTGGGGATCTCTTTCCCAACTCTGTGTGGTTCTGCTGGGGCCATCAGACTTGGCACCTGCCCCTCTTGGTCACAGGAGTGACCCAGGTACTTACCCAGAATAGAATTCCCACTCCCCCAACCTCCATTAATAATTGGTTTATTGTTGTGCATGTGACCCCAGAAAGCCCATCAGAAACTTGCCTGGAATTGGTATATGGATACTGGAATTGCTAAACTGAGAAAACAAGGGCCCGGCAGCCATCTCAGAAGCTAAGGAGAGCAGCAGAGCTGAGAGATGGTGAAGGAGGAGAAAGAATTGATGACAACTTATGAGCTCTTGGATTTAGTCTGAAGCCAGATCGTCTCCTGAACATAATATCCCATTTTGCTTATACTTGCCTTCCCACTGAGCCTAACTCAAGCCACTCTCCATCTGATTTTGAGCAGGTGACATCTGAGCTTCTTGTTGATCTGGAGATCCTCCTGGCCTCCAAGGAGACATGACATTCATCTTTCCTGAAATGCCCTCCTCCCTATTTTGAGCTCAAATGCCATATCCTCTGGAAAGTCTCCCTTTGCTTCCCTAGAAGAAATTTGCTGTTTATTCTCCTTTGCTCCCACAGTATTTCATTCGGGTAATTGTAGAGTTTTATCATTGTTTTTGCCTTTCTGCAGCCAGCGTATAAGCTCCCTGAGAACAGGGAAGGGCATTTATCTGTGTTTCTGCAAATGGCACTTGATAGGAGCTGAATAAATATACAGTGAACGAGTCAGTGAATGAATATGCTATCTCACCTTACAGAGAAATCCTACCCCCAGCTTCTCTTTTCACATGCGGTTCCTCACCATCATTTCCACACAAGTTCTTGGGCTTATACAACAACTGAAAACTCCATGTCTTTTCAAGACTGCAGGTATCTTAAAAGTCCTCATTTGAAATTCATTGTTCTCAGAAAGCTTCTGAGGCCAAAGCCAATTGTGAAACACATTAGGCCCTAGTGTCACAGATTAATGAACTTTATGAACTGGGAGGAGAGGCTTGAGGTCCAACTTTCCATTAATTGTTTATAAAATTATAAACATCTTTAAGAGGAAAAGACTTGAATACAAGGTATGTCAGATTGATCTACTAAGCTGAAAGGGCCCATATAGTATGGAATGACTCTCCTCAGTTCCCTGAGTAGATGTTAAAAGGACAATACTCAGAACCTCAGTCAGTATTCTCTGGGCTAAGATAAATGTGCCTCAGGGGCATTTGGGAAGGGATTTTAGGCTTGTTGGCTTTCCTGTTGGAGAGTCTATGGTTTCTCTAACTGACTATCAGAGGAGAACCTTGGACTGTGCCCTGAAGTGGAGCTAGGTCCCTTCTTGCTAACTCTATGATGCAGAGCTGCAGAGATGCAGAAATTAGTTGTATGATGTTAGATTGCTTTCGTGAAGTTCCAACAGCTGAATCAAAACCGGGGAAAATGAGAGGCTACAGTGAAATAAAGGTAGTAATAAGAATACCTTTCATTTATGCTTTCTGGGGAACTAAGCAGTATCCTGTTAGCCTTGAAAAGTTATTGAAACTTCCCAGAGGTGTCCAACTTGCCCCCAGGAAATAATCTAGACCTTTTCACATTATTTCATATGATCTCAGAATTTTCCTGAGAATAAGGTAAAGCAAGCAGGTGTGCTTTTTTTTTTTTTTTTTTTTTTTTTTTTTTTCAGAAAGAGAAATGGACAGAGAGGGATTAAGAAGGGCATTTCCCCAGGCTTATAGTAACCACGCAGCCAGGATTAGAACGTCACGCTTCTATTATTGGCCTAGTGCTCTTCAGATCTGTTTGCGTAGCCCCCAGAAAAATGTTGAAAACAATGGACTCCTCTTACAGTACTAAATTCACTTCAAAATTTATCCATCATACGTTTAAAGAATTGCAAAGAATATAATTTCCAGAACTTTCTAAATATTAACATTTAAAAATATATTTGATATATCCAATGGAATGTATCTTTTAAATATATCAAATGAAACTTAAATACCAAAGCAATTTGACTATCACTTCTATTTTTTTAATGAATAAATGAGCAAGCTCTTCTGTTTTTAAAATCTTTTTTAATTTTTTTAATTTTTAATGTTTTTACTTATTTTTGAGACAGAGAGAGACAGAGCATGAGCAGGGGAGGGGCAGAGAGAGAGGGAGACACAGAATCCAAAGCAGGTTCCAGGCTTTGAGCTGTCAGCACAGAGCCCGACGCAGGGCTCAAACTCACAGACTGAGATCATGACCTGAGCTGAAGTCGGACGCTTAACCAACGGAGCCACCCAGGCGCCCTCTGAGCAAGCTCTTCTTTAACTGTTGGAAATTATATATTTATATCATTTACTTATTCTTGAATTTATATTTCCATTCCACTTCCCCCTGAAGATTTAGTCCTAATGTAATTTTATTTCATTTTTTGAAATATTTTATTGATCACCCTATCAAACTTCTTTGCACATAGTATATAAATATCAATTTAAAATTTTTAAAGTCTCCTGTGACCATAAGGTTCTAAGTGATAAAATTCTTCTATATTGTTACTATGAGAATTACTATCATTAATCAATTAAAACAATATAAATATATTATAAACTTTGAACAACTGTGGAATAAAAAGGAAAATTATATTGGAAATGCACCTTTTATTGAGAGGAGCTTGTTTTCATTTCCAACTCATTCAAGTATTCAATGAATATTACTTATTAACAGAATAAGACTAGAGTTCTCCATCATGTCTACCTCCATTTTTGGTTTTTTTTTTTTTTATGTTTGTTTATTTTTGAGAGAGAGTGAGAGAGAGAGCAGGTGAGGGGCAGAGAGAGAGAGGGAGTCACAGAATCCAAAGCAGACTCCAGGCTCTGAACTGTCAGCACAGAGCCAGATGTGGGGCTTGAACTCACGAACCACAAGATCATGACCTGGACTACAGTCAGACGCTTAAACCGACTGAGCCACCCAGGTGCCCTTCCATTTTGTTTTTTATAGATGTTAACCTTTGAGAAAACTTGTTCATTAGTAAGTAGGTGGAAATGGAAGGAGTCTTGTTACACCAATGTCAATCAGTTCCTTGAGTTCCCTTTGAAGTATATGCCAAATATCACATTGTGATTAATCTACCATCAAAAATTACTTTTAACAATCTATCGAATGACAATTCCATTAGGTTCTACTTAAATTTTGTTGACAAAAGCATTGGAAACCACTTGACTTGCAAAAGGTATTAGCCAGTCATTAGAGTCATTTACCCCTAAACATTTCTTCTCCGGTGCTTTTTACCACCTCGGGGAATGCATCTCAATAAGCCTGGAAGAAAAGGCATTCATTTATTAAGAGAAGCCTGTAAAAGGGAAGATGGGGGGAAATGTCAGCAGGACAACTTTTCAGCAGTTCCCAGGCAGATCACCTTTCAGAAATGGTTCGTGTGGAAGTTGAGGATCTGGAAACTGATTCCTCTAAAGCTATCTATCCCCACCCATTTCATGGAAAGTCTTTGTAAACTCTTTTGGGGTATGCATACTGGAGTTTGAAGACCATTGTATTGGTTCATTCTTCTACCACCTTTAAATATATCCTTCACATCTGCACTCCATTATTACACCTTGTACATCAATCACCAACATTGTGGTGGGCATTCTTCCAGTTATTGAAGATATGACAATCAATAAAAGAAACAAAATTCCTGTCCTCTGTGCTAGTAGAGGAGATAGTAAATTATCAGAACTTGACTCCATTTTACAGTGAGCAAACTAAGGACACAATAGACTGAGAAATAGAAAGCTCAGGCCATTGCTGATTCTGGAACACAGCTGTCATGTCTCTCCGTAGCCTGCAAGGGCAGGGCATTATGACCTTTGTCCTATGTTTCTCCAGCACCGAGTAGAATGCCAAGCGCATAATTGGCTATCCATACATATTTGTTTAATTAATTGACTGAAGTTACAAGCCAAAAAATTGTATTCATCCTTCCAAAGTGCCTGATAAATTGTCCCTTAAATGAGGGCTACTATAGAGCCATTTACAAAATCACAGCATTTTTAGATTCAGAAGGAAACTTAGTGACCACTTGGTCCTATTTCTCCTTTACTTTTTGGGGGGGAACTGTATGTTTTCCATCAACCTTATTTTCATTTCTGTTTATAGTCTGTGGACGGAGCAACTTAGGATCCCTCAGGGGTTGTTCCCACACATTCAGGGGCCCGAGCAGTGGGAGCTGCAGCCCAGTCCTGAGCAGTGGCTGAGAGCCCCAGTCTTCAGTAGGGAACTGCTGGACCGGCACTGAGGACCCCGCATGTCTCAGACCACCTGAGACCTCAGGTTGAGTAGCAGTAAATTCGGGACCCGGGGCAGTCCATTCACCTGGAAATCCCTCCTTGGTCACAGCCTTTTCAGCATCAGCCTGCTCTTCCTTCTCAGTCTCTTCAGGATCTCTGTGGAAGGAGAGAGAGGTCAGGTGTGGCCTCCCACGGGTGTTCATGGGAGATGGTGCATGGGAGCGTGTGCAGAACCTCCCAGGCCAGCATCCACCGCCTCGGACCCACTGAGTGAGCTCCTTTGCTGTTGCGTGGGATGGCAGTGTCCACACAGCGCCGTGGAGAGTCTGGGTTACACAGAGCAATGGTAGGCAGGTTAATATAAGACACCTCTGTGAGAGGCTGGTGGTCAGCCCTGAATCAGTGACCAGCAGAAGACACAGTTCCCGGGAGGCAGCCTGGACCTGGCTAGTGAAGGTTCCAGGAGTGAAGTGGCCCACAGTAGGAGGGGCTCCAGTGGCAGCGGTCGAGTTGAGCACAGCCCAGTGGCCAGTGTTCCTAGAATATGATGCTGACATTAGCCGGGTTTTTGATGGCAACAATGGAACAAGCTGCCGACAGAAGCTTCTCATAGATCTCTCCAGATTTGTAATGCACCATCACTTTCTTTTCGGTAGATGTACTATTCTGTTTGGAAGTCAATGTTAGTGTCATCTAAGCGAGTTCTGCTGCAAGGAATTAGAGGACATCCTCCTCCCTTTGCAGGACGTCAAGGGCTCCGGACATTGTGCAAGTTTCCCTTTAAGTTATGACTGGAACCCAAAGCAATGTCATTTGGACTCTCAGCACAGAAAGGCCATTTCACCTTTTCTTGAAGAAGAGAAATGAAGCCTGGAAAGACGAAGTGACTTGTCAAGTTTATGAATCAAGTCAGTGATAGATCCTGTATTTGTGGCCAGTGGAAAATCTCTAGATCCTTTCAATCCAGGCAAATTCTGTATCCAGGGTCCTTTAACACAGCCCAATTCCATAGCCTCTGGAAACACCCCTGCCCTGTACCCAAGTAACCTCCCAACAAAACCTTAGCATCTACAATAAAAAGTGATATAAGAAAATGTTTCTCTCTATTTCATGAATTCCCTTGGAATTCACAGGAAACATATGACGGAAACAATTGTTCACTTGGGTCATTTAGAGTGGCTATCCCTATAATCCAAACTGTGGTTTCTTGTTTTCAGCTTTGAGAGTATGAATGAAATTTTTAATGAATGGGAGTCTTCCACAGTTTCACTGTGAATTTAGTATCTATACTGAAGCCCAGAAGTCAAATTTCCCATAAAAGGTTAGCAGGATTACTGGTCAGGAAGATTCCCTTTGGCAGAGAAATAATAGCTCAAGCAGAAATGCATTTGCTTCTGTTCTGAGATCTCTGGGGCAAGTCCTTGAAGACTGTGGCCCCTACCATAGGGAAGTCCCCAGTGGCTAAATAAAGAGGTTCCAAGTAAAAGAAAGAAAGAATTATTTAATTACATGGGCACAAATGGAAACCAAACGAGTAAATAAAGGAAAAGTCTCTGAGAGGAGAATTTGTTGGTTTGGTTTCTGAGTCTGCCCCCCATGGTTTCATTTTGCATATCTGTGGCATTTGGTTGAGGTGATGTGCGGTGAGAAGTTTCTGCTTGTGCCTTTCCAATAAGAAATACTGGAAGCCACACTCAAGGGTAGGATCCCAAGAAACCCAAAAGAAAGAATCCTTTCACAGCTATCCTTCACCCTCCACTGATGATTCCCAGATAATTAGCTCCACCCCCGAGCTCTCTTCTGCATTCTAAGCTGGCTTTCTCATTCCCTCCTGAAAGTCTCTACTGGAAACTTCCAAAGACATCTCAGATCTATTCTCATTGTCTTTGGCCCCAAAACTGTTCATTCTCCTGTTTTCTCTTGCTCAGCAAACCACCCCACCATTTACCCAGGTACCCAAGTCTGAAACTTGGAATTTCTTCATGATTCTTTCTCCTGTGCCACTTCAAATTCAGTCATCACCAGGTCCTGTCATTGCTGCCCTGTGAATAAATTTCACACCTTTTTCCTCCTTAGAAGGCATAGTGTCAGTGCCTTAGGGGATCATCAGTTCTCACCAGAGCTCCTACCTGGTGTCCCAGCCTACTTTTAGTCCGTTCCCGTTCATCCTCCACATTGTTCCTCATGGTCTTCCAAAATAAAAGCCCAATTACCTACCTTTCCACTCCTTAAAGTCCTTCAGTGGCCCTGGCAACAGAAACATCTATAAAATATAATGAAACACATAAGGAACCTATAAGTCTGGACACAAGAGTAGGAATTCTAGCCCTGTTACTCATCTTGGGCAAGTCACTTGGCCTGTCTGAGCCTCCATTTCCTTATCCGTAAAATAAGACATTGTGAATTAGAACAATGGATTTAAAGCTTTTTAGTCTAGGACCAATAGTAAGAAACACATTTAGGGGTGCCTGGGTGGCTTAATCAGTCAAGTGTTCAACTCTTTTATTTTTTTAGCGTTTATTTAGTTTTGAGAGAGAAAGAGAGACAGAGTATGAGTAAGGGAGGGACAGAGAGAGAGGGAGGCACAGAATCAGAAGCAGGCTCCAGGCTCTGAGCTGTCAGCACAGAGCCCGATGCAGGGCTCAAACCCACGAACTGTTATATCATGACCTGAGCGGAAGTCAGACGCTTAACAGACTGAGCCACCCAGGCACCCCAAGCGTTCAACTCTTGATTTTGGCCCAGGTCATGGTCTCATGGTTTGTGAGTGTGAGCCCCACATCAGGCTCTGCACTGACATTGCAGAGCCTGCTTGGGATTTGCCCTCTTTGCTCCTTCCCCACACATGTGTGCATGCACACACACTGTCTCAAAATAAATAAACTTAAAAAAAAACAGAAATGCCTTTAAAACCACAGCACACACATACACATGCACAAATATATGTATAAGCACATAACACATACACAAATGCACAAAAAGCCCATACATGCACATGCAGACCACACATGTACAGGTATGCACATAAACTCATACACAGAAGTACAACAAATCATACCATAAAACACAGTTTCCCAATATGAAACATAGCCTTTCTATGTACAATGTACTCTGATACTTTGTTTTAGTCTATATTATTTTTTTTTTAATTTTTAGTGAATGAAGTGATGCTAGTTTTGACCCACAAATTTAATTTCAGAATTCACTGGGAAGCTGTGACCTGCTGTTGATAAATACTGAATTGCATAGTTTCTAAGTTTCCTTCTAACTCTGAAGATTTAGATAGGCCAAGTCAGAAAAGTGAAGAGCTTCTAGAACATAGTGTGAAATGCTAGGAAGAATCCGTTTTAACTAATACCATGAAAATACTCACTTGTATACATAAGGCCATCCCATATCCCTGTCAACGGCTCTCTATGTTGCCACTTGCAGATATGGAAACCACAGATACTAGTTAAAAATGAACCACAGACCTCAGTTTAAAATTGTATAACTGTCTTAATGATAGTATCCACAACTCCCTGTCTCTTTAGGCAGCCAGTCCCTTTTAAAACAACACAAAGAAGTGTGGAGAACAGCTTCTTGTTTTTTTCACTTGATAATATATATTGCAGATCACTCTATATTTGTATGTTCACATATACCTGCTTTTCATGGCTGCATAGTATTCCATTTCTAGACAGAGTTAATTTAATTAATTCATTGCTGGTGGCCAGTTACACTGAACCACAAACACCTTAGAAGTGGAATTCCAAAGGCAAAGAATATATGTGGTTTTCATTTGATAGATATTGCCAAGTTATCTTCCATGGAAATTTTACCAGTTTACACCCCCAATTAACCGGGTATGGGTGCCAGTTATCCCAGATCTTTACCAACATTTGCTTGTGAATCAGCCACATGGCTTCATATCTCAGCTTCTGCATAAGTTATGTGACCTTTAACAAGTGGCTGAATCACTCTGAGCCTTGGTTTCCCTGCCTTTTGGCAACACCCACAGGGTTGTTACAAAAGTTAAAGGCAGTAATGAATGAAGAAGATACTTTATAATTTATCAGATGTGTTTGGCAGCATCTCATTTTTTACCAGCCCCATCCCAGTAATAATAATATATTTAACTTTAACATACTGTTGTAAGCTAACTCACAGCTCCTCAAAGGCTGTCAAATTTAAATAGTATGCCTTCTAGCCTCTGTGGCAAACTCTATGCCCAATCAGTGTTGGCACATGATGTCCCAGAGCACACATCTTTGTCTTTAAATATATGGTTTTCAGGGCACCTGGGTGGCTCAGTCAGTTAAGCATCTGACTTTGGTTCAGGTCATGATCTCGCAGTTCACGGGTTCAAGCCCCTTGTCGGGCTCTGTGCTGACAGCTCACAGCCTGGAGCCTGCTTCTGATTCTATGTCTCCCTCTCTCTCTGCCCGTCCCCTGCTTGTGCTTTCTCTCTCTCAAAAATAAATAAAAACATTTTTTAAAAAGTTAAAAATATATATGCAAGTAATTAAACAACTCTTTCTTTCTTTTACTTGGAACCTCTTTATTTAGCCACCAGGGACTTCCCTGGTAGGAGCCACAGTCTTCAAGAACTTACCCCAGAGATCTCAGAACAGAAGCAAATGCAGCATTCCTCCACTGGACTTCTCAGTGTTCCAGCAGCTCTGACCCTTGGCCATCAGTGGACATTCCTGTAAGCGATGAATGCTTTGGAGGGAGAGCCAGGACCCAATGTCACTGTGCCAGACCTGTCAGTCAGGAGGTGGCCAGATAACACTCAGCATGTACACTTTGTCTTGGTTCTTCAAGGGAGACTGATGGGCAAAATGAGCCCAATAGGACAAAGGAAGCATCAGTAAAAAAAAAAAAAAATATGTATATATATATGTGTGTGTGTGTGTGTGTGTGTGTATACACACACATACAAATAGGTATTAAATAGCCACAGAGTAAATAAAACTTCCTCTTGTGGCTTAAAAGCTGAGAACTGAACCCCTTTCCAGCCCAGGAAAATCCAGAGATGAAGGACATTTGGACAGAAGATAACCTCCTACAGGACTGTGCACAGGACTCTGGGAGACAGATACAGGGCTGAAGGAAATTATTGACTTGAGACTGACATATTTTGTTCTAAGCAGTATAGCAAATTCAGTGCTCCTCTTACATCCAGAGAGTGAAACCCTTTACTAACATACCAAGAAAGCAGTACCATATGACAGCTTGATGTACAGGGTCTGGAGCCAAACCCCCTCAGATCCCTCCCTCTTCCACCTGCCCCATTTGCATGCTATGTGATGTTGGCCAATTTCCCTAAGCTCCCTTTGCCTCACCTGCCACACCTGTAAACAATACTTGCCTCAGAGGGTTGGTACATGTGGAAGGCCTTTGAGTCATTCCTGATCCATGGTATAAACTCAATAGATATTAGTTCTTACTAATATTTTAAACACTGTTTCTAGGGGTCCCTGTGTATCCCTCATGAGAGGTTATTGGCCATGGAATGTCCTTAACAGCTCTGGGATAGGGAAGTGAGAGCAAAAGCTTAAGAATGGTGCTGATTTCAGATGCAGAATTGTGCCACCCAAATGGGCAAATCCACTCAGAGTGACCTGCTGGCCACCATGCTTCTCAGGGAGTTCCTAGGGACCATCCCATGTCTGCACCCAATCCCTGAGCCATCAGGCCCCACTGTGCCTGGGCCACATGCCTACTGACCAAGCACCCCTTTCCTCAGGCTCAGGGGTCCCTTCACCTAGATTTTCCTAGCTCTTCCCTTCAGCTCCTTTAGCCAAGTCCCTGGCAGCCTGCACTCCGACCAGCCTACTAACTCAGCCTGGCTCCAGGCAATGGCCGACATTCCCTAGGGTGACACTTAGGAGCCCCACTAACCCTGCCAAGACAGTAAGTATCCACCTTTCTGATCATCTGAAATAATTAGCCACCAGCTTGATAAAGACAAATTCAGTAAAAATATATACATGCCATATTCTTGGTATAGGTCAAACTTGTTCCAAAATTTGCTTGGGGCAGCATGAGACACTGCAGAGTGTTTTAAAATAATTTTTTATCTTTGGGGCACCCGGGTGGCTCAGCTGGTTAAGCGTCTGACTCTTGGTTTCAGCACAGGTCATGATCTCCCAGTTGGTGGGTTCAAGCCCCACGTCGGGCTCTGGGCTGACAGTGTAGAGCCTGTTTGGGATTCTCTCTCTCTCCCTCTCTTTCTGCCCCTCCTCTGCTTGTGCTCTCTCTCGAAATAAATAAGTAAACATTTAAAAAAATTAAAAAATAAAATAAAATAGTGTTTGATCTCTTAGAAATATATGCCGGTCCCATTTGGAGAGCTCAGAATTAAACACACTAAGAGTCCTTATCACATTGAATTCCCATTTTCATGCTATAGGACAAAAACTCAGATCTATATTCTATGGGTTTAAATGACACAATCAAGCTTAAGGCAACCAAAACAAAATGAAATAAAACAAAGCACTAAGAAGGATGTGTGCATAGTGGCTTAAAGAGCAGCCAGTGAGCACAGACCTTCTGAGTTCAAAGCCTTGGTCTTCCACAAGTAGCTGGCTGGGCTTGGACAAGCTAATTAACCTAGCGGTGCCTGTTCCTCCATCTGGAAAATAGGGATAATCATAGTACCTGCCTCATGGGCTTGTTTTAAGAAATGAAGGGTGTAATGTGTGTAGCATATTTAGAATAGTGCCTGACACATTGTTGATGTTTATAAAGTTTAGCTATCCTTCCATTTGTCCTTCTTATATTATGTGCTGGTCAGATAAATCAGCATTTCCTAATGGCTGGCCCATGGGACTCAAAGAGGCCACAAAAACTTACCACTAAATGGACTTAATTTGTAAGACAAAAACTCATGCTATGCTTAATCAGCAAGGTAAGTTATCACATTGGATGTGATTTGTATTTTCAGTGACACAATAAATAAGGACAAAATGATTATTCAGATGTTTTACTCTTTTTATTGTAAATCTTCATAAGAATGTAGTCTGTGCTCGCACACCTTTAACAGGCTGTGAAGGAGAATTTTCATGTTTGACCAGTCCACAATAAACCCATGTTGGGAGGTGTTGCTAGGAGAGGAAGCACTTGGAAGGCAGCTGCTGCCCTCCTTAGTTCCCAGGTGAATGTAGGCACAGTTGACTAATGACTGTCCCAGGACACATTCAACGTCAATAACAACATTGAAATAATTAGAAAATAGTGACTCAAAACAGTGTGCTAAATATACATGCGATACATATAAGAAAGGCATAATATTCACAATATGTTAAAACATCTTACTTATCCATTAGGAACAGGCTAACAATGCGATTTATAAATGACAAAAGAGAATAAATGGGCAGCTTATAAAAGAAATGCAAATGACTACACAACATGAAAAGATGCTTAACCTCACTAACAATAAACAAAATGTCACCCAGATATATTTACTCCTGACACATGGGCAAAGGTAAAAATAAATCATTGATAATACTCAGGATTAGTAACAGTTCAGTGGCAATGTGAACGGTACAGCCTATAGCAAGAATGCTACAAGACCTTTCTCCTTCTCAGGTTCAAAGCCAGCTGGAAAAAATTGCCTCCAAATTCATCAAGTCCCATGAGTTCTACTGGAGTCTTACGCACTTCCCTAAAGCAATCACTGTGGCCATGGAAGCTAGCACCATAGCTGGCTCAGTGTGAACCAGTGTTGGAACCCCACCCAATGGAGACAAAAAATTGGGAGTTTTCAGCATGAAGACAGCACTTAAAGCCACAAAAATGAATATGTTCACTCAGGCAGAAAATTTAGAGAAGAGCCCCGCACCACTTGGGAAACTACATGACCACAGATATTGTGTGTATCTTTCCAAAATTGTTTCATGCTTTTAGATTCTTACTTATGTACGTATGCTTTGTTTTGTTAATATACAAGAGTTTAGCTCATGTGTATCTTTCTACACGTTTGTTTGTTTGTTTGTTTGTTTCACTTACCAGTATGTCCCAGAGAAATTTCCATGCCTGGAATCCCCAAAGTTCAGGGCTTCCCTGGTCCATTTCTCTGAAGAATTAACTGACTGGGTCCAAGAAGAAAGTGGAGGTGGTCTGCTCCTTACGCCCCAACCCACAACCCACCTCACCCCCACCTTCCTGATAACAGTGCCACCAGTTCCTGAGGCTTAGAAGGAACTATCTCTTCTTATGCTTTATTTTTTGTTACCCTTTTCAGAATTTATTGCCATGATTTGGTCTCTTTGGGAATACATTTGTGCTGTCATTTCAATAAGTTTTGAGGAGCAAAAGTGTGTAAGTCATATGGTCAGCCTGCTATAGCAAAGCAAAAGTCTCCATAATATACTTTGAAGGAATAAAAGTAAGTTTTAGAAATATCTACATATACACATATCTACATATATGTATATAATACATATATTTACATGTAATGCCATTTTTAATTAATAACTGTATGCTCTGTATGTTTAGAAGTTAAGCAAGAAACTTCTAAAGTATACATCTCTGTATGTTAAAAAGTTTCTTGAATGGGCATCGATTATTTTTACAAAGAAAGATTTTTAAAAATCAGTAAGCTGATTTTTAATTTTTTAAGAGAGAACATGGTCATTAAAAAATTATTAAAAATTCGGGGCGCCTGGGTGGCTCAGTCCATTAAGCGTCTGACTTCAGCCCAGGTCATGATCTTGGGGTTTGTGGGTTTGAACCCCGGGCGAGCTCTGTGGTGACAGCTCAGAGCCTGGAGCCTACTTTGGATTTTGTGTGTCCCTCTCTCTCTCTCTCTCTGTCTCTCTCCCTCTGGTGCTCTCTCTCTGTCTCTCAAAAATGAATAAGTGTTGAAAAAAAATTTTTTAATTAAAAAAAATTATTGAAAAGCCAAGAAGAAAAATGAAGTAAAAAAAAAAAAAACCCTTTCATGAAGTGTTGAATTACTACATCATACACCTGAAACTAATATAACACTGTATGTTAGCTAACTGGAATTAAAATGAAAGCTTAAAAAGAAACCTTCCATAATCTCCTTTCACTTTGGTGATAACTATTTGTCAGGTAAATATTTTGGCTTGAATCCGCTTTATCTTTCCCTCCTGCAAGCATGCACATGCTTTTTCTCCCCAGTGCAATAATTTTTATCATAATGATACTTTCTCTTAACAACATGTCAAGAGCATCTTTCCAAATCAATAAAGAAGTATCAACTAATCTAAAAGAATAGATTTAACAGTCTCTGTCCACAGAGCAATAAAATTAGAAATCAATATAGAAAGATAAGAGAGAGTACATTTGGAATTTTAATGATATAATTCTAGTAATATATCAATTCAAGAGGAAATTACAACAAAAATTTCAAAATGTTCAGAACTAAGAGATAACCAAAACTACAAATCAAGAATTGTAAGATGCAATGAATGTTATGTTATGTTATGTTAGTTGTCTTAAATGCATTTATTGGTAAATAAGAAATCTTTGGTAAATAAGTAAGGTTGAAAGTAATCTGTTTTTTAAAATCTGTGTGGTAGTGACATGGGTATTTATTACCAATATATGTTTTTGGTTTTTTTCTCTTCTGGGTATTTGGGATATCTTATATATTAAAACTTTTTAAGAAAAATAAATGAGTTAACTCAGGAAGCATTTGACTCAAAGCAAACTCAAAGAGAGTAGGAAAAAAGAAATAAGTACAAAACCTGAAATTAATTATGATCAATAATTATGTTTTTGAAAAAACAACAAATAAGCCCCTGGTTATACTGATGAAGTAAAAACAAGAGAAGACACAAATTAGGCACAAATGAGCATTGGAAGTGAAGGGAAGATATAACTATACATGCAGTAGAAAGTTTAAAAATATAAAAGAAAAACAATATAAACTTGAAAAATATAAATTATAAAAATAAACTCAAAGAGAAATAGAAGATTTGAATAAACCAATAACTATTTAAAAACTTGAATAAGTTGCAGGGGGAAGAAGTTTCCCTTTCTTCTCTCACAAATGGTACAGTATGGTTTCACAGGCAGGTTTTAACAAACATTCAACAGATTACAGAACATTTTTTTAAATGTTTATTTATTTACTTTTGAGAGAAAGAGATAGAGCACGAGCAGGGTAGGGACAGAGAGAGAGGGAGAGAGAGATCTCAAGCAGGCTTTACAGCATCACTGCAGAGCCCAACGTGGGGCTCGAACTCACAAACCGTGAGATCATGACCTGAGCTGAAATCAAGAGTTGGCTGATTAACTGACTGAGCCACCCAGGAGCCCCCAAAACAGAATATGTTTTAAAGAAAAAAAAGGAAGTTATCAATTTATTTTCTGGAACAAAACTGTCTTAGCTGGGGCTTCCCTGAAAACAAAGCCTGAGACGCAGGCTTCCATAGGGGTAGTTTATTTAGACTATGATCCTGGGAAGCAGAAGTGAGGGACAGAGCATTGAAACAAGGAAGGAGAAAAGCTCACATAGGAATACATCATTGAGGAGCACCTGGGTGGTTCAGTGGGTTAAGCCATCCCACCCTTGATTTCAGCTTAGGTCATGATCTCTCAAATTGTGGGATTGAGCCCCACGCGTTGGGGCAGAGCTTGTCTCAGCCCAGAGTCTGCTTGGGATTCTCCCTCTCCCTCTCTCTGCCCCTCCCTACTTGCGTGCACATGCATGCTCTCTCTCTCTCTCTCTCTCTCTCTCAAAATAAATAAACATAAAAAAAAAAAAAGAATATATCATTGAGTTGGCTTCCACTAAGGGAGACTGAGACCTTCTAAGAGGCCTCTTAATTTCATCTCAGGACTGTCAGCCTGGGAAAAGAAAAGAAGGTGCAATAAGCTCTCCTGAGTGTTTTGGTTAAGGTCTACCCTTGGTCATGAGTGGTCCCACAGGTGTTCACTCCTCACCCGCCTGCACTTCCAGCTGCACGTGTGTGAATGCAGAGCAGGTTTTGTGGGTATCTCATGCTTGTGCCTTGGGAAAGCTCTAGGAAGGATGTTGGAGGAGCAGGGCATGAACCTAGGCCAGGTACAGTAGGTTGTACTGGGACAAAGCCAGCATGGAACTGGTCACCCAGGAGTTAGAGGTAGGGCTGGAAAGATGTTTAATACTCAAGTGATGTCTGACACAAAAACCAAAAACAGATCAAAACTACATAAGAGAAGGAATCTATGGGCCAATCTCACACAGATGGATACAGAAGTACCAAATAAAACCTAAGCAAGTCCAGAAAGGGTTTATCTCAGGAATATAAGAATTAGTCATTAGAAAATACCCATCATGGGGTGCCTGAGTGGCTCAGTTGGTTGGATGTCTGACTTCAGCTCAGGTCATGATCTCGCGGTTTGTGAGTTTGAGCCTCGTGTTGGGCTCTATGCTGACAGCTCAAAGCCTGGAACCTGCTTCGGATTCTGTGTCTCCTCCTCTTTCTGCCCCTCCCATGTTCATGCTCTGTCTCTGTCTCTCAATAATAAATAAACATTAAAAAAATTTTTTTTAAAGAAAAGACCCATCAGTGTGACTTAATATACTAACAGATTAATGAATAAAAACAAAACATGATCATCTTCATGATGTAGAGACAACATTTGAATGTCATTCACAAATTTAAAAACTCTTAAGAAACTAGGAATACAAAGAAACATCCTTTTATTAATACGGCTATCTGTTGAAAACTAACAGCAGCACCACAAAAAAAGATGAAGGCCTAAAAGTTTTCCGTTAAAATCAGGATTGTGTCAAAATGCTCACTATCATCTCTGTATTAAATAAAGAAAACTCCAGTTCCCTCCCATTAGTGATCAGTTGATTTTCAAGAGTATCAAGATGTTCCAATGGAGAAAAAAATTGTCTTTTCAATAAATGGTGCCGGAGAGACTGCTTAGCCACATGCAAAAGAGTGAAGTTGGGCCCCTACTTTATACAACATGAACTTAAAACAGATCAAAGACATCCATGTAAGAGCGAAACTTATAAAATGGTTAAAAGAAAACAGAGGTATAAATAAGCTCAGATTAGGCAATGCTTTCTGAGACTGAAATCTCAAGCAACAAAGCGAAATTAGTCAGGGAGAGACAAATATCATATGACTTCACTCACATGTGGAATTTAAGACGCAAAACAGGTGAACATAAGGGAAGGGAAACAAAATTATGTAAAAACAAGGAGGGGATACTAAACATAAGAGACTCTTAAATACAGAGAACTGAGGGTTGCTGGAGGGTTGTGGTGGGAGGATGGGCTGAATGGGCAAGGGGCATTAAGTGAGACACTTGTTGGCATGAGCACTGGGTGTCATACGTAGGGAATGAACCACTGGAATCTACTCAAATCATTGCACTATATGCTAACTAACTTGGATGTAAATTAAAAAATAAATAAGTAAATACATTTAAAAAAAGAAATCTCAAGCAACAAAAAAGAAAAATACATGAAGTGTACATCATCAAAATTTAAAATTTCTCTGCTTCAAAGAACACCATCAAGAAAGTGAAAATACAACTCACAGAATGGGAGATTTCTGCAAATCATATGCCCGATAAGAGACTTGTATCTAAAAAATATAAAGAACTATTACAACTCAATAATAAGAAGACAACCTGGTTTTAAAATGGGCAAAGGATCTGAATAAACATTACTCTAAAGAAGATCTATCTACAAGTGACCAATAAATATTTGAAAAGATACACAACATCATTAGTCATCAAGGAAATGAAAATCAAAACCATGCTAAGGTACTACTTCAAACCCATCAGGATGACTGTAATCCAAAAGTTAGATAACAACAATTGCTGGTGAGAATGTAGAGAAATTGGAACCCTCAGACACGAATGATACAGCCACTTTGGAAAACAGTCTGGCAGTTCTTTAAACAGTTACCATATGACCCAGAAATTCTACTCTAGATTTATACCCAAGAGAAATATAAACTTATGTCTACACAAGAACATGAATTTGTGAATATTCAAAGTAGCATTATTGATGATAGCCAAAAGGTGGAAACAACCCAAATGTCCATCAACTGATGAATCGATAAATAAAATGTGGCGTATCTATACCAGGGAATATTTTTTGGAAATAAAAAGAAAGGAAATGATTTGGCAATGACTTCTTGGATATGACAACCAAAGCACAGACAACAAAAGAAAAAATAGATAAATTGGACTTCAACACGATTAAGAACTTTTGTGCATCAAAGGATACTATCAAGAAAGCAAAAAGACAACCCACTGGATGGGATAAAATATTTGCAAATCGTATATCCAATAAGAATAATATCCAGAATATATAGCGAACTCCTAAAACTCAACAATTTCAGACCTTAAATGCAATATGTTTCAAAAAAGGAAAATTTCTATCCACCCCTCACACACACACACACACACACACACACAGAGGAAGAGAGAGAACGAGAGAGGGGGAGAGAAGGCGATGTAAACACAGAGCAGAGAGGAATCTGAAGGTTGACCTTGAAGATTGGAAGGATGTGGCCACAAACCAAGAAACACCACAGCCACCAGAAGCTATAAGAGGTGAGGAACAAATTCTGCCCCTGGCCTTGAAACTACAAGAGAATAAATTTCTGTTTTAGGCCACCAAGATTTAGAAATGTCAACCCTAGACTAACATACAGCCCTATAGCACCCTCCAGAAGAAACTAATTAAAAGACATAATGAACAAATGTTCCTACTCATAATAGCAACACTTCAAGATAGAAACAAATCTAATATCATACAGCACTGATCATGGCCTTCCTGGTGAGGTGCCAGGTCTTACTTCCCTATCAGACTAAAAAGCCCTTTGAGATTAGAGAACATGTTGTTATTTTTTTTTAATTTTAATGTTTATTTATTTTTGAGAGAGAGAGAGAGCAAAGCATGAGTGGGGAAGGGGCAGGGAGAGAGGGAGACACAGAATTAGAAGCAGGTTCCAGGCTTGAGCTCTCAGCACCAAGCCCGACACGGGGCTCGAACTCACAGACTGCAAGATCATGACCTGAGCCGAAGTCGGACACTTAACCGACTGAGCCACCCAGGTGTCCTGAGAACACATTGTTATTTATGAATGATGTGTCCCATGCCTCCTATGAACTGGTTCATCCACCAGATACTAGAGATTTAAAAATAAATGTACATAGATCCTGGCCTCAAAGTAAACAGACAGGTAATAAGAGTAGAATGCAAAATGTATTTCAATTGTCGAATGAACAGTTCTGTGGGAGTTTGGCAGAAAGAAGAGCCCTATCTTGAAAAATTAAGTTTCACAAGGAGATAGCTCCTGAACTATCTCTTCAAATTTCAGGCCAAGAAGAGGCAAAGCAACAGCAGTGCAGATAGAAGGAATAGCGAGTGTATCAATAATGAAGTACCAGGAAACAATCTGACATGTTTGGGGAATGGTAAAAATTCATTCTGTTTACACTCTGGATACTAGAGTATTTTCCTTTAGAAGTAAGGAAAAGGAAAAAGCTTCTAAAGGAAAAAGCTGGAGAAGTAGTAAGAGAGAAGAAGGAGGAGGAGGAAAGGGAGGGGGAGAGGGAGGAGAAGGGTGAAGGGTGAAGGGGGAGGAGGAATAGGGAGGGAGAGGGAAAAGAAAGACCCCTTAACAGGAATGTAAGCTGGTGCAGCCACTCTGGAAAACAGTATGGAGGTTTCTCAAAAAACTAAAAATAGAAATACCTTATGACCCAGCAATTGCACTACTAGGCGTTTATCCACGGGATACAGGTGTGCTGTTTCGAAGGGACACATGCACCCCCATGTTTAGAGCAGCACTATCAACAATAGCCAAAGTATGGAAAGAGCCCAAATGTCCCTCAATGGATGAATGGATAAAGAAGATGTGATATACACACACACACACACACACACACACACACAATAGAGTATTATACATATGTGTGTGTGTATATATATATATATATACACACACATATATACACACACACACACACAATGGAGTATTACTCGGCAATCAAAAAGAATGAAATCTTGCCATTTGCAACAACGTGGATGGAACTGGAGGGTATTATGCTAAGTGAAATTAGTCAGTCAGAGAAAGACAAAAATCATATGACTTCACTCATATGAGGACTTTGAGAGACAAAACAGATGAACCTAAGAGAAGGGAAACAAAAATAATACAAAAACAGGGAGGAGAACAAAACAGAAGAGACTCTTAAATATGAAGAACAAGCAGAAGGTTACTGGAGGGGTTGTGGGAAGGGGGATGGGCTAAATGGGGAAGGGGCACTAAGGAATCTACTCCTGAAATCATTGTTGCACTATATGTCAACTAATTTGGACGTGAATTTTAAAAACTAAAAAATGAATTAAAAAAAAAGAAAGAAAGAAAGACCCCTTAAGTTAAACAAAAGAGCTCCTTGAGGAAAAAGAAGCTAGAAAAAGTCTTTAGCTATGGAATAGATTTGATTTTTTTCTAGTTAACTCTGGTAGAGATTAAGAGCAGACTGGTATCGGGGAAGCCAGTTAGGAAGAGACGAGGCAGTCCAGGTAAGAGGTGGTAGGAGCTCCAGAGAAGCAGTGAAGGTATAGGGAAGGGGATAGCTTGGAGAGGTTTTAAGCATCAAGGATATGGAGACCAACTGGACATGGAAGTGAAGGGGCAGGTAAAGAATGGCAACTCTATAAGAACAGGGAAAACATTTTTTCTGTGCACTGCTGTGTCCCTGGAATTTATGCCAATTCCTGGCACACAGAAAATACTCAGAAACCAACTGTCTAATGAATAAATGTAGTATGACTCCCAGTTTGTAGAGCGGAAGATAGATTCAATGGCGACTTGAATAGGCAAAAACATGGAAGGAGGAATCAATGTATGGGCAGAATGCAGTGGTTTATCTGAGTCCTATTGGTTTATGTACCTGTAAGTGGAGATTCTGTCTGGAGCTCAGGAGTTTGAGACTGCTGGAATAACATGAAATTCCCAGGAAAAAGCATCAGAGCAAGAAAGGATAAGATCCAGACTGCACCCTTTCCCTTCCTTCCACCCTCATCCCCTCACACACACTGGGTTTTCATCAACTCTCAAAGACGTAGATACCCTCAAGAGGTAGTCAGCAAAGGAAACTCAGAAGCATCTCCAAATGTAGGAGGAACATGGTCCCCTGATGCCAAAGGATAAGAGTTAAGCCAGAGAGAGCGTTTACCCTCTCATAGGCTGCAGGGAATCCAAATAGGACAAGAACCACACGACTGACAATTAGGAGATTAAATTAGTCTGCTCGGGCCACCATAACAAAATACCATAGACAGGGTGACTTAAACAACAGGCATTTATTTTCCCACAGTTCTGGAAGCTAGAAGTCTGAGACCAGGGTACCATCATGGTTTTCTTGCTGGGCTTTCTTGCTGACTTGCAGAGGGTTGTCTTGTCTCTATGTGCTCACATGGAGGGGAGAGACTGAAAAAGGGAGAAGGAGAGAGAGAGAAGCTCCATTCTCACCACCGCATCTAAACCTAATTAACCCCCAAAAGCTTCATCTCCAAATACCATCACATTGGGGGTTACGCCTTCAAAATATGATTTTTTGCAGGGACATAATTTGGCCATAGTGGAGACTGTTAATGAACTTTGAGAGAGCCACTTGAGAAGAGTGGGGAGAGCAGAAGCAGATAGTAATGGTAGAAAGTGAAGGGGAGTAACCTTCCATATTTTTAGCTCTTTGTGCCTGGTTTACTGTAGGACCTTAATGGATAACATTAAAGGAATGTTTGTGGAAGATTCTCAGAACTTTTACCTACCCCTTTCCTAACTTAAAATAGTTACTTACACCTTATCTTGAGTTTCTCCTGCAGCCTTCCTTCAAATCCTTCTGGACTAACTTCACTTTAGACATCACAATTGTTTGCTGAAAGCACCTGATGACCACGTGCCAGTGCAGAGCAACAAGCCAGCTGCATGGAAGGGAAGAGTGATGACATCTGCATCAAGCTGGGGAGTGTTCCCAGGTCTAAATGGGGTCACCTCTACTGAGTTCCAACCAACTGTTGCCACAAAGAATTGTAAGCCTAGGGGTGCCTGGGTGGCTCAGTTGGTTGAGCGTCCGACTTCAGCTCAGGTCATGACCAATCTTGTAGTTTGTGAGTTTGAGCCTGCACTGGGCTATCAGCCCAGAGCCCACTTTGGATCTGCTGTCCCTCTCTCTCTTTGGCCCTCCCCTCTTGCGCTCTCTCTCTCTCAAAAAAAAAAAAAAAAAAAAAAAGGAAATTTTAAGCCCACAATTGCCGAACATTGGTTATTTTCCCAGAGAAGCCATAATCTCAGATTCTTATGTAAAACCATCCAATTTTTCCATTAGCAACTAATTCACATTAGTTTTGGGGGTTCAATAAAGCACACCTGCAGGGCTATGAGACACTCAAGCCACACACAATCCTCAAGTTGCCTGTGCTGATTCCTGCCTTAGATCTTACAGGAGGCAAGCTAAGCATAAATGAAGAAAAGTTCTGCTACACAATAAGCGGTAGCACTAAGAACCTCATTAACTCCCAGGGCATGATTTGGGTTGAGAAGAAAAATAAGTTTCCCCTGTATTCATGGAAACATAACCCAAATTAGAGTTGCAGAGGGCACTCAGAGATGTCAAGTACATTCCTAACTGATCCAGAAGGACAAGCAGGCTGTTGACAACACAGGCTTTCATGTCCCCTTGGTGAGGAGAGGCCACAGGGCAATGATGTCACTGAGATCCAGGCTCTCACTAGGACTGGGGGGTGGCGGGGGGGGGGGGGAGTCAGAAGAAACAGGATCAGATTCTGTTCCCTTGACCTCTCAGAGACCTGTTTCGTCCTTTGGGCAACCAAGGGGCTGAGCCCAGCATGCTCCCCCCTAGTCCCTTCCACTCTGCCCATTTGCACTGAGTGGTGCACTGAATGCATTTCTGTTCCCCTGCCATGGCACAGTGTTGTTTTCTGACGGGCAGGAGCAAGCAGCATCTCTTCCACTGGATGAAGATCTGTTGCCAGAGGCCTCAGCCACTCAGCACACTGAACCAGCATCTCGGGGGAATAAACAATGTCAGAAATTCATCTTCATAACTAGTAAGTGAAATCTGGCAAAGAAGAAAAAGACAAGACTAAAGGGAGTAATCTCCTTTTGTTTTGTTCTTCCACTCAGTATCCCTTCCTTTATTAAAATGAGAGAAGCAAGAAAAAGTCTGGCTCTTAGAGGAGTAAATTGCACTCAATTTGTTCATTCAATCACTCACTCAACAAATATTTATTGAGTGCCTCCAGGCTCCAGCCCCTGTGCTAGGCTATATATATATATATATATATGGGCTATGTGTGTGTGTGTGTGTGTGTGTGTGTGTGTGCGCCACTATATATATGCATGCTATGAAAGAAATGCACTGTGTGCCATGATGAAGAATAACATGAGGTGTACAGAGGGCCTCCCAAAAAATGATATTTAAGCTGGAAGGTGGAGGAGAAGGTGGCAGGAACTGTTCAGGGAAGGGTGTTCGAAGAATAGGAAACAGAAAGTCCAAAGAACTAAGTCATAAGGAGCTTGGCAAGTCCTAGAAACTGTCAAAGGTCCAGGTGGCCAGAGTCTGCTAACAAGAGGGCAAGTAAGTGGATTCCAAGATTACTGGAGAGGTGGCTGCCGTTCCGACAGCCATCATGAGGCTGGATTTTACTCCAAAGGCAACGGAGAACTGTTTGTAAAGGGATATAAGTAAGGGGTTGAGATTATCTGATTTTTGCAAAGATCCCTTTGACTGCTGCATGGAGATTCAATTTCCGGAAAGCAGGAGAAACCTGATCATCAGACGGATACAATCATTCAGGCCAGAGACTGGCTATGGAGAGCAGTGAATGGACTCAGGATACTTTGTAGAGACCGAACAGAGAGAACATACTGATGGTTTGGATGTAGGCGGTGTGGGAATGGGAGGAATCAAGGATGACCCCTAGATATTTGCCCTGAAACACAGACATTTGTGGATACTGTTTACTGTGGTGAGAAGGCTGCGGCAGGTGGGTTCAAAGAAGAAAAAAATGGTTATTTTAGTAGGTAAATGACTAGGCTTGCAAACAGTGCTTTAGAAGAACCCCTTAAACATAATATCCCATATCACAGTGCTGATCATGTCAATGGCCCTGCCTCAAACATGTCAATCACTTCTCCAGGCACTGAGATGAAACACAAAATAGCATGGAATTTAAAGGGCTTTATGGTTGGGGGCGTCTGGGTGGCTCAGCTGGTTAAGCACTCAACTTCTGCTCAGGTCATGATCTCACAGCCCATGGGTTCAGGCCCCATGTCAGGCTCTGGGCTGACAGCCCAGAGCCTAGAGCCTGCTCTGGATTCTATTTCCCTCTCTCTCTGCCCCTCCCCACTTGCTCTGTCTCTCTCTCTCTCAAAAATAAATAAACATTTAAAGTATATATTAAAAAAATAAAGTGCTTTACGGGCCCAGCTTTATCTCTCCAGTCTCACCTACTTCCACTTCCTACACACATTCTTTCATTATTATTATTGTTATTTTTGTCATTACATGTAATTTGCAGTTCCTTAAATACGCCTTTCTCTCCTCATGCCTTTTAGCCTTTGAACGTATTGTTTTGTTTCCCTAGAAACATCCTTCTCTCTTCTTACACCTCCTGAACTCAACTCAACACAAAAGTGACACCTCTTCATAGAAGCTTCCCTTGATTGCTCCAGGCTGAGTTATGTGTGTTTTCTAACAAGGCAACATAGTATTAATTTAGAGCACAGAACATGGAGTCAGATTGCTTGTGTTCAGATCCTGACTATATCACTCAGCAGCTGGGAGTCCCTCAAGGTCAGGGACTACACCTGGGATGAATCTATACCCCCCTAAAGTGCCCAGGACAGTGCTCAGCACATAATAGGGACCCAGGAAATCTGAAATGAATGAATGCGTGTGTAAATGTTGCCTGATGAAGATCTTGTGACGAAGCATAAATGACTTTCTTTACTGCTCTTGTTAGGCTTCGAATGCCCAAACCAAGTTTTGCAATCTCCCTTCTAAACTGAGAGGATATTCTCCAGAGATACATATCAGAAATTGCTGAATGCCCCAAATGAGAAGCAATTGCACTTACTTTCCTCCAGTGCTTTCCCTTCTTAAAAATTTCACTACAGTGAGCCCGCCATGTACCCTCTCAGTAAGCAGGTAAACCATGCGCCTTCCTGGACGCCTCACCCATGCACAAGCTGAATGCCCTCCGTTGCTGACAACTGGGCCAGCCAGCTCATGGGTCCTCTCCCTCTCCTCTCCAGTTCCTAGCAATGGCAGCCCCAGCCTGAGAGTCTGAGCCATAATCGCACACACCCCACATATATGTTCTCCAGATTTCTTCTCTATTCAACCACCCAGCAGATCTCACGGTAGTCTGAAGATTTGTGCAGTGTGCTGGGAGGCAGAGGGGAAAGAAAGATGGCAAGATTCAAAGACTGCAAATCTGGGCCCAACTAGTTAGGCCATCTTAGCAACCACTCTGAATCAAGTCTCCTAAATGAGCACAAGGAAGGTTCCTGCCCTGCAGGAGTGTTCTGTGTGTGGGAAGGTATTGTTAAAAGCACTTTGAAAACTAAAAATGTCTATGGAAAACATCACATAATTGGGCGACCCAAGAAAGAAAGAGAGAATATTGCTGCTAGTTGTCCGTTCTCTCAATATTGTGAAAGTACTTTAAAATTCATTGCTTACTTTATAATAATTGACTGTCTGACATGGTATGTGCTCTGCTCCAAGGAACACAACAGAGCAAAGCAGGGCTGGATTCATACTCTGGTCTCTGGGTTCTGAATCCACTTGTTTTTCCATTCTGCTGGACAGCTGGGGTCCAGGTCAGCTGGGGGCCTGTATCTCTCTCAGGGGAGCAGGCCATAGCCTATGGTGGGTTCCCCCATGTATTCCTCTACACTGATTCACCCAAATTCCTGTTGCTCCCTCTTCTTCTTGGTTTCAGTGCTCCTCAAGACTACAAACCCATCTGTTAAGACAGAGGAGGTTTCACCTTCTTCCCGAAGGCCTCAGCCCCTGGCCGAGTCTAACTCTTAGCAGCAGAGGGAAACTAGCACCCATTGTTTCATAACAAGCCTTTCCACCTTCTCACAGGAGCCTCATCAAGCAACTCATGCACACATTCAGATTCCCAAGTACCTACAGCATGTTGGGTGCTATCCCAGGTCCCTTGCAGGTACAGAGTTGAACAGGTACAGCCAGTCCCTGACCTTGAGAATTCCCAGGTGGTCAGTGATGGAGTCAGGATTTTAGGCCAGGCAGGTCATGAATTTTATACTGAAAGGGTTCTCAGAGTTCACAAGGTCCAATATTCCCATTTTACAAATGACAGTGCTGTTTCAGTATTTACTAGGTGCCAGGCAATGTTCTAGGGATTTTTAAAATGTGAGATAGGTAGAAAGGAAAAAATGGAGCTGAAGAACTTCTAAGAAACTTACCTAAGATCGGACAGCCAGGAATAAATGGCAGAGCTAGGATTCAAAGCCAGACGATGGGGCTTCCTCATTCACACCCTCAACCTGTCTTATTGAGTGAAGAGTAGCATGTGGGCCTCAGACCCCTCTGGCAGGTTGCCAGCCCTTCCCCGAACACCCGTCAGGATGCCCTGTCTCTACCTTCCGGCAGGCCAGACAAGGCCCAGTCTTGAGCCAGAGAGCAGAGATGCTAACAAGCCCGTGGAATCTGGACAGAGGCCTCAAGCCTGCCAGCCCTGAGTCTGCTGCCCAGACGCTCTTGTCTCCCCATCAGTACATTTTTTGCAGCTACTTCCTACTTCAGGAGAACAGATTCTGGTCTTTTTTGTGCTGGGGTTGTCAGAGCCCATCTGTGTCAGCTAGATTCCATGGGCCTGCCTTACCCAGGGCCAGCTGGGGTGCTTCACCTGGTAGCCGCACCCGCTCCCCCCCAGGGGCTTTGACACCACATTTCATGAGCTGCCCCCAGATCCAATCAGCAGATCTGTCTCGACCCATCTGTTGACATTTCTCCACTCAAATGTCAGGGTTTTTTTTTTAAAGTTTATTTATTTATTTTGAGAGAGAGAGAACACAAGCTCTCTTTCATACCTTTGAAATATGAGAGATCTGGTCCGAAAAAACCTTGACTCTGCTGCTGGTTTCAGGGCCTCACAGTTGCTTTCAGGCCATCATCTGCTCCGTGTTTATTGAGTATCTACTATGTGTCAGCCATTATGCTCAGTGCCAGAGATCAAGTGATGAGTAAAACAGCTCTGGTCCCTGCTCTTGAGGAACTTAAGGTCCAGTGGAGATACAGGCAATCATGACCAGGACTAAGAAATACAGAGCTAGGGAACCTAGCCTAGTCTGGCTGGTCAGGGAAGGCTTTCTAGAGGAAGAGATATCTAATCTGAGGTCTGATGAATTAGTGGGGTTTAACCAAGCAGAAGTCAAAGGAAGGAGAACTGGGTGGGAAAGTCTTCTAGGTAGCAAAGAGCATGTGCAGAAGCCTTGGTGAGAAGAAACCCTTGGCTTTCAAGGAATGAATGTTGTGAAAAACATGATGGGTGGATTCGCAATAGAGAAAGGCTGGAGAGATGACAAAGACAGAAAGGGGACTTATGAAGAAAATAGAGGCCATTACTGGGTTTTATGGAAGCGACAGTTTGTCTGACTGACCCCTCACCCTACCACAGGCCATATTCAAGTCCATAAGTGACCTGGCCCTCAGTTCACATGTTACCTTCTCAGAAAGGCTTCCCCGAGTGCCTTAGCGTGCACAGGGAGGAGACACAGAGCTTAATTTGAATGAAAGCTGGAAACTTTGATTGACCTAGGCTGTGACTGATAAGTTATAGGATCTGGCTGGGCTGAATCCTAAGGCGGGGATTCAACATGTCTCTGTCACAGCTCTTGGAAAAACTAAAGCCTTCCAGCTTATAACCAACAGGTTGGTGCTTTTCACTCAAAACTGTTCCACAAGGTCAGGGACTGTCTGGTCACTTGCAGTAGCAAACACCAGAGGGAACCAAAGCCAGGCCTTTGAGGAAGAAGTGTGAGGAGACCGTGGGCGTTTCACATAAAAGGGTAAACAAGAACTTTCATTTTCTCTTGACCCCAGAGCAGGTATGAACAGCAACGCCAAAACACTGAGGCATTTCACCAGAAACGGCATTACTATCACAAATAAACCACCCAGATAGAGTCTCATTACTCAGG
The DNA here is from genome assembly GCF_027475565.1 of Acinonyx jubatus. Classification (NCBI taxonomy): domain Eukaryota; kingdom Metazoa; phylum Chordata; class Mammalia; order Carnivora; family Felidae; genus Acinonyx; species Acinonyx jubatus. Next base: position 103,395,994 of record NC_069384.1, on the reverse strand, counting down.
CTAATGGCCTAAAAACCCCACAGGGCTTAGCAGTAACCACCAGGGAAGTGAGAGAAGGGGAGACCTGTGAGCTCACCCCAGGTGGGGGTGGAGCTGCAGGAAATCCAGCAGTGCCCTCCGTCAAAGCAGGTCTGGGCACTCATTTTGGAAACCAAAATAAAGAAGCACCAACATGGAGTGAACTAGAAAAAGAAGAGGGAAACAAAAAATCCCACAACTGAATTGTGGCTCTGTGAGCAGAGCCGGGCAAATGGAATTTCCTCTTGCTGTTCAGGAACGAGGGTTTCATCAGGCAGGTCTCCAGACAAGACAGAAAGCAGTGATTCATTACATCAGAGCTCTGTTTCTGCCAGGGCTCGGCTCAGGAAGAAATGAGGCCCCAGTGCTCAAAAGTTCCCATTCGTCTTTACCCTTGAAAGGCCCCTTTGAAAAGACTGAGGAAAACTTGACGAATGTAAATATTAACCGTGTCTTGACTGATGAGCATTTCTCAAGCAAGAAACTGGCAGTTATTTTACAGATGTATATACAATAAAAATCACCCCATGGAAGCGTGTCTTGCCATCTCTAACACCACAGCTCAAATGCCCATGTTTGCAGTTCACCAGGTTCTGGGATCTGAGAGAGGAGAGTATTTCTGGATGCAGGTGAAACCCACATGGACAGGCACGGACCAGCTTTGACTAATTCTGGCTTTTCAAATTAAGTTTGCAAACCAAGGGACTCTTCTGGTGATCAGTGAAAATGATAAATGGGCTGGGAAATTGATCATCAGTGCGGGAAGGCTACAGAAATGGTCTGAAGAAATAAGTTGAAGAAGAAAACTGTGGGGAAGCTGAAGGAGCCTTGGGGACAAGAGTACTTGGTAACAGTCATCAGATTAAAAAAAAAAAAAAAACTACGTGAAAGATGGTGAGCAAGATCTTTTCAAATCCACAGAGGGGGAATGAGAAAATGCATGTAACCAGCCACCCAGCCCTCTAACCCATTTTGAACACTCCCTTCCTCCAATTACTGAGCTCTGATCCAAAAGCCACTTACAGAACCTGGAAGCTTGTCTTTCAAGACCACATATGCTCTTAACTCATTCTATGGCTTTATCTATGTAGCTATCACTCTTTAGAATGACTGCCAATGATCAACCACTAACAGAATATGAGATCATTAGTAAAATATAAGATTTCAAGTGAGTAGACACATGGTCTTAGTTATCACTCTGTCCTTCAAAATCCCCTTACTCTTTACATCCAAGGTCACTGGCACCTTACAAGAGTAATGATAAACTGGACTCAAAGATTTCAAGAACTCTCTGGGCTTCTGTCACACCGCGTTTGGGTTCAAGCCTTCTCCCTCTAGTCTGGTTCCCTAAGATGCCATTCTTTTGCCCCAAACCTGGACTCTCCACAGAGCCTCTGGATGGATGACTCAGCTGTCCTGAAACCTTGGGTTTGTTTCTCTTTTTTCAGCCCCAGTTCATTTGTTGTCTCATCCTCGGTTTCACATCTTGCAGCCTATTGGCAAATCCCATCCAACATTACCAATCAGCTCCAATACCAATATTCAGCTCCCTGAAGAAGGCTTCTATTCTCTGGGAGAAGAAGCCTCCAAGTACAGCTGTCAGGAATGCTAACATAAGCTCAGGAAGACCTAGCCAACACTGGACAAATGGTGCTCTTTGGAACAAGTCATGGTAGTGGATTACACTAACACCAGGATTCCATGATCAGATAAGAGGGGGACATGTTGGGTTTCTGACTCTACCCAGTGACACACAACAACAATACAGTAAGTACTGTTAATGGAATACATGAATTAAATACATATCTGCAGGACTTCTCAAAAACTTTACAGTTCTGGTGTGCATTATAAACCTCCAAGGGGATGACAATTTTGCTCAAAACTTGCTCAAGGGATCCCTCTCTTATTTTTCGCTGAACACCAATTAACATTTCATGGAGCACTATTATACCAAGTTTGGGAAATATTGACCTAATTCCTTTTTTTCCTCCAATGTGATTTATCTACTATGTTTGGGCCAGTCATGTCTTTGAATTGAAACTATCTGAAAATAAATAACTCTTTATAACACATATGTTTCTTCAAACCATAAGAGTTTCCTACCTGTGCCATCAGTTTTTCATGTAATCCCCCCAAAAGCACCACAGGAGAGAATTATTGGCCTTTTAGAGGTTCTATATGCATTAAAGAACTTGAGTGATTAGCTGGGTCCCAAATAGTAGAGGCTATTTGCTAATTTATTTTCTAGCCAAAAATACCTGATTCAAATAAAATTAGGCACCCACAGCTTTTAAAAAATGTTTATTTATTTTTTGAGAGAGAGAGAAAGTGTGAGTGGGGGAAGGCGGGGGGGGGGGGGGTAGGACAGAGGATCCGAATCAGGCTTTTTTGCTGATAGCAGAGAGCCTGATGTGGGGCTCAAACCCATGAACTATGAGATCATGTCCGGAGCCCAAGTCAGATTCTTAACCAACTGAGCCACCCAGGTGCCCTGAAGCCACAGTTTTTTGTGTTTGTGTGTGTGTGTGTGTGTGTGTGTGTGTGTGTGTGTTTATTAATTTCTTTTTTTTAACGTTTATTTATTTTTGAGACAGAGAGAGACAGAGCATGAACGGGGGAGGGGCAGAGAGAGAGAGGGAGACACAGAATCGGAAGCAGGCTCCAGGCTCCGAGCCATCAGCCCAGAGCCCGACATGGGGCTCAAACCCATGAACTGTGAGATCGTGACCTGAGCTGAAGTCGGACGCTTAACCGACTGAGCCACCCAGGCGCCCCAGGCCACAGTTTTTAATACCAGTATCGTTTTTATGCCGTAGCTTTACTTTGAGGGGTGTGTATCCTAGAAGCTTGAGTACCAATTAGCATTTAACAGAGCTGTGTCTCAGTTTCCCGTGTTTCACTAGAGACATCTCCCTTCTCTTGCCTTCTGTGGATGCCAAGAAAAGTCCTGAGCCAAAAGATATAAAAGAACCTACAACTTTTCATGCATCTATGCCTTATATGAATTCACAATTCAATACAATAGTATTATATCTGTCCAGAAATCACTATCAGAAGCAGATAAGAAATGTAACGTTAAAATGGTCTAGAGTAGCCAAAAGAGACATTTATTTCATGGCTTATGCCCTGAAGTGCACACACCTTCCTCATTGCAGTGACCCTCACACTTTCACTCAGAGCCAAATTATCGCATACATAATTCTAACAAGTGTAAGGACTTGTTTAACAGTGTAAGAACAAGTTTAAAATTCTAAGAATTTTTTTTTAAACAGCAGCCTGCTGGGCATGACGGGGAAAGGGCCATGCTGCAATGACCTGATCCTGTCTGGGATCCACCCCGTTTGCTTTAATAACTGTGGGCTCTTTGTCTTTACACCTGTAAGGCTGGCTGGTCTCTCAACTGCAGAAACAATCCCCCTTGGGAAGGACAAGGCCAGTTCCTCGGTGGCTCAGCATCACGCTGGTTTTACAGTTCTGTTCTGACAGTTGTACCTCAGTTGTCCATCACTGAGTTCTGCTGTGTTCTAAAGACCATAACGTGGTCCCCTGTGAAGTCTACTTTGGGCCAGTCTACCCAGAGGACACTCTCATTTGAAAGCTGATATTCTTGGGGCGCCTGGGTGGCTCAGTCGGTTAAGCATCTGACTTCAGCTCAGGTCACGATCTCGCGGTCCGTGAGTTCGAGCCCCGCGTCAGGCTCTGGGCTGATGGCTCAGAGCCTGGAGCCTGCTTCTGATTCTGTGTCTTCCTCTCTCTCTGCCCCTCCCCCGTTCATGCTCTGTCTCTCTGTCTCAAAAATAAATAAACGTTAAAAAAAAAAAAGAAAGCTGATATTCTTTCCTTTAAGTATAATAATCCCACTTTGCAACATCAAAAATTAGAACCTAAAGTCTGAGGACAAATAATTTTCTGACTTGTGTATCACATTTAGATGGGCACATTTAACAAATTATCATTATTGAAGCCAAATCCATATAAAGCAATAAATTTTGCCATAAATATTTAAATACAGTATATACTATTATCTATACAATTTTTAAACATTAGAAGTTTGAACTTGCCCTTTAAAATCAGGGTTATGTGGCCACCTTTGTTCCATATACCTATAGAGGACATATTTGCTTCTTTCTTGAATTAACTTTCTTTCTTTCTGCTGTGGGGGTATTTTTGCATATAAAAACATGCCCAAGCATTTTAGTTTCTATGGCACTAAGAAAAAATGAAGCCCATTTTCTTTATAAAAAAAAAAGTAGTCAATTTCTATGCACATAGGCATATGCATCTCCCTCTGGGGAGAGGAACACTGGCTTCCTGGCCAAGTCAAACAGGCTGGTTCAGCGCAGAGGCCTTTTATAGTCTGGAGATCTGGGCTGCATTTCACTCATCTATAAAAATAAGGCACAAAACAAGGGCTACTGTCAGTTTCAAATGAGATAATATGCATGCTAGTGCTTCGAGAAGAGCTATAAAAATACAAGCCATATTATTACCAGTGGAGTAGGGATTCCAGCTAGGCACCGTGGTAAATGTGGTCATGAGATCAGGGGTAAAGACTCCTAGGAAGCCCTACAAGCCCCGGCCCCTCGAGTTCTTAAAGCTACAGGGAGGGATAGACTATATGTCTGCCCACCCCCCAAGTGTGTATACTCTATGCCTGGGAACACGTTCTTTAATCACTTCTTTGTTCATTCAACAAATATATATCAATCTCCTTCTGTTTTAGCCAGATTTGCCTAAAACACCATTTTTTTTAAACACATAAATCCTTTGTCTCCTCCTCTCCTACAGACCCAGCCCACATATCACCTCTTTGGTGCTACTTTATTTGTGGATAATTGCTCATTGACTTTATCATACTATAGCTTACCTACTCACATACCTGCCTCCTTTACCAGGTTTTGAGTACCCTCAAGGCAGTCCATGAGTCCTCTTGGGTTATTTTTATTATTTTATTTTATTTTATTTTATTTTATTTTATTTTAATTTTTTAAATTCATTTTTTGAGAGAGAGAGAAAGAGAGACAGAATGTGAGCGGGGGAGGGACAGAGAGAGGAGACACAGAATCTGAAGTAGGCTCCAGGCTCTGAGCTGTCAGCACAGAGCCCAATGTGGGATTTGTACTCACGAACCGTGAAATCATAACCTGAGCCAAAGTCAGGTGCTTAACCGACTGAGCCACCCAGGCGCCCCATCTTGGGTTATTTTTGATGTGAACATATACCATATATTTTAACCCTCAATTAGATGGCAAGTTTCTGGAAGACGAAATCTGTGTGTTTTGGTATAGGGTAATGTGAGCAGTAGGTGCACAATAAATGGTTTGTATTAAACACTCTCCAGATTTCAGTTATTCATGGGACCCCATCTTTCCCCATTCTCCTCCCCAAATCACAGATCAGTATTGTCACTCTTTAATCTAAATTCAGGCAGATTTACGAGTCTTCTCTCACTCTCACTTAGGGGCGAGTTTCCTGCATGGAGGACATCCCCATGAAAATTCAAATAAAGATATCACGGGAAGTTTGAGCCTGGCAACCTCGCTTATGTATCCTCCTGAAGAGCAGGAAAGTTCCACTTCCTTGTTATTATAAAAGTTCTCTTCTGTCTTTCAACAAGTGAAGGAGGTCACCTAGGGAGGAAACAAGTAGGATCTAAACAAGGAAGTTTCGATATGTCGAGTATCTAGAGTCAGCAAAACTGTGTCCAGGAGCCATGGGCAGGGACTGCCGACCTGAGAAGGTGGGTTACAGCACCAAGTTTGGAGTGGTGCAGGATGGTAACACCAATGAGCCTCAGCTGCCAGCGCACATCTGCCCTAAGCCAGGCACTCTGCAAAGTAAGTTTCGGTCACCCTATCATTCAATCCTCACCACACTCCCGTGAAAGCAAGACTAATATTACCCCCATTAAAAAAAAAAATGTTGGCTTATTTTTTAGAGAGAGAGCAGGGGAAGAGCAGAGAGAGAGGGGGACAGAAGATCCGAAGCGGGCTCCATGCTGACAGCAAAGAGCCCAATGCGGGGCTCAAACTCATGAGCCATGAGATCATGACTTGAGCCAAAGTCAGACGTTTAACGGACTGAACCACCTAAGTGCCCCTGCCCCACTAGTTAACAGATGAGCAAACTGAGGCTCAGACTGTTTAATAGCATGCCTGACTTCCAAGAATAAACACAACTACTACACCACAGTGAGTGGGTTTTTCTAACAACTACTGAGGCTCAAGCCCAAGAAATGAAATTGTGTTAAACATGGGCCCAGTATTCTTTATGAGCATGAACTGATTCTGAAGTTGATTTTTCTAAAATAGCTCCAAACGCAATTTGAAGTAATTTCCAAGTGTTTAGGCTTATTGTGTCAAGAGAGCTCTGAGGATCACAGAAGAAAGTTGTTACATGATGCAGCCAGACCAACTGCCTGCTCTTGTTAACCTTGCAAGCTTCAACAACCACAGGAAGAAAAATAAATTCACCCAACTGTGCAGAGCAGAACAGTGCTCCAGATGAGCCATCTTGACCTAGCCAGTAATCCCACCATGACCTCTGGGCTCTAATTGCTTTTATTGTGGACATGATGGACAAGGCTGAAGATACAAAGATAACATTTAATTATGAGTCGCTCCCTGGCTCTGAGGGGATGGCTGGCAATTCAAAGCTTTTGGTCGGGTGTTCTAGAGCTGTGCTTTAAAAACACATTAGTTACAATGTTAAATCAATTTAGTGGGTAGTAACAAGCACAAAAGAAAGGAAATGAGAGAGGGAGAAGCAAAAGAGAGAAAATAAAGTGTGTCCCCCACAGTATGAGCAATATTGTTTTGTGAAACAGTTTTCAGTTGGAAGTCATTTTTTAAATATATATGTTTACTGGAACATGATGAAAAAATCATAGCCTAAAAACACTTGAAAAACATTGGCCTTGATTTTTTTTTTGTGTGTGTGTGTTTATTTATTTTTGAGAGAGACAGAGACACAGACACAGAATCTGAAGCAGGCTCCAGGCTCCCAGCTGTTAGCACAGAGCCCAAGGCCAGCCCAAACTTAGGAACCATGAGATCATGACTTGAGCTGAAGTCGGAGGCTCAACCAAGTGAGCCACACAGGCACCTCGGCCTTGATTCTTGAAGTAAAGTTTCTTCAAAATACAGACTGTTGAGTCTCCACAATTATTGAGGTAAATGGAAACATTTCCAAAGTTGTCCTTACCAACCTCACTGAGCCCACGGGAGAAGTTCAAGAACCTTTGTTTTGCTTACTCCGTTGGCAAGATTCCCTCCCTATCCTAGATCCTGGGAGGCACAGAAAACAAACGAGTGACAATTTCCCTTACCCTTGTCCCTAACCACACTTACCAGAAGGCTTACACTGTCTTAAACATCTGATCCTTTCTTGGGTTGGACCCTGAGTTTTGGCCCCACCCTACTCCCATCTCGGCCTGACCACACAAAGGTGATGCCATCTCACTCATTTCTCACCAGATTATGAGCCCCTGTGCTTGGAACTATTTACTATCACTGTGCCCTCACAGCGCAATGTCTTCTTTTCAGTAAGCACTTTGTATAAATACTTGGTGAATCAAAAAAACAGAGTGACTCTGCTATCACTTAAGATCAGCTAGGTGAAGGACCACATTTAACTTTGATAGGGCCTTTCATTAACCAAGGGCTAATGAGCTTTGCTAGTGTAATAAATGTCTGGCTTTGAACGCAATTAAAATTCATCTTCCTCCGATTACCAGGGCTAAATGAAGGTCTCCAAATTGCAGAAAAGATCTAGGAGACATGTGTTCCCATCTCGTAAGTGGTGGGCCCAGTGAGAGTTGCCAAGAGGCCAGTTATCTGTCTGAGCAGGTGAAGAATGCCTGACAGAGGACAAAGGATTCTATGTTTTGGGTGGAGACTGCTGGACAAGGAGGGAGGGGCGAGGGCAGGCTTGGCCCCTCAGAGAGAACCCTGGGTCCATCAGGAGCTCACGCAGAAGCTGGAGGAGACGCTGGGGTCCCACAGTGGCAAACAAGTGAAGACAGGAGGAGAGACATTTCTGGGTGCCACCCACATGACATCTCCCAGCTGTCCCCCAACTTTACCCTAGGGAATTTAGTGCCAGTCCTGGAGAGAGAGGGCTATCAGAAATCAGGCCACAAGGCACCTTTCTGTGCTAATTCGGGAGGTGTAGCTGAGAAACAGGGTGACTGTGGCTCAGCTCAGTCCACAAGGGTGAAACTCCCAACAGTACCGGCATCGCATAGATGGCCTTGGATTGATCCCTGAAGTGGAGGAAACCCAGCTGCAACAGCTCCTGTTCAGAGAGCCTATACCTGCTGCAGAAATGCTCTAAAAGGGACCACGGAGAATAAGAGAGTTCCTCAAAGACCGAGGGGAGAACCCTGAGGGTGTTCTGGTCCAGATGGTTGGGTAGCTGCTCCACACTAAAGTTAGCTTTCATTCCTGTCACCATTATTAGCCAACCCTTCGTTCGACCTTTCTCACTGATGTGGCTTGGCAGAAAATAGGGCTACACAGCATTGTGGAAAATCCTTCAGCATCAATCACATTTTTCCAGAGAATTCACATATCCTCCGGCCCAACCCCGAGGGGCTCATTCATATTCAGGAAATGTGCTAGTGACTCAGGCCCTGTGAGCATAATTTCATTATTAAAGAAGATCCTATCCTATGAGGAACTGTAGATCTGGACTCTGTCTCTCTCGGCCTATTCTAATTTTAGGATGTGGGGTTCCATGGTGCAAAGCACACTTCTCTATAAAGCCACAGAAATCCCTTCTGAAATTACAGCTGGGTAATACTTTTTTGTTTCTATTCCGTTATCACATCAATTCACTGACAACATGTACCAAAACATCTAGGAAACTTTCAAGCTCTGTACAACTGTTGAATCGACTTATACAGAGCAATACTCTCACTGACTCATGGTTTCCAATAAGAGGGAAAAAACAGACTCCTTGTTTCTTAGGAATAATCTATCCATTGAAAGGTCATCCACTTGTTTTGCAAAGACCCCCCCCCAATGGTCACATGGTTCATAAGCTTTTGGGAAAGTAATGTGTGTCCTCATGTGAAAAGAAAGAGAAAGTATTAGGGGGTCTGATGCTTTTAAGATGTGAATTTCTATGCTGCATGCTAGAATGGAAAAGTAGCAAAAGAGCCATAACAACAATAATAGTTGCCGTTTATTCCATATTTTCCATGTGCTGAGTGCTGTCTATGCAGTGTCTTATTTAATCCTCCAAACAATCGTATGAGAAGAGCAGACATTCAGCCAGTGAAGTTACTGAGATGATTCTTTACTGGTTAGTGTATGTCCACTGCCCCGAGACCACTGACAACACCCTCTCTCTCCATGCACACAACACCCTATCCTCCCTTTCCTCTTCCCTGGGGACATCCAGGACTGTTCCAGAACCAAAGCATCGACGCCAGAGACTGTCGTGATTGGTGAGTGTCCATGCTGTACTCGTGGTTAAATATTTCTCATGTTACCCCTGACTTAGGAGGTAGATAAGATTATCCTCATTTGCAAGTGAACAACTGGAAGCTTTAGAGAGTATGGCAGACGCTCTTCCAAAGTTGGCTACAACAATATTTCCAGTCATGCATGCTCTTCAAGAACCTTGTCACTTCCCCATCGAGAGATGGGCTCTGTTTCTCCTCCCCTAGAAACTAGGTGGGCCTGTGTAGCTCTCTCAACGAACAGAATGTGGCAGAAGTGATGCTGTGTGACTTCTGGGGCTAGGTTAGCAAAGGCAATTCACTTTTCACTTGGCTCTCTCTCGGGACACTCACTGTTGAAATACAACCACCATGTAGCAAAAGCTCAAACCACATGAAGAGGTCATGTATAGGTAGGTGGTCTGACCAACAAGTTCAGTTGACGTCCCAGCTGACTGCCAGCATCAACAGCTGGACATGTGAGTGAATGAGCCTCCAAATGACTGCAGCCCCCAGCTGCCAAATTACCCCTCAGCCTTTGAATCTTACAGCTAAGGCTTCAGATACCAGAGAACAGAGGCAAACTTCCCTGAGGCACCTGGTCTAAATTTCTGGCCCTAAAATTTATGAGTATGCAAAATGGGGGGGGGGGTAATTTGTTACATGGCAATGCATAATCATAGAGAGGTTAAACAACTTGTCCAAGGTCATACACCTAGTGAGTGGTGAAGCCAAGATTTCAACCACAAATCACCTGACTTTGAAAGCCAGCATTCGTAACCACCAGGTGACACTGCTCCTGTGGCCACAAGACCAAGAGGCAACATGGTAGCATGAAGATGCCAGTTGGACCACCTTTCAGTTGGATGTGCAAGGTGGATGGATCTGCCAGGGTGCCGTCACTCTCCATGGTGTTAACCCACACGCTTTTTATCCTGGGGCTCTGTTGTGTGTCGTTTCCATTTCCTATATAATCTCCTGATCCAAGATAGCTGCTCCAATTCCAGCCATCACATCTGCATTCCAGTCATTAGGAAGACAGAAAGAAGAGAAAAACATGTACCCCTCCTTCCAAGAAAACTTTCTGGAAAGTGCAGACACTATTTCTGCTTAACGTACCACTGTCCAGAGCTTTGTCACATGGCGTACCTAGCTGCAAGTGATGTTGGGTGACCTAGTGTCCAGCTAAAAACTAGAAGTATATTTATGTAGATTCTAGAGTGTAAAAGAAGAGATCTTATATCAGGACCCCTGGGAATGTTTGCCATAGAAAAGAAAGGGGATCAGGTAGGAAATTAATGATTTCCAATTTGGAGCCATGCTAATCCCTCACTTCCTCTATTTTTTTCCAATGTTTTGTTTCTTCAAAAATTATTTATAATCTATTATTAAATATTTTCTAGAGGATTTAAACTGATTTTGCTGTAAAAGTTTTGAATGCCCTGAGACAACAGGAATCCCTTGGCTGTGTTGCAAGGGTAAATCTACCCTAAAAATAATCTGGGTTCAGTCTACTGTGGTGCATCATCCTCCAAAGGAATAGAATTGCTGAATGGACCAAGAAGCTAAAAAAAATAAATAAATAAAAATAGGGTCATGTTCAGGCATCACACCACAGAAAGCCACACAGGATTAGTTAGTGTTCTGGCCTAGTTGAGAAACAAAGGTTACAATGAAATTTGCAGGATCCCATTTCTAGTTTTCCAAGTGTATTTCCCTCCCCTCTTTTAAATGTATATCTAAAGAATATTTCGGATGACACTTTCTCAGATGACTACAATGCTGAAACTGGTATCACTTATTTCTCCCTAAAATGGGAATGTCTACTCTTTTTTTCCATTTCCAAGATTCTTCCCAAAATGGAAACCATTTAGGTGGGTGGAGGTGGAAAGCTGTCTCTTGGAACAAACACATTACTTGAACTTCTCATTACAAGCCTAAGGTATACGTTTTTCAGTGCTTGATGATTCAATCACAAAGAATTCTTTAAGGAAGGGACCTAAAATGCAATCGCCAATGGAAGCAAGTTTAAAGGAAGGCAAATTATAGTTCCCAAAAAACAAATCTGTCTTTACATCATTTTGATGAAAATTTGCCACCCTTTAAGTGAATAAAACAGAAAGTCAAGAATGGCTTAGCAATAGGGAGAAAGGACTGTATATAAAATGTTCTGTTGGCACAAAAACGCAAAACCTGCTTTCTGAATTGGAGACTATCTGATCTTAATTAGAGATATGTTCAACTTGTTTCTACAAGAAATGACACTGTAGTTTGTATGGAACGTTTCACCTAGGGTTTCCAGGGGAGCTTGGGAAAATGTCTGTAACACGAAGGGCCTAACCCTAAGAATTCTTCCCTGGAATCTAAAATCCCAATACTGAATTAAAACTGGATAGGGACTCTGTGATCTCCCTTCCCCCTTCCTTTCCTTCCCTTCCCTTTCCTTTTATTATATTTTAGAGAGAGAGAGCTCACATGCAGGAAAGAGGGAGAGTGGCAGAAGTGGAGAGAGAGAGAGAGAGAGGGAGAGAATCTCAAGCAGGCTCCACACTGACTGTGGAGCTGAGCTGAGACACCCAGGTGCCCTGTGACCTGTACTTTCTGATGAGAAAGGTTCAAGAGTTTGGGCTCTGCCCACAGGGGAAGAGGAAAAGTGTTGGTGAGGAGAAGGTTTGCTATGGACGCTTCCTTCAACCACACAGAAAGCCAGCCAGAACAGAAAAGTAGCATAAGTCTGCACAGCATTTCGTGATAAGCAAATAGGTTTCATCCTTAGACCTCTATGAGGCTCTTTGCCACTTGTAGGGAAAACATACCAATCATACAATTCTGATCGTGGAAACCAAGGTTCAGAGTACTTGTGAGTTTCTAGGCTTCATCAACTGGTGAGTGGAACAGCTGGCACTCCAGCCAGGTCTTGTGTGCCAAGGAGATTATTCTTTCTACTACTTCACATCTTTCCCTCTCTCCACGTTTTAGGTGTCTACTCCGTAAAAACACACAGCACAGGTTTTTAAAATAGGTCCACAAATTCTTCAAAACTCCTCCTTAAAAAGAAAGTAGTGGCCTGGGTGGCTCAGTCAGTTAAGCATCCAACTCTTGATTTCAGCTCAGGTCACGATCCCAGGGTTGTGGGATTGAGCCCCGTATTGGGCTCCACGCTGAGCACGGATCCTGCTTAAGATTCCCTCTCCCTCTCTCTGCCCGTCTCTCCTGCTTGTACTTTCTCTCTATCTCTCTCTCAAAAATAAAAAATTCAAAAAAAATTTAATAAGTAGAGCCTACTAATTCTTCTTCCCTTTAACATGCACTGGACTTAGTGACTCTCTTCTAACAAACAGAATATGGAGAAATGACCATGTAGAGACCAGCTCACAGAAGTCACTGTGGCCTTCTCCCTGCTGTCTGCTGGTTCACTTATCTGGGGGAAGTCAACAGACAAGCTGTGAGGGCACTCAAACAGCTCTATGGAGAGAACTAAGGCCCCCTTTCAACAGCCAGCTGTCGGAAGGGGGTCTAGCCCCATACTGACGGCAACCTCACAAGAGAGTCCCAGCCAGGACTACCCAAAACCCACTCTCAAATTCCTGACACATAGAAACTGTGAGATAACAAATATTCATTGTTTCAAAGGACTAAGTTTGGGGATTAATTTGGTGCACAGAAATAGGTAAGTAATATACTAGAGAACTCTTCATTCTGTTCCTTGTCTCCCAAAAGTATATTCTTTTCACTATACCATGTAGTGGTTTTTTGTTGCTGTTTTTTTAATCACTACCATTTATTGAGGGATTAGTGTGTACCAGGGTAAACATTTTTTTCATGGATTTTAGTTTTTAGGGCTATTTTAGATTCAGAGCAAAATGGAGCATAAAATACAGAGTTCCCATTGACCCCCTGCCCTTCCACATGCACAGTCTCCCCCACTATCAACATCTCCCACCTAAGTGATACATTTGTTACAATCAATGAACCTACATTGACGCATCATTATCACCATAGTTTACGTTAGGATTCGCTCTCAGTGTTGTAGTCTATGGGTTTGGACACACATATAATGACATGTATCCACCACTATGATTTCATACAGGGTAGTTTTTACTGCCCTAAAACTCCTCAGTGCTCTGCCTATTCATTCCTCCCTCTCACCTAACCTCAGGCATCCACTGATCCCTTTATACAGTTTTAAGTTATGTCATCAGTGAGGAAAAAAAATGACATACACTTTGAAGGATATAATTAAATTAATGCCATTATTACAAAAACTGGTGGTCCATTAGCGCTTGTTGATAAAACATGGGATGTAAATTCTTACGTCTCATGATTATCCTTTCTCACTGGACTGAAGCTCAGCCTCCCCAGGCTCCTTCCAGTTTTGGTGAGAATTGGTATCTGTATATCCAGCTGAGTGCTGGAACCTACAGGAGGTTTTGCACTTAAGGAAGCAGCTAAAGTAAGGGAAGGGAGTTTGTGGAATAAAGAAAGCTGATTCGTCATGCACATTCTCTATGCATGTATCTATTTTTCTGTCAATTTCTGAGATTTTTATTTAATTTTTAACAATTGCTACTCTTATTGCTACTCTTATTGATGTATGGAATTTTTGATATGTTGGAGAAATTAGTCTTTATATTGTATTTCTTAAATTTTACATTGTGTTGGGACCTGAGTAAGATATTTTACTATATATTTTTTTAATGTTTATATGATAAGAGGTATTAATCTTTTCATTTATAGAATCTACATTTTGTTTGCAGTGTGAGGCCAATCTTTTTTTTTTAACTTGTTTTATTTTTTATTTTTTTAAATTTACATCCAAATTAGTTAGCATATAGTGCAACAATGACTTTAGGAGTAGATTCCTTACTGCCCCTTACCCATTTAGCCCATCTCCCCTCCCACAACCCCTCCAGTAACCCTCAGTTTGTTCTCCATAATTATGAGTCTCTTCTGTTTTGTCTCCCTTCCTGTTTTTATATTATTTTTGTTTCCCTTCCCTTAGGTTCATCTGTTTTTTCTCTTGAAGTCCTCATATGAGTGAAGTCATATGATTTTTGTCTTTCTCTGACTAATTTCGCTTAGCATAATACCCTCCAGTTCCATCCACGTAGTTGCAAATGGCAAGATTTCATTCTTTTTGACTGCTGAGTAATACTCCATTGTATATATATACCACATCTTCTTTATCCATTCATCCATCGAGGGACATTTGGGCTCTTTCCATACTTTGGCTATTGTTGATAGTGCTGCTCTAAACATGAGGGTGCATGTGTCTCTTTGAAACAGCACACTCGTATCCTGTGGATAAATGCCCAGTAGTGCCATTGCTGGGTCGTAGGGTAGTTCTATTTTTAGTTTTTTGAGGAGACTCCATGCTGTTTTCCAGAGTGGCTGCACCAGCTTGCATTCCCATTTAGTGGTTTTTTCTTTTGGCGGTGGGGGGGGGGGGGTATTTTCTTTCTCTACTTTTCACGGAGTCCAGACTGTGTAAGTACATATAACCCAGGGGACTCCTCATGCTGTTCCTTGGCTCCCAGAAGCCCCACCTTTTGGGAAAATTTCCCCCAGATTCATGATATCCTTTAGCTATTCTGCTCATCTAATTTGAGTCAACATGTTAACATTTAATAATGTATTATCATCCCAGATATCATGTTTGTATTTTAACAGGGAACGCCAATATCTTTTTTCTGCATGTGTCACTAGCTCATTTTTATTTTATTTTATTTTATTTATTTTTTATTTTCAAGTTAGTTAATGTACAGTGTAGTCTTGGCTTCGGAGTAGAACCCAGTGATTCATCTCTTACATATGACACCCGGTGCTCATTCAAAAAGTAAACTTCAATATCTTAAGCTAAAGGACAGCTGCAACATAAAGTAGAGTGGTGGGGTGTGGGTTTCTGGCCCCTGGAGATCCCTAGAACTACACTCATAGTGTTTCTTGGTCTTTCTCTCTGTGTGGACACTCTACAGGCTATGCTCACTATGTGACTAACCAAGATATTCCAGTGACCCAAATCCTGGATTTGAAAAAGGTCCAACAAAGGAAGTAATTGAAAAATTAAAAGTAGAAGGTTAAATCAGAAAAGGCTACATACTGTATGGTTCCAACTCTATGACATTCTGGAAAGGGCAAGGCTCTGGAGACAATAAAAAGATCCATGGTTTCCAGGGGTTGGGGGCAAGGGAGAGATGAACAGGCAGAGCACAGAGGATGTTTAGGGTAGTGAAACTACTGGGTATTACACTGTAATGATGAATAGATGTCATTATGCATTTGTCCAAACCCACTGAATGTTCAACACCAAGAGTGAATCCTAATGTAAACTATGGACTCTGGGTGATAACAATGTGTCAGTGTAGGTTCACTGATGTTAACAAATGTACCATTCTGGTGTGGGATGTTGACAGTGGAAGAAAAAAGACATGTGGGGACAAGGGGTCACTACACTTTCTACTCAATTTTTCTATGATTCTAAAACTACTGTTTTAAGAAGTCTATAAAAACCTAAAAAATAAAAATTTTTAAAGTAGGATATTAGTCTAGACCCATAGATTGTATAGAAGAGAGGCAGACAGCAAAGGAGGAGACCACAGATCGAAGGAGGGCCTACTTCCAACACCAGAATCCTTGATACCCGTGCAGTGAGGAGTCAAGATGGCATGTCATCAGCAGCAAAGTCTACTTCAGAGCTATTTGTTTTCTGCCCAGCCTTGGGCTCCATACTGGTGGTACAGAAGTTATAGATGACTTCTCAGATCTACACTCCACTTAAGGAAACAACACAACACACAAGAAGAAGAAGAAGAAGAAGAAAAAGAAGAAGAAGAAGAAGCAAGAGCAGCTAGTAGTAAAACCTAGGATGATAAGGACTGCTGACGTGTGGTGGTGAAGTCAGGTGTGGACTGACTAGTAAGACAGGGCCGTGAGAACTAAGTGGCTGAAGGAGTGGCTAGATGATGCAGAATGCTGAAGAGTAGATAAAAGATAAAAGGTGCCGAATTGGGAGGGAGGAGTTGCTATCTTGGTGGGGATGCAAGTGAAGGTATCTTAGAGAACTTGAACTCTGAGTGATGTTTTGAAAGGGTATTGCACGTGGATTTTCAAAGAACTAACTCTACTATGTATGAACTTGATCTTATTCTCCAAAAGCTCAGAAAATGGAGGGAGCTCCCAATGATGAAATGGAACTTAAATGTGCTCCTATGCCTATATATAGAGACCAGCCTAGTGCTAAGTATCTGTTTTCTCAAGAGGACCTGGTGTGTGGAAGGTTTCCACACACCAGGTCCTCTACTCTCAGATCTGGGCAGCCTGTGGAACCACCCATCTGACCCCAGTGAGGAGTGTCAGGGGCCAGCTGGGTGCTGGTGAGGCAGGGCTGGTTTGTGGACTGTGAGTACAGGGCCCAGGGCACTTGGAAGTCAGAATCCGTGGCCAGACAAACAATGCAAATGAAGGGGGAGGGGGCTACTAAGGGGAAGGCAAATCCATCTTGCAAATCCAGCAAGAAATAGAGACCCTCTGAGATGGGAAACTCGAAAGCTGAGACCTTTTTCTAATACATCACTCTTAAATGGGAAGAGGACTGCTAAGGTACAGCCCTTAAACTGTACTTCTTCTTTATACAGGTCTTACCTGCAGAATGGGGATGACAATAGAGCTGCCTCAAAGAGTCCGTATGAGGAATGGGTGAATTCAAACACGCACAGTTACTCAGAGCTACGCTGAGCACACAGTAAGTGCTTAATAAGGATTAGCTGCACCTCTTGTTACTAAACCTGGTCAGAAGCAGCAACAGCTCCTGGAAACAAAGTTGCCAGAGGACCCCACACAACACTCAGTGACAAATATGCTTCCTGACAGCGTGCTAGAAACTCTTTCAGAACGCATTCTGCCAAGCTGATTGCCTTTTCCTTTAGGGGTGGTGCATTCTGGCCAAGCCCCCAAGCTCCTGCCAGGGGCTGTCCTGCCTCACTATCTGTTTGGAAAGCCATGAGGGGGCTGTTCCCTCAGAGCACAGGCTGTGGGGACCATCCTGGGGCCATGCAGCCACCACAAGCCTTAACCCCCTCACATGTGGTGAACAAGGAAACGGGGCCTTCTTGCGTGGGGAGATGTGAGGAGATGTGACCCGAGAAAATCAAGCTGCCATTACCTCAGGCATAGCTGCCCCTGAAGCCTGTATTCATTTCCTCTGTTTATTGAAGGAGCGGTTCCCAGGGTTATCTTTAGAATTCACACTTCAAATGCTTTAGCAAGGAGAGAATTTTACTGATTGGTAAGGGGATGAAACGGGTTAGCACAGCTGTCATGGTCACAGAAAGAGGGGCATTGGTGTGCCAGTAGGACAGAGAAAGTTAGCATTTATTTATTTTTTTTTAATGTGTGTTTATTTTTGAGAGAGAGAGGAAGCGAGAGCGGGGGAGGGGCAGAGAGCGAGGGAGACACGATCTGAAGCAGGCTCCAGGCTCCCAGCTATGAGCACAGAGCCTGACGACGCGGGGCTGGAATTGGTGAACTGCAAGATCAGGACCTGAGCTGAAGTCAGAAGCTTGCTTAACTGACTGAGCTACCTAGGTACCCTGAGAAAGTTAACATTTAAAAAAAAAACTGATGGCGGCTCCTGAGAACTTTCTCTTTCGCCTTACCAAAGCTGCTCGCCTTCTCACCATCCCTATTTTATGTGGCTGAAGGTGAAAGATTCAGAAGTGTTGGGAACCTCTTTCTTTTCTTCATAAAGACCCTCTCCCCACAACTCTTGCTGTGCTAGCATCTGTGTTCTACTCTGGCTCAGCTGGCTTCTAGACTTGAAAGCATCTGAGTGTTGGTCACTCATTCAGAAATATTATGAAAGACTTACCATGTGCCAGGCATTGTACTAGGCCCTGAGGGTGAAAAGAAAGAGAAGACAAATGGTCTGTGCTCTGGGGTCTCTGTCCACCTGGTGGGGTCACAACCACCAAAAAAAATAAAAGCAATGTAGTAAATTCTATACAGTGGGATAGTTCTATTATTTTAAGACTTCACAGAGTATATATAAGAATCTATACCCATAACCCACCCCCTGATGAATGTCTTAGAGTTTACCCCTGTCAGTTACCCCTGTCAGGGAGAGTTATGTTTTAATAAAAGTATTGAAAGACAGAAAGGCTTTCAAGACAAAATAGGAATTAATCGCATGGCAGACACTCCTTACTGATGAGATTGGGGGGATGAATTTTCTGATTCCACCTTCCTTAGACAGCAGCCCCAGAACCCAAGAATATAACTCAGATGCCCCACCTTCATGCTAAGTGTTTCATCAAAAGAATAATCTATACTAATAAGTTTCTGTACGGAAAGGGGAAGGGTTGCCTGCTATTAAGAAATCCGTATCTTTATACTAAGGACACATTTTCTCCCAAGAGTCAAACCCTTTTTCAGGGGAAGAAGACGTCAGAATCTGTTGCTAATGCATCCTCATTTATCTGGTAAGAGATACTGATGGGTTCCTGGCCACAGAGGTGGGCTTGCCATGGGTCTGCCCTGCAGCGTCAGCTAAAATTAGGCTTTATCTCAGCTAGAAGGGTCTCCTTCTTTTGTGGAAAGCCATTTGGGATGAAAAGGGATATAGTTATCTTTTGACAAGCCATTTCAGGCTAAGAATGACTTCACTGGATGACCTCAATAGTAAGGAACAGGGGAAACACCCTACCCGTTTTGAGCATCCTGGAAAGAGCTCCCCCCGCTTTGAGCTCTGCCCTGCCCACTGCCACTGACCATGGCCAAAATTCGAGCCATACTGACCTGGGAGACTACCCCTGCTAGAAGCAGACACTTGCTTAAAAATAAACAAAACTGAAGAAAAAGAATTGGATCTGCAGATCAACAGACTATACATAGGACAAACACAGTATGAAGGAGTCCAAGAGAGAAGCCCAGGAGAAATAAAGAGACACAGAGAGTTAATGACCTACTTACAAATTCACCCCATAGAGCACAGACTATCTAACAGCCACCTCTGCCCAAGGCCTGATGAGTGACTGAAATACTAAGTGCTATAAAAAAGGAACGAGCCAAGAAGGAAAGCAATTCTGTGAGTCAGGGGCATCGGGGCCAAAGAAAGCTTACAGAGGACATGGGACGGTATTGGGCCCCTGGAGCCCAGAGCAAAGTAAAGTAAAGCAATCTCAGAACCAACAACTGTAACTCAAATGACATTTTCAGGTATCTGAGTCAGGAATTTGAATTGTACACATGAGTGCACTAACTTACTGAAGCTTGAGCTAGCTCATGTAGTAATTTTTATTAAACTATGAATTGACTTAAACTGAAAAGATTTGATTTCATAGAGTGACCAAATCAACTCAAATGGAAATAAACCAACCACATTTTTTTAATATGACCAATAAAAATTAAAATGAAGACATTCATTCATTCATTCCTTCAACAAACACTGAAGGCTGGCTGTGCCAGCCAACATTCTAGGAGAATAAGACATACAAGGTCCTTGCCTTTGGAGCTTACTGTTTTGTAGAGGAAAGACAAACAATAAAACAGATTGAATAAACAAGAAAATCAGGAAATTATAAGATGAAAATAAAACTACAAAAAGTAATTTGCTAGAACTACTAATTCAGATTGGGTGATCAGAGAAGGATTCTCTGGGGGAAGTGACACTTGATAAGAAATGGAAATGATGAGAAGGATCTGGAAAGGCAAAGACAGGGTCGTGGGATCATTCCAGGCAAAAAAAAAATAATAATAATAATAAGGGTGAAGGACCTAGGTAGAAGCATTTAATGTGTTCAACAAACCAAAAGAGAGCAAGGACTGTAAAGTGGTGGGCAAGAGGAAGGTGGTACAAAATCAGTGAGGAAAGCTGGGAGGTCCATATCATGGAAGGCCAGGGTAAGGGGCTTGGACTTTGGTCTAAGTGTGATGAGAAGCCATAGGTGGTTTCAGCTGCTGTATGGAAAATGGGCTGTACAGAGTGAGAGGGGGAGGCAAGGAGACCACATCAGGGGCCATGGCAGTAGCGTGGTGAGAGATGGAGATGGCTTGGGCTAGGCATGCATGCCAGCTGACCCAAATCTCAAATTTTTCCATTGCCCTCATGGGAAAGCATCAGCAAGCTGTTCTTAAGTTACATGTGATTGAAAAACAAAACTGAATTCTCCGAATAAGATTCAATCAAACCATGTAGGAATGCTCTTTTCCAACAGGTCATGTGAGAGTTTAGTTAGTTTCAAACAAAAGAATAGACCAAACACCCCCGCCCACCCCTTTTTTTTTTAAGACAATGGGCTTTCTTTCTTTTTTTTTTTTAAGTTTATTTATTTATTTTGAGACAGAGAGAGAGAGTGAGCAGGGGAGGGACAGAGAGAGAAGGATAGAAAGACAATCCCAAGCAGGCTCCGCATTGCCAGTGTGGAGCCTGATGTGGGGCTCAAACCCACAAACCGTGAGATCATGACCTGAGCCAAAACCAAGAGCTGGATGCGTAACTGACTGAGCCTCCCAGCTGCCCCACACCCCTTTTTAAAAAAATATTTATTTATTTATTTATTTATTTATTTATTTATTTTGAGAGAAACATATGGGGGTGCAGAGAGAGGGTAGGAGAGAGAATCCCAAGCAGGCTCCGCACTGTCAGTGCAGAGCCCAGCATGGGGCTTGAACTCATGAACGGTGAGATCATGACCTGAGCTGAAATCAAGAGTTGGATGCTTAACCAACTGAGCCCTGTCCTTGAATCTTTAATAGCCTTGGAATTTGGTGAGACGATGAGTTTGAACTAGCTAGACTGGGTGTTGGACAGCAGAGACTGAAAGGAAGTTGGGCTGACATGCTGGAGAGGAGGCAACACCCCTGCATCGCCAGCTACCTAAATTAGCAGTGGTCTGTCCTTCTGTGTGATTATTCCTGTGGAAACTCAGTTTGTCTTCAAAGTTTTGTCTTCATAGAAAGTAAGGTTGGAGAACAGGAGATGGGATTTCGACATGAATCTCCTCTGGTACCTTCCAAGCTCTTCAGCAAATCACACACCAGTCTAAAACTGGTTCTTCTTGGCTGGGTGGGAGAAGAAAGAGATTTCATGAATCACCATGTGCACAGAATATTACATAATGTTCTACAAGGTACAGAGAAAGTGTAAAAGGCGTATTATCATTTACCAGATGCCACCTGTGTTTATATAACTTGATTTTCTTGGTTAGTGATCTCCATTTTGTAAATTAGCTCAAACCAATAAATCAAACTCCATTTCGTGCTATAAGAAGGCTACAGATTAGGCTAGCAAGCCCTGTGTGGGGCTCTTTTTAAAGAATAAGAGAGTCGAAGTTGTGTTCTTAATGCCCATTTTATATGCATGACTTGAGTTGAGTTCCTTATGCATAATTCATGTGGTCATTTACAGGCTTTTTCATGACTCCTCCATTAAGAGTTAACTAACAAAGGATGTTATCAGCCATGGCAACCAAGATATTATGCAAATCTGTCTCTGAACCAACAACAAAGGGGGTAGAATGATTAATTAAAAAGATAGAGGAGGAAAGAGGGGTACACATCCCTCTTGATGTTCCTCATCATTTATTGATGTCTTTAACTGAAAATAATTTTGAAGGGTAAATATGTGTTTATGCATTTCCTCTGGGTGTGAGGGCACTGCTTGACCCTGTGAGCAACCGTTGGAATGAATGCAAAACTGCTGATTTCATTCATTTCATTTCCTCTCCCTCCAAGGAATAGCATCACGAGAAGGTGGATTTGGTATTAGGTGACACCAGATTCTTGTCCCTTTAGCCCATTAAGCTAACCAAGTCACTTATTTTAACAACTCTGTTTCTCACATATGCAGTATAGATAAAAATACTTGTCCCTATTTATTTACTTGGTACAGGGTGGGAGGGGACTCAACAAGGGTATGAATAGGAGAAGGCAGCAATCATTGGGAGTCAGCTGGAAGCTGGGCTACCAGATGTCAGAAGCAGAGACCAAGAGAGGTGATTTTCCCAGAGTCGTTGGGGTGATAGAGAACCAAGTCAAAGCAAAGATCCAGCCAAGTATTCCCACAACAAATCTCCTGACATAGCTGCTGCTCGCTGAATTGCCAGAGGGACACAAAGTGGGGGGATCCTCTAACTTGCCAACTGAGACTTTGAAAATTTTCACTTCCAAAAACTGGTTACAAAAGCAGTAATGGGATCTGACGCATGAATAGTTAAAAGGTTTACCTTTTACCTGAAGAACAGATGTTTCCATCAAGCACAGCTGGAAAGCAAGGTTGAATCAAGAAGCAAGTTAGTCTTTCTCTCTCCCTCCCTCTTGCTCCCCCCACCACACCCTCACCACCTCTCTCTCTCAGGCTTTCACACTGATTGAGATAAGGTCAGGGCTCCTGTCCAGGAGAATCTTCCAGAGAGAGTGAGGGAAGCCATCAAAGGTCTTTCTGGATTCTATAAACGGTCCTAGAGTAACAGAATCTCTGTGACAAGGCAGCAGCCACATTTCTCTGTGAGCAGCTTGGCTTTATTTCCTTTATTTCCTACACCTGAGAACTAATGTTACCTTCTCCTGTATCCCAACTATTTGCTTTTCAGTATATTCTATTTTAATATTATGGTGTAATTACATTCGAATCCCACATTACAAAGAATTTGTGGATTGTTCTGATTCAGCTGTGAAGTAGACAGCACTTTGTTACTGTTCTAAAATAACCTCTGTTATTTTTTGATTATACGAATAATTTATATTTATTGCATAAATGTTAGAAAACAAAGAAAAGTCTGAAGAAAGAATTAAAAATTCCCTGTCAGTATTTGCTGTGTTTTTGAGGAATTTTTTCTTCTGTATATATGTGAACACAGCTGTAGTTCACAACATTAAAAACATGGTCTATTTCCCCATCGGAAAAGCTATGCCTCTGATCTGGATTTCCACATTCACCCCAGAGGCCACAAATGATGTGCTATAAAACAGAGCTACAACTACAAACTTCTATAACCATTTAAAATAGTCTTTTAAGGGGCGCCTGGGTGGCGCAGTCGGTTAAGCCTGCAACTTCAGCTCAGGTCATGATCTCATGGTTCATGAGTCCGAGCTCCGTGTCAGGCTCTGTGCTGACAGCTCAGAGCCTGGGGCCTGCTTTGGATTCTGTGCCTTCCTCTCTCTCTGCCCCCTCTCCCATTTGTGTGCTCGCTCTCTCTCTCTCTCTCTCTCTCTCTCTCAAAATTAAATAATTTTTAAAAAGGTTTTTAATTAAAAAATGAAATTAGTCTTTTGAAATGAATAATGCTCATAATTCCTGCCAATATCCCAGATTGCAATGAAGTCACAGAGGCTCCAAGCCACTGAATACCACTGCTAATGTTTTCAAGAGGTGATCATTCTTGGAACTAAGAGTTCCCTTCTTAACCTTCTAGGAAGAGTACTCCAGGATCACCAGAACAATGGATTTTCAGGGTTTTGCTGTTTCCCTAGCAAAGCTGGTGCCCACAGCCCCAGTCTCCAAGTCTGACCAGTTATTGGGCTGATATCATTGGGGTCTTTGCCTTTCCCCTCTGGAAACTAGAGCCCAGTCGATACCATAATTCCTCATACCCTTAAACCATAGTACAAAAGGCAGACCTCTCCAGGTTTCTTATATATCACATTTTCTTAATTTCATTTCCCTTAGAGCTTCCTTCTCATCTTCTTCCACTGTGATTTTTTTTTCTAAGAAAACTTCCTACCATTCTCCCTGGAATCCTCGTTCCATGTAAAGAAACCTCCAAACCCCTTATTTTTAATAATATCATAGGTTATTTGGAACAACTTCCTGCTATAAACAACTAAAAAAAGAGCTGAATTTACTGAAGTGAAGTCTTCCTGAAAAAAATCAAAGAGCTAAGAAGGCATCAAGGAATTATAAAACTAAAGAGAAAAGGATAACCCAGTGAGTTCAATAAGCAGAAAAGTTACTGAGAGCCTGTGTCCATTCTGAAAAGTTTAAACCTTGATTTCAGTGGCCTGGTGGTAAAGGGAACATTTACCAATCCCTGAACCTGGGCAAGTCAGAGGGTCTAACAGGAGACACATGGGCAGGTTCTATGTAAGCTAAGAATTCCAAGGACCACAGCCTCAGAGTGAGGCTAAACTGGTTTACCCTGGGAACCTCAATCCTTAAATCCGATAAGATGGTCCTAGATTATTAGTGGCCCAAGACCCCAAGCAGAAGCAAAGAACATTCTTTTTGTAGAATCCATCGTAGGCTTTGAGTTGTTATTACAATTTTTTTCAACTACAATTACATGCACACAATCATAACTAACAACCCCACAGCAATAAATAAAAACTCACATGTACAACTTCAGACATAGAAAGTATCAGATAAAGACTATAACGTAATTATGTTTGTGTTTAAAATTATGAAAGACATGCTTGAATATATCTGCTTGAAGATGAAATAAAATCATAAAAGTAATATAACATATTTGGAAAAGAACCAAATAGAACTTCTGTGAAAGAAAAAGTCAGTAACAAATAAAAATTCAGTGGATGGTTTTTAATGCAGCATAGAAAGACACACACACACACACACACACACACACACACACAAATGGAAATCACAGAAGAAAAGGTAAGGAATATAGAGGACATAACGAGAAGGTCTAACATGTATTTAGTTGGTGTCAGAAGAAGCTAGATATTATGGAGCCAAGATAATATTTGAAAAGATAATGGCTGAAAATGTTCCAGAATCAGTGAAAGATGCCAATCCAAAAATTCAAGAATCACAATATTTAGCAATATAGCTAAAAACGGTAGACACATTATAGTGAGAGTCCAGAAAACTAGAGACAAAGATAAATAAAACCTTAAAAACATCCAGAGGAAAAAAGGTATTAACTTCAGAGGAGCATCAATTAAACTGTCAATTTCTCAACAGCAATAATGAAAACCAGAAAACAATGTAGTCCTATCTCCAAAGAGCTGAAAGATTACTTGCCACTTGAATTTTACAACCCAAAAATATATCATAAAAGAAAGAAGATGAAATAAAAACATTCCAGACTAACAAAAACCAAGAGATGCCACTGCCATCACATTCACGTGAGAGGAAATTCTAAAGGATATGCTTTGCACAGGAGGACAATGACTGCAAATAAAAAGTCTGAGCTACAAGAGAGAGAAAAGTAAAGAAAGTAGTAAAGTGCATATATAAAGCTAAATGAACACTGATAGCATAAAATAATAGCAATGTCTTAATATTTTAAAATATAGAGAATTATGGGCACCTGGGTGGCTCAGTAGGTTAAGCATCCAAATTCAGCTGAGGTCATGATCTCTTGGTTTGTGGGTTTGAGCCCCATGTCAGGCTCTGTGCTGACAGCTCAGAGCCTGGATCCTGCTTCGGATTCTGTGTCTCCCTCTCTCTTCCCCTCCCCTGCTCACACTCTGTCTCTCTCTCTCTCAAAAAATAAATAAACATTTAAAAAAATTTTTTTAAATATAGTTTTAAAATATTTCAAAATGGTAGCAAATTGGTTAGGAAAGCAGTAAATGGAATTAGAATTATAAAAATGTGATTAGAATCCTAATTGTTTTTATTGTCCTCTGAGAGGGTTACGTTAGACTTTGATACATTATGGATATAAATTGTCATATCTCAAGTAATCTCTAACATCCAAACAAGTAGAAAGGAAAAGTGGAATGAAAAAAGTAATAATAACTGCAAAGGAAATAAAGGAAGAAATGACTCCAAAAGTCACTACAGTAGTTAATTCCAGGGTTTGAGGGAAAGGGACGTGATGAGGAGGGAACACCGAATAGAGTATTTCTAGAGTACTGCTGATGATCTGTTTCTGTAACAGGTTGGTTGGTTACATGGACATATGCCTTACAATCATGTATTATACCATACATTTAGGTTTTGATGTATTTTTTATGTGTATTATGTTTCATAAGGAAAAGAAAGAAACTCACCCATACTTTCCACCTCTTCACAAAATAGTCACCCCATCTCGTCTTGGTGGAAATCTGGCTCTCTCATCCACATCTCTCCTCCCCTGTTAGAGCCTTTGTTGCTACTTCCAGAGCATAACTATTATTTTTCACTAAAATTCGTGCCATGTAGATCAGCCGCCCACTATCCTTCTTGATTTCTGCACACACACATCCCCACCTTGGTGCAATAATTGAAGAAATTGGCCCTGACTCCCAGCTTTCCCTCTGACCTTCTCACACCGCTGTCATGAGTGACTTCAACATCTACGTAGCCAATTCAGCTCACAACATGCCCTTCAATTGTGGATGCCACCCTCATCCCCACTTGCAACACTCATTGCTCTGATCATAACAACCCCATCCCATGGCCATATCCTGGACCTGGAAATGCTTTTTTAAATATTTTATCTTATTTTTAAAGCATAAAAGCAATACAAACTCACTACAAAATAAGCAATGTAAATGCTATTAACTTTTTTTTTAAAGAAAGAGACAAAAAGAAAATTAAAATCACTCATGATCCCACCCTCCAGAAATAACAGAGCACGGCTGTGCATGTCTGCCCCTAGGTGTTTGGGTGCCTAAGAGAAAGGCGACCTGTTTCTCACAGGATGGGTCTGTCCTCTCAACTAAACCATGTGCTTGTCTGCATTGTGTGGGAATGTCTCTTGTCAGTTAGTTGACTGTCAACAGTTAACGGAGTTCTGTTCTGGACACGTGTGAGCCATCACTTTGACCTTAGCAAGCTGCTCCTCTCTCTGGGTTATAGTTCCTTTTCTGTAGAACAAGAGCATTGAACTTGATGCTTTCTAAGGTCTCCATTTTCCTAAGACTTCCCTAAAAGTGAAACTTGAGGGGACATCCAACCTCAGAAAGCATCTACAGCATCAGCCTCCGCAGCTGGGCTGAGCGTATGTATCATTAGAGCAAAAGGCCCAACCTGACAAACTGTTATCATCCAGAAGACCCGCTGTACAAATCCATGGCCCTGGCGGTATTACCGTGCATTTTTAATCAGCGGCTATTCTGATGAACAACATTTCCCCATTTCTATTTTCTGCACTCCCTTGGCACCTCCATTTCCATTTTCAAAGGATAGGGAAACAGCTCGCTTCACTTCAGATGTCAGTGTTTATTAACACCAGGGCAGGGAAGATGTGCATCTGAACCAGCAGAGATTAAATAATTGAGACGGACATAAAAGCTTTTTATGTTGATGTTCTTACATATCATTTATTGACAATACAATCCTGTTTAATGCTTTCCAGTTCCATTTCAGGGTCTGTCAGGAGCATTCTGGGACATTGTTCACAAACCATTTTATACTGATTCCTTGGCAAGCAAATGAAAAATCTTTGGAGGGTAGCGAGCTAACGGTGGCCATAACAGGAGAATTCAGTCTGTGATTCTGTGTTTGGTGTCCAAAGGGCCTGTGCTCCCCTAAGCCCTTGGTTCAGACAGCTCCCAGGCGCTGTGCCTGAGTGAAGTCTGATCATCACCCCACCCCTTACTGAGGCCCTCCTGCTCACTCATTTTTCTTACTTGCAGATTACATGAATGATTGGCAAAATTCAGGACTCTGATGGAACTCACAAGCAGGTGAGACAGACACACACCTTGGTCTATGGGAGCATAGGATCAAAACCAGACATCACGACTTGGTGAATAAATGGAAGATTACAAACAGAATACTAAAATCCCAAACAAATGTAGAAGCAGTGTTTACATGGTATATTCAGTCTAGGGTCAAGTACATCTGAGCATAAAAAGAGATCAGGAGCTGAGAGAAATACCAGATGTATGTACCCACAATCAGAGAACAGTTACCCACAGCAACATACCCCCACACTGAATATTTAGTATAGAAATATATTCAAAATGGTTGTAGCAGCATTCTCATATTTAATATCAAGTTTCTTCACATTTAATGAAAGAATATGTAACACAGTAATTAAGGACTCAGGTTCTGTAATCAAGCATATCTGAGTTCAACTCTTGCTTTCATGAACTCTATTTTTCTCTAGCCAAATGGGAATAATAATAATAAGATCCCCTTCCTAAGATAATTGCAAAAAAAAATTAATGAAAAGATGTACATAAAGTACTGAATATAGCACCTACCACATCCAGGGAACTCAGTCATGATAATCTATTGTCACTGGTTATAGGTGAGTTCCTTTTTGGTTACTTGAGATCAGTGATTAGAGATGGAGTCAGTTTCCTTACATCTCTACCAATATCAGCAAATATATTGATAAGATCAGTTCCAATACTTGTGATTATGATTTTTTTAATTCCACCTGTTTTCATCTTTACTTATTTACTTTTTGTCCTGTGATGTAAAGGACGATGTTTTTTGGTAATTTTATATATTTGAAAGCCCCTGTAGAAATTTAAATGAATTTAAATGGTCGTATTCTTTTCTTTAGATCTGCATTTCTGAAGCAGATAGCACATAGTACTTTAGAACAATAATTTGTCACATGTTGAAATTATTCTTTAAAAGTATAAACTCCTATACAATTATTAGGGGCTATTTTAAATAAGTCTTTTTTTTTTCTTTCAATAACTCTATGTATGTAAGGATTTAAAACTAAGGCAGTAAAATTCATGGTCCAAAAGGGCTGTCAATCTTTAGATAGCCCTAAGGACATGGCACGCTGTTGGTGCTTAATAATGATGTATCCTAATCATTAACATAGACTCTTTCTTTGTTTTTAGAGTTTTATAGAAAATCTTGTATAGAAGATGTGCCAACTTTTGGGGATTGTTGTGCAAACTGCTTGAATGTGGAAGCCACAGACGTTCACAGTGTCCTTACTGAGGTCCCTGTACACCAAGTAGATTGCAGAAGATTCCAAGATTGGTTAATTCAGTGGCGGATCACCAAGGACCAAGATTCTATATTTCTACTCTGCTATATATCTCCACTGGGTCACATTGATCCTCAAGCTGTTTGCCTTTCTGGTAACTAACTTCCCATCCAGACATAAGGGTGCCCAAAGGAAGAAGAGAGGTCTGGCTTACTCATTATGTTCTAACTTCCCTCTATGGGAAGAAAAGGATGTTGCTTTCTTTTCCCACCATATACATGCCCTTTCCTAGCCCTCCATTCTCCCAGTAGTTACATCACAATTTTGTCAGAGATATATTCAGTGTTTACATTCTCGTGACTATTTACACATTATTCAGACTGAGTCAGATGTTATCTTATGAGTTATAGTTTCTTTCTTGTACAACTTTGTGTCTTCCCTAGAGTTAACTTCTATTTACTTATTTTTTTTTTACATTTATTTATTTTTGAGAGACAGAGAGAGACAGAGGGTGAGCAGGAGAGGGGCAGAGAGAGAGGCAGACACAGAATCAGAAGCAGGCTCCAGGCTCTGAGCTGTCAGCACAGAGCCCAACACAGGGCTCGAACCCATGAACTGTAGGATCATGACCTGAGCTGAAGTCAGATGCTTAACGGACTGAGCCACCAAGGTGCCCCTGTTTACTTATTTTGAACATACTTAACTACTGATTCAACCAAGAAGTTTCCATTAATCATCTAAATTCCTCTCAAGATGTTTAGAAACATAAGAAATGCATCAAATCATATTCCTAAAGAATTTTCTCTTGGAGACTTCTGACCTGTTCTAATCAGAGCTAGCTGCCATTTGGGGATCTTTGTTTAACATCATCCTAAGATGTTCTTTTTCCGTCTCTTGTTTCTCCAATTCTCTTTTTTTGGTGTACTAGTTAGTTTTTGTGGTAATCTCCCTTTAAAAAAAAAGGAATGAATCAGAGGTAATTTTATGAGATCCTGAAAATGTCTTTTTCTTATCTTCATTTGATTGATAGCTCTGTGGGTATAAAATTACTGATTGCAAAACATTTTGCTTCTGATATTTTGAGGACATCTCTCCACTTTCTTTTAGCTTCCAGTTTTGCTGTTGAAAAATCCAGAGCTGTTCGGATTCATCATCCTTTTTTACATAATCTGTTTTCTTTTCTCTTTTGAAACTTGTAGGATCATATCTATGACCCCTGTGTTATGAAATTTAATGAGACTATGCCTTGATGTGAGTCTGTTTTCATCTATGTTGACAGCCACTTGGTGGGCTCTCTTTCCTTTAGTTCTAGAAAATTTGGTTGAACCATTTCTTTGTTGATTTTTTTTCAGTTCCACATTATAAAACTATTTTTAATTGCTAATGCCATGAGCAAAAAAGATAAATTTTTAAATGTTCAACTTTCACTTCTTTGGTTACTAGTGATGTTGAGTATATTTTCATACTATGCCTACTATTTTTATTTCCTACATTAATTATCTTTTTGTGCCCTTTGTTTATTGCACTCCCTTTCTTTCCAGCAGGACTTTATCTACTTATAGGTAAATGATTCTTCAGCCATTATAAAAGTATAAAGAACAAGAAAAAACACAGAAAGAGAATTGGTATGGTCCCACCACCCAAAAATAGCCCAGCCACAGTAGATAATCTGGTGTTTTCTTCCATCTTCCTTTCCTTTTTGTTCTAAGCATATGATTGTGGACAATGTTGTTTTCTGACAAAGTTGTGATCATTCTTTTTTCTTTTTTTTAATGTTTATTTTATTTGAGAGAGCACTCAAACGCTCACATGTCAGTGAGGGAGGGGCAGACAAGAGAGGAACAGAGGATCTGAAGTGAGCTCTGCACCGACAGCAGAGAGCCCCATGCGGGGCTTGAATTCACCAACCGAACTGTGAGATTGTGACCAGGGCTGAAGTCAGGTGCTTAGCCATCTGAGCCACCCAGGTGCCCCATGTTGTGATCATTCTGTTTGTACAATTCTGTGCTCTACAATCCTACTTTTATTTTTAAAACTCTAAAGAAGACACTTTGAAATGTGTGAGTCACTCAATTCTTTTTTTAAACTTTTTATCAAAGAGTTCTCTCCTATAAAATCCTAATTTTCACTATGCGCACTTGCTCTGAAATCGAAGCAGGGAAAGGGCTGTACCTCTGGAAACATGTGTAATTAGAAAATTTAAAAATAGTTCTGTGACAGGGTCTGGGTGGCTCAGTTGGTTGAGCATCCAACTCTTGATTTCGGCTTAGATCATGATCTCTGGTTTGTGAGTTCGAGTCCCATGTCGGGCTCTGTGCAAACATGCAGAGCCCGCTTGGGATTCTCTCTCTTCCTCTGTCTCTCTGTTCCTCCCCTGCTCATGCGTGCTCCCTCTTTCAAAATAAATAAAAACGTTAAAAAAATAATTTTGTGATGAAAGCGAGTGAGTTTAAGATAAGGATTGTGAATCTCTTAAGATTCCAAGCTCAGGAATTCCCTGCTCTTGGCAGATCCTTCCGATTTCTCTCTTTCTCTCAGAACTGTACCTAGACCCTCTCTATTCTCTCCTTCCAAGCACTCAGGTCCTCATGCCATCTTTCTTTCCTCACTGCCCATTCTAGATCCTGGTGGCCTGGGTGGCCTCACCCCTGGACCTTATTGCCCCAGAGATTGTCACGACTCACTCCCGCACCTCCTTCCAGCGTTCACTGCCTGGTCACACACACTCCCACCCACCTCACGCCATACTCCCAATTCCTTATACTCTGTTCCATAGTTTTTGTTCCTAACCGCACAAACTTATTGTTTTTATTATTTACTCTGTACTCTCTATCCACCCCACTCCTGAAGTTAGAGTTCTTTGTTATGTTCACTAATGTACCCCCAAAATGACTAGAATAATGCCAGGCACACAGCATGTATCAATCAATATACTTACTAATTTTGTTGGATGAAAAAATGATTGCTCAAACAAGCACTCCACCTGCCTTTACCATCCTGGCTTTCTCCCACATTCACTGTGTCAATTTCCAAACTGGAATTTAGCCAACACTCATTTTTTTTCAGCTTCTGATGCTGTGGCTTCTGCTATTTTCAGGCTGCTGAGAGTCTGCCCAGTGGATCCACCACAGAATCATACTGCTGAAGCTCATATGTGCCTTTAATCATACCTAGCCATCTTTGTATTTATCTCCCTAGCAAATTCCACACTGTGATGTTCCAGAGCACCTTTTCCTTCCGAATTTGTATACAGCCAGATTTGTGGTCCACTTGTAGCCAATGTTCAAACTTGAGCAATTGTTTCCATTTCTGCAATAGTTGTTTTTTTTTCCAGCTCTTATTTTGTACCTACTCTTATTGGCCTCATTCCCTCACCTACTTCTAACTTAGGCAATCTTGCTGAATTTTCAATCCACTCACAAGCTGCTTTAAATCATTTTGTTTTAACAGACGGTTGTAAGCTTTTTTTTTTTTTTATGTTCCTCCGTGATTTTTAAAAGCTCTTTGCAGCTGAATGTTAATGGCTGCATTGTATTCCATTATATGATAATGTACTTAACCTATACTGATGTTCAACATAGATGTATTTTTCATTTATTTTGTTACCATAAAAACCTAGAGACATAAATCTTTATTTTACATTTCTTCAAATGCCTTATGGTAGATAACTAGATTTATTAGGGTCAAACTGTATAAATATTTTGAGATGTATGATAAATTTTGCCAGATTTCTTTTCAGAAAAGCTGTACTGATATATGTTCCTAGGCACAGTGATTATTTCAGTATACTCTCGCCAATAATAGGTGTTCTCATTTTATCATTATTTCCCAACTGGATAGGCAAAAAAAAAATGGTATTTTATTTTAACTATCTCTTTGGTCATTCATATCAT
This sequence comes from Acinonyx jubatus, assembly GCF_027475565.1. NCBI lineage: Eukaryota > Metazoa > Chordata > Mammalia > Carnivora > Felidae > Acinonyx > Acinonyx jubatus. The sequence goes on along the minus strand of NC_069384.1, from coordinate 103,362,854 downwards.
ATTTAACATTTTTTCACATATTTGTTAACTATACTTTACTTTTTACAAATTGCCTATGAATGTTTTTTTTCTCATTCATCTATTGGAGGTATTCATGTTCTTAATCATTTTGTGTGTGCACTTGATAAATTTAGTGTAGGAATTATGTGTAACATCTAGCAGAAGTAATTTTCCAGTCTGACGATTGCCTTTTCATTCATTTTTGCCTTGTACATATGTACACGCTGTTTTTAAATCTTGTTAGAGCTATGTATCTTTGCCTTTGGGATCTTTGCATTTGCTTTTAACCTTAAAGAGTTTTCTCTGATCCAGAAATTTGATACTGTCTTCTGGTGTTTGTTTTTAACAGTTTGAGATTTAATAAAAGTTATTCTTTACATATTGGCACGTGTTCTCATATACATGTTTCCCCCAACTAACCAACCACTGATGTTCCAGTTTTGGAGTCTGAGCTGGACCGACAAATAACACCATTTCCCCCTTGTGAATTACAAACCACTTAATAGATGAAGATACAATTCTTACATATAGAGAACAAACAGAGGGTTGCTGGAGGGGTTTGGGAGGGGGGGATGGGGTAAATGGGTAAAGGACTAAAGAAATCTACTCCTGAAATCATTGTTGCACCATGTGCTAACTAACTTGGATGTAAATTATAAAAAAAAAATGAATTATAGAAAGAAAAAAGAGAGAGATGAAGATACCATGTGGGCAGATGTTGTCTTCTTATTTCTTTAAAGCTGATAAGAACATGTAATTTTAGATAAACACCCAAATAGTCTGCTAACACACCTCCTCTCTGGAGTAAGCTGCCTCCCAAGTCCTGATAGACCCCCAGCCAATGCCAGAAGTGCCGGAGAAGGAACTTCCTCACTAAGAGATGCCAGGACAGAGGGCAGACCTGCATCCTTCTCTGTGGGCCAGCCAGCTGAGCTAAATGAGGGAGGAGGGGCTTGAGCTGCAAGCGCTCTTGTTTCTGGTTCTAAACTCATCCGTCAGGTATTTCCCTCCTCCTCCCCTAGAAAGGAGAAAGTGAGGGCTTGGGAGGAGAGCAGGCAATGTGACCCTAATTGATGACCCTGTACATAGAAACACACACTCAGGAAAACAGCTTCTCTCTATTCCCTCCTCCAACCCCACTCCCACCCCCCAACCGACATCTAGCACCACTCACTGGAGAACCCTTCACTGCCGTCCTGTTTTGTGATGCCATCTTTGTCATCATTCTGTGTGTCTGTGGGCTACTTCCGGCCTGTCCTGTTTCACTAAACTAACAGTAGAAACAAATTGATAACATTATTGTTCTTTTCTGTTGTCTTTCACTTTCTGGGAAAGCTGACCCCTCCTCACCACCCCTCTTCTTCTTTTTATTTTTTTCCTCAAAACGAATTAGTTATAGCGTCTGTTGTCCTCTAGATGCACTTTAGAATGATTTTGTCATATTCCAAAAATAACCCTATTGGGATTTTGAGTGGAGTTATAACCAGAAAATTAATTTGGTAGGAATTGACATCTTTATATTATTCCGTCCTGCCATCCAAGAACATGGCATGGTTCTATTTATTGAAGGCTTCTTTTATATCTTGTAGTAAAATCTTGTCATTTATTCATATAAATCTTTCATATTTCTTGTTAAGTTATTCCTGGATATTTCATCTCTTTTGTTGCTATCAGGAATGCAGTATTTTTCCCATCATGTTCCCTCACTGGTTATGGTTAGTATATAGAAATTCTAGTAATTTTCAGATACTTATCTTTATATGTGTGTGCATATCTTTAATATATCAAGTCATTCTTTTCACTCTTTTATTAATAATGTCAATATTCCCGTGGACCATACTCCCCAAATCCTCTCAGATCTCCTTCTTGCAAGGAGATCTCTCCTTGTTCTCTCTTCAGCCCTCACCATCCTTGACATCTTTGCTGACCAGTCTCTTCCTATCTAAAAAGCTATTATTGGTGGTGGGGGTGGAGGTGGGGGGCCTGGGTGGCTCAGTTGGTTGAACACCTGGTTCTTTGCTGCAGTTCAGGTCATCATCTCAGGTCACGATCTCATGGCTGGTGGGTTCGAGCCCTGCATCAGGCTCTGTGCTGGCAGCATGGAGCCTGTTTGAGATTCTCTATCTCTGCCCCTCCCCCCTCCTCCCCCCCCTGTCTTTCTCTCTCAAAAATAAGTAAATAAATAAGCATTTTTTAAATAAAAATAAAAAGTTATTATTGGGGCTTCTGGGTGGTTCTGTTGGTTAAGCGTCCGACTCTTGATGTCAGCTCAGGTCATGATCTCACAGTTTGTGGAATTGAGCCCTGAGTCAGGCTCTGTGCTGACAGCATGGATCTTGTTTGGGATTCTCTCTCTCTCTCTCTCTCTCTCTGCCCCTCCCCCACTGCACCTGTGAGCTTGCATTCTCTTGCTCTCTCTCTAAATAAATAGTTTTTTAATAAAACAAAAAATAAAAAGCTATTATTTATTTAGTGCCTCTTGTGAGTCAGGAATTGTGCTAAGTGTTTTATTTAGATTATTGTGTTCAGTCCTCATGATAGCCTTATTTTAGGTAGGTCTTTTTCTACTCATCTTACAGATGAGGAAACTGAGACCTAGAAAGATAAGCAAAATTCCCCACACAAGGTAAGTAAGGGGCAGTATTGGGCATTCACATGTTCAAAACCTTTTCAATCCTCGGTTGTCCTTTATGACATTTTGTTAGCCTTGTTCTTTCTTCTCATCCTGTATCTCTGTTGTTTGTTTTTAAAATTGGGGAAATTTTCAGTCATGATTCTTTCAAATATTTTTTCTGAAGTTTCCTCTTTCCATCCTCTTTCTAGGACTCTGATGACACAAACGTTAGACCTTTTGGTATTCTCCCACGGAAGAAAAGGACTCTGCTCTTTCTACCCCCCTCCAAATGTTTTTTCTCTGTTGTTCAGATTGGATAATTTCTACTGATTTGTCTTCAAATGTACTGACTCTTTCTACTGTTATCTGAGGCCTGCTATTCAGTCCATCTGGAGAGCTTTCTATTTTGGTTATTGTCTTTTTCAGTTCTAAAATTTCCATTGGTTCTTTTTATATCTTCTATTTCTTTGCTGAGTCTTTCTATCTTTCCATTCATTTCAGACTGCTTGCCTTTACTTCTTGGAGCATCTCTATACTCCCTATTTTAAAGTTATAATTCCAAAATCTGTGTCATCTCAGCAGTATTATCTGTTACTTATCTTTTCTTCTGTGAGTTGACATTTTCTTGGTTCTTTGTATGATTAACAATTTTAGACTGTACTTTTGACATTCTACATGCATGCAATGAGACTTGGGGGTCATGCTTACATCCTAAGGGAAATTTTGATATTTTAGTTTTAGCAGGCAATTAACCTGGTTGGGTTCAGGCCAGAAGTTCCAACCAGTTTCTGTGGGTCATAGTTCTAACAAGAGTTCAGTTGCCAGTGTCTTTGCAGGGCTACTCAGATCTGTGCCCTGTGAGTGCCGTCCAGTGACCAGTGAGGGACCAGCATGGTGTCAGTCCACAGATCAGTTCTCATAGTCCGATAATCTGTTTAGGATCACACATATGCAGGTCAAAGGTCAGCCCAGGGGTTCATAAACAACTTGATGGGGTGGATTTCCTGAGCTTTTCTGTCTTGATGATCTTCTTGATACTTTCTAATTCCCGTAAGCTTCCCTTTTCAGTCTGGGTGTTTAGTTCCCGCTCCACTGTGTACTTCCCAAAACACCGTGCATGCGTTCCCAAACATGAAACGTGCACTCAATATGATAAGGCCAATTTTCGTGCCATGTCTCCTCCCTACCCCCAGACCAGTAACAGTCAGCAGGGGGATGCCTTGAGCTGATGAGCTTGCATCAGTTAGGCCACTCCTCAGGGGCTGAGGATGGGCTGGATATCTGACAAAAACAAAGTGCTATGAAGAACAGGGAAATGGCTGTTGAGTAGACAATGAGTGGTGTCCATACACTGCTTCTTTCCTCCTTTTCTTCCTTAAACCACTAAATGTTACCAACACCCTCCTAATCACTCAGGCTTTTAAAACTTTCGTGTTTTCTTCACTCCTGTGCCTCTCCTCCCCACCCACACCCTTGTGAACATCCAGTCAGGTGCTCAGCCTAAAGATGCTTCTTCACCAAAGCTTCACCAATGCTTCCTCTCTTTGATATTCTCTGTCTAGCCAATTTTAAAGCCTCTCTAATCTCCTTGCCCTCAGGTTCCTCAGTTAGCTTCCTTAGCATTATGATCAAGCCTCCTCCCATCTACCCTCTGCCTTTCCAGAAGTGTCTATTATGCATGCCCCCCAGGATCACACGATATCTCTCTGACCCCCTTCACCTCATCTGCTACATTTGACTAACAATCAGTCCTTAAACATACCTTTCATTTTCTGCCTTTTGTTCCAATTGTGTCTTCCTTAAAGACCCTTTAACCCAATCACATTAGCCAAGGCTCAGTTAACATGCCATGTTCTCCCTGAAGGCTCAGAGACCTTAGCAAGGTAGAAGTTGTCTCCCTTTCCCCTTAAGTTTTGTGGACATCTCTACTGTAGCTCTTGATCACATTTGCCCTGAGTTCCACTGTTGTTTCCTTCACCAGGGCATCAGCTACTCAAGATACAAGACCATCTCTTATTCTCTTTTGTAGCCCCCACAGTGTCTGGCCCAATACCTCAGACACAGTAGATACTCAAGACATTATTGTTTCATTAGATTCAATTAAATGAGCTTGACTCTTTAGCCTCTATTGTAACATACTTGGGGTCAATGCAATCCAGAAAAATAATTCTCCTTCTAATGGGCTTCCCTGGGTATCTTACTCAGAAAGGAATTTAATAAGAGAAATTATTCTCTCCCCAGCATAGTCTGAGTAATCACCTCTCTGCTACTGTATAGTTCCCTATACTTCTCATTTTATATCATTAATCACTGTTCAATTATTTGGTCAGTATCTATTCCCCCACCTCATACTTTGATATCATTCTTTGAAAGCAGATACTGATTGTTGTTTTTCTCCACTGTATGTCTGACACCAATTCCAGGTTTTCTGAAAGCACTCACAAATATTTATTCCTTGAATGGAGTTCAATAATTAAGATCTATTGAGAAGAGCCACACAGAGGTTTAAGTCCATTATATAGCATTGCAAATTTCATTGATAAGAAACAGACTCAGAAGTCTAGATGCAACTGAACAACAGAGACTGATAAAACACCTTAAAATATAGTCTGCCTTAATCAACACAATCTTGGACTTTTCCTCTCTCCATTCTCTTTTACCCTCTTTCTTAACTTCCCCAGCCTTTCATTCTTTCTTTTTCTGCTTTGTTCATACATGGGGATGGGCTGACAATTGTTTCGTTTCAGTCTCATCTTATGACATGTTAACAGAGTTTTTAGCTTGTCATATGGCTGCATAGGTAAAGCTGGCACTTCTTAACCCCCTTGGTGTAGTTATGTGACTGAGTTCTGGTCAGTGGTATGCAAATAGAATGATGTATGCAACTTTGCGGTCATACCTTGAGGGAAAGAAGTATGCTCTCCCTTTCCACTTATCCCCTTCCCAATAGTTGAAATGCAGGTGTGATGGCTGGAGCTAGAGTAGTCCTGTCCGCCCACAAGGTGGAAGCTGCATGTTAGGGTAGAACAAGAAGATGAAAGTAGCCTGGATCCCTAATCCCATGTAACCACCAAACCCACTTTGGCTATTTCCACCCACATTGTTAAGAAAGTGAGCTAGAGAAATGCCTATTTTATTTAAGCTGTTGCTACCTTTGTCTCTCAAATGACATCAATATTTACATCTTTAATAATACAATGCATGGACGGGTGCAGCCACTCTGGAAAACAGTATGGAGGTTCCTCAAAAAAGAACTATCCTATAATCAGCAATTGCACCACTAGGTATTTATCCAAAGGATACAAAAATGCTGATTTGAAGGGGCAGGCACATGCACTCCAATGTTATAGCAGCACTACTGACAATAGCCAATGTATGTAAAGAGCCCAAATGCCCATCGACTGATGAATGGATAAAGAAGATGTGGTGTATATATACAATGGAATATTACTCAGTGATCAAAAAGAATGTAATCTTGTCATTTGCAACAATGCAGATGGAACTAGAGTGTATTATGCTAAACAAAATAAATCAGTCAAAGAGACACAAATATCATATGATTTCACTTATATGTGGAATTTAAGAAACAAAATAGATGAGCATACGGGAAGGGAAGAAAAAATAAGATAAGAGAGGAGACAAACCATAAAAGACCTTTAAATACAGAGAACAAACTGAGGGTTGCTGGTGGGGTGTTGGGTGGGAGGATGGGCTAAACAGGTGATAAGCATTAAAGAGGGTACTTGTTGGGGTGAACACTGGGTGTTATATGTAAGTGAGGAATCATTAAATTCTCTTCCTGAAATCATTAATACACTATATGTTAACTAACTTGGATTTAAATTTTTAAAAAATTACAAAAAAAATAATAAAATAAAGTCCATGAGAAAAAAAAATACAATGCATGGCCATTTTTATGGCCATTTTTCCCAACATAAAAAAAAAAGGATGAAGGTACTTTTTGAAAAATCCTACACCCATAGACCAAAGTTCTTGGCTATTTACCATGTGACAATACTTCTTTCATCTGGAGCTTATCTCAGGAAGAGAATGGCACAAGCTGTAGATATAAGATATCTCATTCTTTAAAGAAATGTATATTACCACAGGGAATTAATGCAAGCATAAGACACCTTGCAGGAGGCAACATGTCCATCAGTAGATGAATGGATAAAGATCTGGTGCTAAACACACACACACACACACACACACACACACATGCACACACACAATGGATTATTCAACCATAAAAAAAGAATGATACCTTGCCATTTGTGACAAAACGGATGGACCCAGAGGGTATTATGCTAGGTGAAATAAGTCAGACAAAGACAAATACCACATGATTTCACTTGTATGTGGAATCTAGAAAGCAAGAGGAACAAACAAACAAACAAACAAAAAGCAGAAACAGACCCATAAATACAGAGAATGAACTGATGGTTGCCAGAGGGGAGGAGGGTTGGGGGATAGGCAAAATGGATAAAGGGGAGTGGAGAGTACAGGCTTGCAGTTATGGAACGAATAAGTCACAGAAATGAAAGGTGCAGCATAGGGAATATAGTCAGTGGTACTGAAATAGAGTTGTACGGTGACAAACAGTAGCTACACTTGTGGTGAGCATAGCATAATGTAGAGACTTGTTGAATCACTGTATTATACACATGAAACTAATGTAACATTGTGTGTCAACTATACTTCAGTAAAAAAATAAATTAAAATGTTGATAGCTTTAAGAAAAGACATTTTGCAAAATTTTTATAACTTGCTCTATGTCTTGAAAACTTACGGATGCTTGCTACCTTGTGATATTTCTATTAAAAAATAAAGTTGACCTTTCAGTATCTAAATAAGAAAGGAAAAGTTGTAATTGAATATCTACGGAGAATCATTTTGGTTATAAGTAAAGAGTTAGGAGTCTGTCCCCTTGGACTTTCGGGGCCAAAGAAAAAAATCCAGCCATGACATTACTGATTACTACTTAATGTTACCTTGAGTGGATAGCAAAAAGGGTACTATTGAAAAAGTCTTTTGAATTATGTTTGTCTCTCAGGGTTCTGAATCTTTCATTTACTTCCCCAACACAAAAAGAACTAAATACTTAATTTGTGGCTTAGCAAAGCAAGGGAAATTATTGGCTAGGAATCCCCCTAAAACACTTAGGGTGAGTACTGAGACCGTATGCATTTCATTAATTTAGTTGCTGAGAACTTTGATTGCTTACTGATATTTATGCAACTTTTCAAACTTATTAGTGATAACTTCATATTTTTTATGTAAAAGAAACAGTAGACTCAGCATTCTTAGATTTAACCTCATGGTTTCTATCCACAAAAAACTTGGAATGTGTATAGTATGACACAATCTTACACTTTGCTACATTTCATAGAGGAAACCATATCCTAGAATGATCCATTCGACAGGTTCACAATGGTCTGGGAATGTCAGGGTCTCACATTCAGATTTATGACTATCCTCTCTCTTTAGCAGGAAGCTTGCCTGGTTCAACAGACCTTGCTCATCAGAAATCTAGGTCGGGGTGGGGGTGGGGGGCTTGGGGGAGGGGCTTCCTTCTGTAGATACTAGAGTTTACAGTGCCTGAAAGACCAAGAGAAGAGATCATTTCCTTTCAAAACCTTTTTGTTAGTCCTTAATAATAGAGAGAAGCAACTTTTAGTTACTGATCTCTTTTCTTTACAAATAATTCTCTTGCTAAAGGAACAGACAAAATATTGCTAGTAGATATGCAGTTTGGAAGAAAGACTATCAATCATGAGATCTCAAATGAGTGAGGCCCTTTACAATGGCTTCCTGGATTAGAAAGTGTATTCATTGCTCTATTCAAACCTAGCACAGGGTCAGGTACACCAGAGGTGCTCAACAAATATTTGTTCAATGAATAAATAAATAGATTCTATGGACAATTCAAGGAAGCATAAGAAATATTTCCTGCCCTTAGTGAGTTTACCAGTCATACACGTACAATACATAAGTAAAAAGAACCCAATTTTCTAAGAAGCAAAGGATTAGTACTGATTGTAAGTACTGTAGCTTTTCTGGAATTTAGTTCTCTAAGGCTTAGACAAAAAAGTCGGAGGTAAGATGAGCCTTAAGAGGAGGGGAAGAAAAGAGGAAGGAATTCCAAAGAGAAAGGTAGGCATTACTACGTAAGGTAGAGCTGAGCACACTGGGCAGATATTATGGCAGAGCACAATTGTGGTTGAGGATGAGGTTAGAAAAAGAAGCAGGGGCTTTGTGTGGAAGACCTGAGCCAGCCAGCTGGGAGCTCTGATTTTCCTTTGGGTCACAGAGGCCATTGTGGTTTGCTCCAGTGGAGGAGAGAGCCAGGAGAGGGCAGGAAGACCAGTTGGGAGGCAACTGCTCTCATGTCCGCATGTCCAGATAAGAGTCTAAATTAGGGCAGTGGCAAAGGTGATGCAGAAAGGAATTGCATCAGGAAGCACGGTGAACCACCCCTGTGGGACCTGTGAGATAAACCTGGAACGCTTTTCGCTGGAATCACAGGAATCAAGTCAGTTAATTGTGAACTGCTCTGACATAAGGTGCACTAGAATAAATTCTAAGGTAGAAAACACTTTTTTCTATACAGTTCTATTAGCTTTGCCTAAAATCTTTTTCAGAAATATTCAAGTTCATTTCTTTTTAAAAACACACAAGAGTTTTCAGAAACAAGTAAAAATTACCCCAAATCCTACTCCCATTCACCAAGATTACTGTTATTATTTTGGTGGATACCTTTCCACACATTCTTGTATGCACAGATATGTACAAAGTATGATAGAATTTTATTAAAACACAATTGTTCCATATGTGCTTTTCCAGAATCAATTTTTCTCATTCCCTAATATGTTGTAAACATTTTTCCATGTTAATAAATATTGACCTACATATCATAATGTAAATTAATTTGCCTATATCATAATGTTCTATTAATGGATACTAAGATTCCCTCTCTCTCTCTCTCTCCCTCTCCTTGTGTTACCATAAACAACCCTGTGATTAACCTTATTATGCACATCATTTACCATCTGTATAATTATCTCTTTAATAAAAATCTAAGAAGTTGAATTGGCTAGGTCAAAAATATGTATTGTGTTTTGATACATATTTCCAAACTGCCCTTCAGAAAAGTACATCCATTCATTTATTTACTCAATAATATTTCTTGAGCACCTACTATGTACCAAGCACTATTCTATGTGCTGAGAATACAACAGTGAAAAAATTGGACAACGTCCCTGCCATCATGGACCGTACATTCTAATTCAGGACAACAAACAATAAACAAACAACTAAACATATCATACATTGTCAAGGAGTGGTAACTACTAGGAAAGCAAAATAAAAAGCAGAGGGCTGGAGAGTCACAGAATGGGTGGAGGGAATAACGCATTTGACACAGAGTGGTGAGGAAGCAACTGTGAGGACGAGGCATGCGATGGGACCTGTAAAGACAACCAAGCGTTAACAGTGGCACAGAAAGAAGGAAAAGGAAGTGCAAAAAATCTGATGTGGAAACATGCCCGGCCTGTTTCAAGGCCAGAAAGGCAGTGTCTCTGGAGAGTTGTGAGAAATGCATGTGGATAGGTAGCCAGATCAGACCAGAGAGCACTGGGAGCAAGTGTGCCCAGGAGGGGCTTCACAGCCACTCCTAGAGGTGTTTGGACTCATTGGGATATTGGCCAAAGGGATCTGATATTCTAGTGTGAGAATATTAAAAGAGAAAGGAGAAAGAACCAATCTACTTTTGTGTTTTACCCCTTCTCGGTCTTCTATTCATTAGACACGGTTTAATGGATGTCTATATTTCTCTCCACCCTTTCCCCTTACACCTGGGGTCTGGCAAGGGATGGATCACAGGTAATACTACCTGGGAGATACTTAAACTTCCCTTAGGTTCATTTTAGAAGTCTTACTATACCTCCTAACTGTAAACAGATGTGAAAACTCCTTTTGTCAGCTTCCTAACTAAACTGAGAAATTCTGTTCCCTCTGTCATCTTGATAAAAACTCAGGCAGCAACATGGGCTCATCACAGCTGATTTATACTAATTTTCCCCAAGCCATCTAACACAGGATCTTTAACACGGAAGGTGGTCTACAAATATTTGCTGGATAAACAAAAGACAAATTTTCTCTAAAAGTACCTTTGCTTTGTAGGTGTTCTATTATTTTGATTAGCAACAGTTTCGGGGGATACATTCTGCCCTGATCTCTAATTCTGAAGCTCTTTGACGACAGTTCCCTGAGTCTTGCCTTTGGGTGTCTTCTCATCTGCTGGGGATGCCCAGGGAATTTAACAAAGGAGAGCACTGACAGACAGAATTTAGGATACAGTTTTGAGTAAACCCAGGGCTTTACTCTGCCCTAAGATGTCTGCCTGAGATGATGATTTCTTCTACAGTGATATTTTAGAAATCACACAGAAAACAAATAAGATGAAGAACAAAAGAAATCTTTTAAAACATTAACTTCAGGAGGGGTGGCTGGTTGACTCAGTCGGTTAAGTATCTGACTCTTGATCTTGGCTCAGGTCATGATCTCTCGGTTTGTGAGATCGATCCCCACATTGGGCTCTTCACTGACAGCACGGAGGCTGCTTGGGATTCTCTCTCTCCCTCTCTCTGCCCCTCCTCCACTTGTGTGAGTGCTCTCTCTTTCTCAAAGTAAATAAATAAACATTAGAAAATTAACTTCAGGAGGAAAGGCGATTTGCTGACAATGGAAATTGCGATGTTAATTAATTTACTGTTCTTTAGTTTATTTTTTTATTTTATTTAAAAAAAAATTTTTTTTTTAACATTTATTTATTTTTGAGACAGAGAGAGACAGAGCATGAACGGCGGAGGGTCAGAGAGAGGGAGACACAGATTCCGAAACAGGCTCCAGGCTGTCAGCACTGAGCCCGACGCGGGGCTCGAACTCACAAACCTCGAGATCATGACCTAAGCCGAAGTCGGCCGCTTAACCAACTGAGCCACCCAGGCGCCCCACTGTTCTTTAGTTTAAACGAAGTTAATAGTAACATTTTCTTCTGGTTATAAAAGTAATTCGTACTCATTGCAGAAAAATGTTTCAATATTGAAAAGCAATAAGGTAGAAAATAAAATTACTCAATAAGCCATTCTCCAGTGATAGTCACTGTTGAAATTTTGTTGGGTTTCCTTCCATTTTAAACATAATTATCATATTATACATGCATAGTCTTATATCTTTTCACCTGACAACAAATTCTGAATCTTTTCCCAGCATGTTTTTAATATTATTAGCAACAGATACATAATGTTCCAACTATGTCTTTGTCATAATTTATATTATGTGCCTATTATGGACAACTGTTTTCAACCTATATTATCAACTCCTATAAGTACTGTTGCAGGGAACACTCTCATACATGATCGTTGTCCAAATCTCTTATCAATGTCCTGAACTACAGCCTCAGAAATGTAACTGTTTGGTCAAAATATATGACATTTATAAAGTCTTTTGTTAAGTACTCCAAAAGCACTTTCCAAAAAGGTCGTATTAATTGACACTCCCTTCCTACTACCCTCAGCCATCCCTATCACCCCATTATATTCTAAAAGACTAGCAAATATATCCTGGGTTCAAATCCCAGCCCCACTATGTTAGGAAAGTTATTTAACTTCACAAAAGCCCACTTTCCTCATCTGTACAGGGGCGATAGCAATGGTATCAAGCTCATAGGATAGTTATAAAAATTAAATGAAATGAGGGCCACCTGGTTGGCTCAGTCAGTCAAGCATCTGAATTTGGATCAGGTCATGATCTCACAGTTCACGAGTTCAAGCCTTGCATCGGGCTCTCTGCTGTCAGCATGGAGCCTGCTTCAGATCCTCTGTCCCCTTCTCTCTGCGCCCCTCCCTCCTCTCAAAAATAAATAAACATTAAAAAATAAAATTTAAAAATAAATAAATAAAGATTAAATGAAATGACAACATAAAATTGCCTACCAGTAACCAGTAAACTCACCCTTCCCAAATCACTCTTAGCCAGAGTAATATTTGGGTACAAAATCCCCTAACACAGTTGGAAAAAGTACCAAGCTTCCCTGTTTCATAAAACTGTTTTAATAGCTGGAGCCACACGATTATTGCATCCACACCAAAGCCTCAATATTCTGAAAACAGCTGTGCCTACTTAGCTGCCACCTGGAAGCAAAGAGGATCTTTCCGAAAGGTGTTTTCTGCCCCTTATGCATTATTTTCACAATGGTGTTTTTTTCTTATTATTTCAAGGGAAACATATTTATGTAAAGGGCAATGGCTTCAATTTGAAAAATATTTTTTTTTCCAGAAAGAGAAAAGACCAACATGAATAGCTGCATAATTCGTATACAGGGCTCACAAATATCAATCTACTACATTTTGGGCATGGCCTTTCAAAAAGAAATCAATGTTTTTAAAAAAATGTCCCTGAGCAACTTAACTAAGATTTTAATTCCAATTAATTTGAAGAGTCTGCTGGAACTTTGTGTAGAATTTAGTGAGTTTGTTGTTTGGCGGTCCCCTCAACTTTTGGTTGAGATGATCCCAAGAAAAATGAAATCACTTGTGGAAAGCTGTTTATCAGATGGAGGCCCTAATATGTTGCATGAAATAGGTTCAACTCTAAATACAAAATAGATCATTTTCAATTGTTTTATGAGAATACATTCGCTTATTTTTTTTTTAAGTTTATTTTTATTTCTTTTGAGAGAGGTAGAGAGTGAGCAGGGAGGGGCAGAGAGAGAGGGAGACAGAATCCCAAGCAGGCTCCACGCTGTCAGCACAGAGCCAGATGCGGGGCTTGAAGCCACAAACCGTAAGCCAAACCTGAGCCAAAATCAAGAGCTGGATGCTTAAGCGACTGAGCCACGCAGGCGCGCCCTTGCTTAATTTTTTATATAGATATTTATTGGATGTGAGAACATTAGTATTCAGCTCTAGAGAGAAACAAGTCAAAACTGTTCTGTATTCGTTAAGAGGGTATTTATCACTACCAGTGAGATAAATACACAGAATGTGTTCTAGATTCTTTGCAGTTCCTTGACATTGGGTAACTTTGTGTCATTTAGGAGAGAAACACTGGGACATTTCATGCTGTAAAAACAACAGAGGAAATGAAATTGTAGGATATCAGAAATGGTCTGGGCTACCGTTTTCACCTGCGGTTTCTTTGGAAATCTAAATAAAAAACTTTGGTCTACTGCCAAAAGGTGGCATTTGGGAACAGAAAACTGATTCAATCCTTCCCTTTTCGAAGTACAAATATGCCCAGTGTTTTCCTGTCCCAGTTTCCTTCTCCTTACTCTGAGATCAGTGTTATCAGACCCTATAAATTTCCTATGTGGTAGGTCACCAAATAAACAGAGGTGTATGGTAACAAACAGTTGGGCTTAGATGTCTTCCCGTCTAACTGTCTTGGCCAGAAAAGATGGGTAATTTTTCCTGTGAGATGTATTAGGGAAAAATTCTAATTTAGAGTTATCCAGAACCTGATCCCACCCAGATTACTTCCAGCTCTCCACCACTACAAAGAATGACTTGCCGAACATCCTCATACATGTTCCTTTATGGACCTGCATAAAAATCTTTTTGGGATATACACCCAAGGTAGAACACTAAACCATCAGGTGTGCATAGATTTAATCTGACCAAGCCAGATGACACATATAGCTATGTACTATAATGCAGTATTCTTGCATTACATAACATATTCTGGAATCCTACATTTTTCCCCCTACCATTTGTCAGTATCCAATGTTCTAATTTTTATCAATCTAATAGGTATGAAGTGATACCTCATTCTTTTTTTAATTTGTATTTTTCTGATCATAATATATCTGAGTATCGCGTTATGCCGGTTAGCCTTAGGAGTTTCTTCTCTGTAAATCATCTGTTCATAAGCTTTGCCAATTTCCACTGGGGTTGCTGTCTTTTTCTTGTTGACTTGCAGGAATTCCTGATATACTCTCTTATTGGACATTGCAAAATATCTTCTCCCAATAAGTCAACTGTTAACCATCCATGGTTAACAGGAATTCATACTACAGAAATTCTTAATTTTTATGTAATCAAATTCATCAGTATTTTGCCTTATGGCTTGGGGCTTTGATATTTTTAAGAAGTCCTTGCCGTTCTTGAGCGACAAAGATAACCTCTTACATTTTCATCTAGTACTATAATAATTTTATTTTTCATGTTTAGTCTTTAATCCACTTTCATGTGGATTTACCCGTGTATGCTGTTTTAGGTTGGAGTCCAGTTTTTTATTTCACCATATAGTGAACATTTTCTACTAAACAATCTATGCTTTACTCACTGACCTGGGTGCCATCTAAATCTTATCCTAAATACTAATACATACAAATATTTGTGTCTCTAATTTATCTATTTTGTTTCAATGGTCTATTTGGCTGTTCTTTTGACACACACGTATTTTATTACTAACGTTTTGACAATGTCCTTACATCTAGGGCTACTCCCATTCTTTATTACTCCTTTACAAGTTTAGCTTTGTAAAAAGCTTCATGGATTTTTATTCTTATATATACATTTTAGAATAGGCTTATTATTAAGTTCATCAGAAAATTATTTGTAATTTGCATTGGGATTGCATTGAATATGTGAATTAATTTGACGAGACTCTTCATATATTACAATCTTCCACCCAAGGGTATGGAATGTGTTTCCATTTAAATTAAATAACTCTATGTTCTTGATTAGACTTCTAATTTTTTTCCTAAAGACTATTCTATACTTACACTAACTCATGTAATAATCAAAACAGCCCTGTAATCTTTTATTATCATCATTTTCCAAATGAGGAAACTGAGCCCAAAGAAATAAGTGATTGCTCAAGAACTCACAGCAAGTAAGTAACAGAGTCTACATTCAAAGAGTTTATAGTTCATACTCTTAACCACTGTGCTGCCTCTCAGTTTACAGGCAGTTACTTTAGTTTGGCTGCTACTGTGAAAGATATCTTCTTTGTATTATTATTTATTTATTATCTGGTATATTGTTTTTATTATACTTTCTAATTCATTGTTGCAGATGTAGAGAAATGTAGTTGGTTTTTTAAAATTTTAATCCCAGTATAGTTAACATACAGTGTTATATTCATTTCAGGTACAATATAGGGATTCAACAATTCCATACATCACCCAGTGCTCTTTTGTTTTTAATTTTAATTCCAGAAATGTAGTTGATTTTTAAAAGTTTATATTTGCATCCAGTGAAGTTGCTGACTTCTCTAATTAGTTATAATGGTATATTGTTTCTGTTGCCTTTTTAAAATATCAACTGTCAATAATGACAATTTTGTCTTTTCCTTTCCAATTTTCAAGTCCCTCATTTCTTTTTCTTGCCTTATAACATTGGCCAAAGACTTCCAGTAAATGGTAGACTTTCTGTAGTAATGATTATGGGCAAAGACAGTGTCTTAAAAAAAAGCAATGTTATCCAGAAGAAAGTTTTCATTTTATCTTGGCGATAGTATATGCAGCACATCAGAGAACTGTTTCACAAAAGTATAGGTTAGAAATTGTGCCTGGTGGTCAAGAACCTATTCTAAGCAGACGGGTCCTGTGCTTATCTGTGCCACAGAAATCACTTTTCCATAGGAGACAGCCTTTCCAGGGGAGACATAGCTCAGTTGTAACAAACTTGACTTCATGCTGACTCTAAGTGAATTTAATTCCATCCTAAAGCCCTATAGCAACAACACAGCTCTGCACCTGTCACTTGCTTCATACAATCTGCTAGATGCAATCGTTTTTGACAACACGCTGGTCTCCATCCCCATGGGGGAATTCACAGACAGCAACATTGGAAGGAGTCTTAGAGATCAACTATTGCTCTCATTTTACACACATCTAAAAGTCCCTATAGTGGGTGCCTCATCACCCTTGAGCAGATAGATGATCCACTTTTGGGGGACTGATGCTAACAACTGACAGAGTTTGAATCAGACCAGGGGCTAACACAGCTTTCTCCTAATTGGCTTCAACACTCCATCTTCAGTAGAGGTTGTCAGATGTTTACGGCAACATCTCAAGACTTGCAGTGACCTCATCCATCCTGACTTCAATGGGGACCCAGAGGAGAGAAAGAGGAAGCACCTACTCTTCTTTCTTGTATCCCCAAAGGCTTTTCCCTATGCAAGATTGGTGCATCTGCACAAAAGTGGGCACTGGTAGCTCTGTCATGGAGTCCTGGGGCTTGAGTACAGTCAGACACATCAGAAGCTCTGAGTAGGTAACCAAACACAACCCCTCCCTTTTATACATACCCAGGGTGACTAATACTTGTGGTAGAAATGAGTGAACTGAAAAGCCCCACAGGAACCTCAAACCCAGTACATCCAAAATGGAACTTCTCACTGTCTCCTCCAAACGCACTCCCTTCTCACCGTAACCCCTGCCCAGGACCTAGAACAGCCTCCATTCCACCATCCGCAGCACCTTCCTGTCCATCACACCTGAGGAGTCACTCAGCACCCTGAGAATATCTCCTGACCACCCGCTCCTTCCCATTATGATTGAGGCCTTGGCCACACCCTCCCAGCTACTCTACGAGATTACCCCTGACTCCTGGGATCCACCCTTCATACTACTGCCGGAGGGAATCTTCACATCATGCCTTCACATGTAACCATGTCTCCTGCCTAAAACCTTTGAAGGCTCCCCACTACTCTCGGAGCAGATGCTCCTTAGCATGGCATCTACTACCCTCATAGCACAGGCTCTTTGCCCTCTCCAACCTCACACTCTGACAGCAGGATCCCCAGATCCCCATCTCTGTACCCTCCCTGACTGTGCTTCTGATCACTGTTCCCCCTACATAGAACCTGCATCCCCTTCCACTGGGAACTGTCTAATGTCTCTAGGAGCATGTTGGGGGCCCCTGCTCCTGGGAACCTTTGCTCCCTCCTCACACTCCTTGTCCTGCTGAGGTGCCCTCCCTCTGGGCTTCTTCCAAGACCCTGTGCATCCGCCCCACTAAACTGTAACGGTTCTTTCCTGGACACTGTAAAAGACTGGATTCTCTATGACAGTAGTTATTGCATAGCCAGTCTTGTTTCATCCCTTTCCATATTTACAATAGTACCCCTGGGGTGCCTGGATGGCTCAGTCCTTAAGTGTCCGACTTCAGCTCAGGTCATGATCTTGCAGTGCATGAGTTCCAGCCCTGGTTGGGCTCTGTGCTGACCGTTCCCCGCCTGGAGCCTGAGTTGGATTCTGTGTCGCCCTCTCTCTCTTTCTCTCTGCCCCTCTGCCACTCGCAATCTGTCTCTCGCCCTGTCTCAAAAATAAATAAGCATTAAAAAAAAATTTAAGATAGTACCCATGAATAAAATACACTGAGTCAGATTTTAGTATAGGACCTGTTCAGCAGTGGGTATCCCAAGCCTAGCACAACGTCAACCTGGCACGCTGTGGACCATCTGAATGAATAAATGTTGAGTGCTGAATGATGAATGAATGATTTGCTCAAGCCCTTTCAGGACTAGGTGGGATGTCACCATCAGGGAACATCCTGGGTATAGATGGAAACTGAGTGGCACCAACAGGCGCTCGGTCGGGAGGGGGCGCTGCAGGGCGGCGGGACGAGAGCTGGAGGGTTGGCGGCGGGGGCGTCCGAGACCCGCAAGTGATCGGGCTTGCCCGGGGACCCTGCGCCACGACTCTGCATGAATTTCGCTTTCGCTTTGGGCCAGCCGGAGGCGGCGGGGCCGTCCCCTGAACGCCTGCGGCCGGGCACCCGTGGAGTTAATTCGAAAGCGCCGCAAACCCCGCGGGCCGAACTCCGCGTGTCACCGAGAAGCTGATGTAGAGAGAGACAGAGAGAGAAAGCAAGCAAGAGACCAGAGTCCCGGGAAAGTCCTGCCGCGCCTCGGGACAATTATAAAAATGTGATCCCCTGGGTCGGCTTCCCACCATCGCCCTCACCTGCTGCGTCCACCGTCCGGATCCAGCTCCAGCCCAGTGTCCGCCCAGTGCCCGCTCAGCATGTGCCCGCCGCGTGGTGAGTAACCAGCCCGACTGAAGACTCATCGCTGGGGTGGGGAGGGCGGCAGCCAGGGAAGAGGAGGCAGAAACTTGGCACCCGCTGTGGGGGAGACTGGCAGGCTGTCAGCAGCCTCGTGCAAAGGTGAAAAAACAGCGTGACTGCGTGCTTACAATGCACTAAATAGGATATTGTCTCCTTATCTGCCCACTTTACAGATTTGAAACTGAGTCTCCATGCGCTGCGTTTCTCCCTCACGGTCCCTCAGCTACAGTTAGAAAAGGGCAGATCCCAGCCAGCTTCAAAGTGAGGCTTTGTCACCCCTCTGTTTCCAAACAGTAGGTTAGGAGTCTGGGCCAGTCATTTCACTGCCTGGCCTCAGTTTCCCTACTAGTGAAATAGAGGCCTTTTCTGTGTGAGCTATGAATCCAACACCTTTGTCGGAGCTCAACAGGGGGCCTTCACAGGGAGTTGGCTTCTAGCCCCAGAATAGAGCACTACTTTCCAAGAACTTGATTCCTCTCTCAGGTGAGGAAGGAAGACTGGAGATGGGGGAGGGAGGTGGAAGCTGGTAAGATGTGGATAGGTGGAGATGGGTGGAAGGTAGAGGCAGGCCAAACCAAGCTGACCAGCTCAGTCTGCTCCTCGCTTGGTTTCCAGGCCTCCTCCTTGTAACCATCCTGGTCCTGTTAAACCACCTGGACCACCTCAGTTTGGCCAGGAACCTCCCCACACCCACACCAAGCCCAGGAATGTTCCAGTGCCTCAACCACTCCCAAACCCTGCTGCGAGCCATCAGCAACACGCTTCAGAAGGTGAGTTTTCCAGTGTTCTTGTTCCCACTTTGCAGCCTTTCTAGGGACGGGGGCTTCTCTGAACCTCTGGTCACCCGAAAGAACTGCAAAGAAATTGTGGACTTTAATCAGGAGCTGTCAAGAAGGGGAGAGGGAACTTTATAAAGGGCCCAACTATTAGCTAAAGAGTCTCAATGAAATTGTGTCTCCAGAGAAAGCAAGAGTGGTAATAAATTATAATGGCATTCATTTTGGCTGTGTCTACACAGAGGAAAGTGGATATTTACAGTGTTCCCTGTAGCCTGCCAACAGAGATGGAATTGTGTCAAGCCCACACTGTTTCTCTGACACACCTATCAATCCAGGAAACCATTATTAGGTGCAGCCTCTGTGCTCTAGGGGCTACAAAGATGAATTAGGCTTGCCCCTCACACTGCTCGCCAGCTTCCAGTGTAGTGACCCAGTTTGTTGTCTGAGCAACATTTCAGGGGGGCCTGTGACAGTGCACGTCCAGCCTTCAATTTTCTGGCTTTTTAAAAAAAATTTTTTTTTTATGTTTATTTATTCTTGAGTGAGAGGGAGACAGAGTGTGAGCGAGGGAGGGGCAGAGAGAGAGAGAGGAAGACACAGAATCTGAAGCAAGCTTCAGGCTCGGAGCTGTCAGCCCAGAGCCCAGAGCAGGGCTTGAACTCGGGAACGGAGAGATCATGACCTGATCCAAAGTCGGACACTTAACCGACTGAGCCACCCAGGCGCCCCTGCCTTCATTTTCGAGGGAGAAACTTATCTAATATTATTGACAGCTTCATTCATTTCTTAGGTTTCATATTTTAATGCAAAAAAAATTATTTTCCTTTCAAAAGTGCTTCAATACCTACAGCTTTTGCTGAAGCAACCCAAGGCTGATGTTTTAAAAGTGGTCCTTTTGCCTTCCTGTTCTCTAGTAAATCTTGCCTGAATTTCTTGTTTTATGAATATCTTAAAACGAGGTCAATGCCACAAGGCCTTAATTCTTTTCCTCTTCTAATCTTTCACAATGTGCTGCCAGTTGCTCCTCACAGTTCAGTCGATCTTAATTAAAAAGGCAACTCGGCAGATGAAAACGGCAGAGAAAAGTGCTTTAATTCCTGAAGAAAGTTTCACTGTGGATAAAATTTAGAAGCTGCAATTTCAGTAGATGCTTTAGGTGAAAAAGCTAACTCTTCTACTCCCCAGGACAGCGCCAAAGGTCAAAAGATTGCAGAACTCAATCTGATATTTTTTAATATCATTCCTTTGTCCAGTTTGATAGAACACACGAGCTGGCTACCGCAGAGGAAAGAGGTGGCAAGTGCATGCGATTCACAGCCCATGGATTTGTAGAGTTTGGCCTGTAGCTTTTGTATTTGGTTTTGATTTTGAGTTTGATGCCATTGAAAAAGTGGACCTTCCATATAAGACTCCAAATTTCCAGCTTCTCTTGAAAATCTCTGAAGAACTACAACAGAGGGCCTGTATTTCCAAATCTAATGCTTTACAGCCTGCTCGGGAGAGTGGCTGCCCACGTCTGTGTGAATACCTCCAGGAACGGTGTATAGTCGCCTGTTGCTGCTATAACAGATTACCACAGACTAAGTGGTAACACACATTAATTATCTTACGGCTCTGGAGTTCAGAAATCTGAAATGGGCTAAAATCCAGGTGTGAGCAGAGCTGTGTGTGTCCCTTTCTGGAGACTCCAGGAGAGAGTCCGTTCCATTCTCTTGCCTTTTCCAGCTTCTAAAGGCAGCCCACATTCCTTGGTGTATGGCTTCCTTCCATCTTCAAAACCAGTAATGGCCAGTTGAGTTGTCCTCGTGCTCCATTACTCTGACGTTGACTCTCCTGCTTCCTTCCATTTATAACAACGCAGCAATTCCATTGGACTCACCCAGATAATCCAAGATAACCTCCCTATTTAAGGTCAGCTGATTAGCAACCTTCATTTCATCACCAACCTTAATTCCCCTTGACCGTGTAACATATTCTCAGGTTCCAGGGGTTGGGAAATGGATAGGGACCTGGGGGGATGGGGCAACATGTTCTGTATCTCAAGCCTTGATGATGGTT
The DNA here is from genome assembly GCF_027475565.1 of Acinonyx jubatus. Lineage (NCBI taxonomy): Eukaryota > Metazoa > Chordata > Mammalia > Carnivora > Felidae > Acinonyx > Acinonyx jubatus. Next base: position 103,341,324 of record NC_069384.1, on the reverse strand, counting down.
CATGCAGTTCCCTCTGCCTGAAATTCTCTCTCCTTTGCCTGTCAGTCTTCTAATCCACTTAATGCAGATGTCCCATCACTGGTGAAGCCTTCATACCCTTCTCAGCACTTCTCACCTGCTGACATGACTCCTAATCATTGGGCGCTTTGCTGTCTCTGCAGCTGAACTTGGGATCCTAAGGGGGCATAACATAACACAGTCCTCTTCTTTGTCATGTTCCTTAGTACAGTAAGTACCCCCTTATCCAAGGGGGATATGTTCCAAGACCCCCCAGTGGATGTCTGAAACTGCAGACCACACCGAACCCTATACTATGTTTTTTCCTCTACACACATAACTATGATAAGAGATTAACAATAATAGCTAATAATAAAATAGAACAATTACAATGTATTATAATAAGTTACGTGAATGTGGTCTCTCTCTAAATCTCTTACTGTACTGTACTCACCCTTCTTATGATGAGGTGAGATGATAAAATGCCCATGTGATGAGATGAAGCGAAGTGAATGACGGGCACTGTGACACAGTGTTAGGCTACTATTAACCTTTTGACCGTGTATCGGAAGATCGTCTGCTTCCGGACCATGGTTGCTGGCAGGCAGGTAACGGAAACCAAGGAAGCAAAGGCACCGATAAGAGGGAGGACTCTACTTGCACACGTGAGGCTTGATGAATGGAAAAATGATGTCAATCTTCAACCAGATTTACTGACTTCTTAGATAAGTTTCATAGTTACATTCAACAGTGCTTTCCAACATGCTTGTAGGGTGACATCTGTGCGTTTGTGTGTGTGTATGTACCGCAAATTAAATCTCCGCTTGTCTTTAGGGTTACATGTTCGTTATATCCCTCAAGTTGTGACCTCACCAGTTCCGCCTTTACAAGTTATACTTGAAAAGGATGTTCATAGAACACAGGTCCTTTGGCAAAAGGAAAAAAACAAAAACTGTTTTCACCAGAAGCAAGTGTCACAGCGTGGTGTGGATGCTGATTAGCACAGCCTGTTGAAATGATTTATAGTGTTTACATAATGGAAAAACACATCATCCAGAGAAACATGTCCTAAGCGAAGGGAGAGAGGAGGGAGGGAGGGAGAATGTAAATATCTGGTTTTCTTTTGTCTTAAGAAGATCCCAAATTTCCTGCAGGTCAAAGAGATAGATGGCAAGGACAGCCAGCTCTCACCTTGCTGGCACCGTGGGGTGCCAGCCTCATAGGAATCCAGGTGCCTTATTAATATTATAAACCGGGTTACTGTTTGTTTTTTACAGGCCAGACAAACTCTAGAATTTTACTCCTGCACTTCCGAAGAGATTGATCATGAAGATATCACAAAAGATAAAACCAGCACAGTGGAGGCCTGCTTACCACTGGAATTAACCATGGTATTGTTGATTTTCTTCTCAAAGTATGTAATACAGTGAAGAGCTGTGCATCAAACCTCATCTTCTTCTAAAAATGTGCATGTTTCAGGTCTCCATCATCGTGAGACTTTAACAGGTCCCACTTCAGAAGTTGGACTTGAAAAATGTATATATAAAACAAATACGTTTTCTACAACAATGTGAATATATTTAACACTATTAAACTTTACACTTAAGAATAGTTAAGGTGGCAAATTTTATATGTTTTTTACCACAATAAAAAGATATGTTTGAGAAGAAAAGTAAGGAAAATGTATATTGAGAATTAATATCTTTGATATGTTTTTTTTCCTCTAGAATGAGAGTTGCCTGGCTTCCAGAGAGATCTCTCTGATAACTGTAAGTCAGAAAATCAAAGGTTTTAGCTCATATGATGAATTCATATCACTGATGTCTCATTATCTTTTCTTCTAGAATGGGAGTTGCCTGGCCTCCAGAAAGACCTCTTTTATGACGGTAAGATACAAAACTCTTTCCTTCCTCAAATGCAATGGTGGCGGGGAGGCAGACACTTTTAGCTCATCTCAATGGTTCCTTCCCGTTTTGTCATATCACTTAGACCCTGTGCCTTAGCAGTATCTATGAGGACTTGAAGATGTACCAGGTGGAGTTCAAGGCCATGAATGCAAAGCTGTTAATGGATCCTAAAAGGCAGATCTTTCTGGATCAAAACATGCTGACAGCTATTGATGAGCTGTTACAGGTAAGACCTTCATACTACCAGTAAGAGCACCTTCTTCATGCTGAGACAGCTAGTCATGGTCCCTGATGAAGTGTAAAATCTCCCCTTCTTGGATTGGGAGTGGCCTGAAATTGCCCTTCCATATACCATGCAGAGCCTCTTGACAAAGGCCAGTGGTGAGCAGGTCACCGTAAGAAAAGCAAACTCCCACTTGATGACATGGTATATACCAGGCTCTTTGCAGATGTTTTCATATATTTTCTTATGTTGTCTCCACAACCACCACAGGGGGTATGTACGAAGGAGGAAACCAAAGCTTAGAGTTAGCCACTTGTCCACATGGCTTATAAGTGGCAGAGCCAGGATTTAAACCCCCATCAAAGGGATTCCACTACACTTATCCTGTCACTCAAAAGGCTCCATGATGAGGGCACCTGGGTGACTTAGTCAATTGAGCGTTCCAACTTCAGCTCAGGTCATGATCTCATGGTTCTTGGGTTTGAGCCCCATATTGGGCTCTGTGCTGACAGCTCAGAGCCTGGAGCCTGCTTTGAATTCTGTGTCTCCCTCTCTCTCTGCCCCTTTCCTGCTCACACTCTGTCTCTCCCTCTCTCTCAAAAAATAAACATTAAAAAAAAAATTTTTTTAAAAAGCTCCATGATGTGCATTGAGAGGCCAACATGCGTAACTGCATATAATTGTCAGAGAAAACAACTGAGGCTGATGCCTGGGTATGACCCATTTTGAACTAAAATGTGCATTAAATAAAAAGAATGACCTATCCCCTAATATCCACAATGTTACTCAGAGACAAGAGCTTGCTTTGTAATTTTCTGAATCATCATAGCATGTGATGCTAATACAAAACATAGCAATATTCACCTAAGCAAAAGCCGTGTGACTATCTTGGTGACCAGGGCATGGGATAAAAAGAAGTATGATGTCAGAAATCATTGTCTGAAAAAGAATTTATTCTCCTTTCTTTCCTTCTTTGTGCCAAATTACTGTTGGAAAGGCAGTGAACTTCATGCAGGTATCAAAGAACGTTACCATCTAGAGAGTTGTAGATGATATTTCATTTTCAGGTCTCGGAGTCAGGTGATCTGGGCACTGGAATCCATTCTCCCGGGAATCAGCCAGCCATGCACAAACCATTCACAACTTGGGGGCTCAGTATTTTTCCTTGTAAAATGGGATGACTTTACCCACCCCGCCTTTCTCTTAGGCTTTTTGCAGGGAATAAGTGAAAGCATTGATCATTGTGCCAGTATAAGATCTTGCATTGTGTTAGCAAATTAACAGGCTAAAACTGAGAGATCCATTGCCAGGTTTATTTATCTGTCACAAATGAGTGCACCAAACAAGTCTGTTACTCATGGAGTTCCGATCAATAGCAATCCGTCACCTCTCTGTTCTAAAAAGGACTTAGCTTCTTAGTAGAACATATAAAAATTAATTAGATATTGTAGCAGATGTCATCTTAACAGAATTGTTCCTTCTAAAATGCAACTCCCACTGATGATTTTCTAAATAGCTTTAAGGGTCTTTTCAGAGCACACTGAAGATCCATGTGCTTGGATAATGAGTATTTCTTCTCTCAGGTTCTGCCTGGCCATCTGGATGGGAGTAGATTTGGGTCGGGTTTAGGAGATGTAATGAGTGAGTGGGTTGCAGGCTCTGAGACATGTATTGGCTTCACCCATTTTTACGGATGAACGTTTTAATTTTGGGATACCATATATGTCATCCTTAATATTTATTCTCCTAGGCCCTGAATGTCAACAGTGTGACTGTGCCACAGAACTCCTCCCTGGAAGAACCGGATTTTTATAAAACTAAAATCAAGCTCTGCATACTTCTTCATGCTTTCAGAATTCGTGCAGTGACCATCAATAGAATGATGAGCTATCTGAATTCTTCCTAAAAAGCTGAAGTTTCTCCCAACCTTAAAGCCACTTTTACAGAAATGTGAACCAAAAAAAAAAAACAAAAAACATATATATATATGTGTGTATATATACACATATATATATATATATATATATTTCATAGGATGTGGGTTAAGAACCAGGGAGTGGGTGGCTTGACCTGGTCCTCCTTAGGCTAGTACAATAATTCTCATGCTTGTTTACATTAGTTGCCACCCAAAATTTGAAAGATATGACTGTTATGTCCACATGATGCCTTTGACCAAGTCTATTTCACATTTACTAGGGAGGGATAAGTTGTTTTTAAGTTTTCATGAGCAAATTGCTAAAGAGGGAAAATGTCCTTCCTTGAACATGTTTTTCTTTTCCCTTTAATAGAAAAGCAAGAATTTATAAGCTATTTCTGTACCTAAGTGTTTGTAGACACAAACACCCAAGCATAATTTATTTTAAAATACTTATTTATATAATTTTGTGTTCATGAAAGCATGTGAGCTAACTTATATTTATTTATGTTATATTTATTAAAATATTTATTATCCAATGGATTTGAGAAATACCTTATTTTCTAAAAATAAAATGATTGAATAAAGTAATTCTCATATTTTTCTAATGTAATTGGAATATTTTAAGTGTTAAAATACATGTTGTGGGAAAACTGAAAACTCCAATGAAATGTGAACAAAATTCCCTTAGAAAGAATGCCACAATATTCTTACCCATGTCCTAGTTTCTCTAATCTCTTATTTTATTTTATTTTTCCTAAGTTTATTTATTTATTTCGAGACAGAGAGAGGGACAGAGAATCCCAAGCAGGCTCTGCACGAACAGCGGGTCTCGATCCCATGAACTGTGAGATCATGACCTGAGCCAAAACCAAGAGTCAGCCACTTAACTGACTAAGCCACCCAGGCACCTCTTCCCCCAATTTCTTAAAGGGAGACTCATTAGACTAGATATGCTCTAATACTAAGGCCATCGAATGAGTTATGGTTTTTAAGAGTATATTTTGTTCAGCATCTACATCTGAAAGTAAAATACATAAAAATGTTTTTTCCCTGTTAACCATAACATGCTGTGCATTAGACAAATACATAATAATATCCTCCAACTGGGAAAAACATCATTAAGAGTCCTTCTAGTTAAATTATTCTAATTTTTGTGACACTTTGGGCCCTCAGGGGAAGCTGTTTCTAAATTACAATGAGAAAAACTCTCCATTTGCTTTAAATTATATAGAACTTCTGCCTGAACCACATGGATAATTGCCTCTCTTTGGCTTAAGAGATGTGCTCTTAATGATCCAAATATTAAATTCCATCTTTTTAATTCTCTAAACCATGTGAATTTTAAAAGATTCACCTGGCAGAATACCATGTAATTTTAGTACTCCGATAATTGTCTTCCTCCTTAATATAAAAAGGCCATAGGAAAGGAAAGATTTGGTGTGCCCCGCCCCCTTCCTCACGTGACTCCTGTTCACCACATCCTAGCTGGTGTCCCTGTGGACCAAGAGGGGATGTGTATTGGCCACCCCAGGTCCTCATTTGTGTGGCAAACTGACTCATTTGTTCAGACTCTCACCCCCCTTGATACACAATTAAATAGAAACCATCAGAAACTAGATCCCGATACATCTCCTCTTTTCTTTAGGGATTCCTCCACAAATTTGAATGACCTTCAAGGGATTCACAAACAGGAATTTCTTGCCTTTAAGTGTTGGGTTTGGGGTTTCAGCAGCTTTGATTACGGTTAGAAGAGCTCGAGGGCTTGATGCGGCTGGAGCCATAGACTTGCTGCCATCCCTCACTTGGAATGGCGACTTGTCTGTTGTCTGGCCGGTTGTCTGTGCCCAGAAACAAGGAGAAGCAAGCAGATCGTCCATCTGTGGACAGGATGAGTACAGAGGAATACAGGTGTTACTTTGGTTCTTTTTTAAAATTTTATTTATTTTTTAGAGAGAGTGTGAATGGAGGAGAGGGGCAGAGGGAGAGGGGAAGAAAGAAAAAAAAATCTTAAGCCATCTCCTAATGGAGCCCAACTCGGGGCTGTATCCGACGACTGTGGGATCATGACCTGAGCTGAAATCAAAAGTCAGACGCTCAACCAACTGAGCCCTACTTTGGTTCTAGAAATTACCATGACATATGCTTCAAAAACATGACTGGCCCTTGGGGCACCTGGGTAGCTCGGTCAGTTGAGCATCCGACTTCGGCTCAGGTCATGATCTCACATTTTGTGATTCGAGCCCCGTGTTGGGCTCTGTGCTGACAGCTTGTAGCCTGGAGCCTGCTTCGAACTCTGTGTCTCCCTCCCTCTCTCTGTTCCTCCCCCACTTGTGCTCTTTCTCTCTCAAAAATAAACATTAAAAAAACAAAACAAAACAAGACTGACCCAAGAAACCCCTTCACAACTAATTCCTTTCTTTATTACATGGTTAGTTTTCCTCTTTTCTTTTAAGCCTGGGCCTACAATTTACAAGTTGTATAACATGACCAAGTTGTTTTAACCTCTCCTGTTTCCTCTTCTATGAGGTGAAGGTGATGGTAGGACCTACCTCAGAGGATCAAAGTGAGGGTTAAATGGAACAGCTCATGCAAAGCACTGGCACTGCACCTGACCATAAATATGAGCCATTTTTGAAAATTATTAGTCTTTGGGCTTGGTGACAGGGCCAAATCGGTTAAACTCTCTTTTGCTACTATTTTCTTATCTGTGAAAGTCAGAAAACTGTAGCCCCTATTTTAGGGCTGTTGTGAGGATTAAATGGCACAGGACAGTGCTGGCATCTAGTCAATGCTCACTGTCAATTTTTTCAAAGTGTGAAGGTTGTTTAAAGATTTCAGCGATGCCCTGTCCCCGTGCAGCATTATCATAGGCATGTGCCAGGTGTCTGGGGCAAGTCCCTGCCTTCACACAACAAAGGATGGGGAGCAAAGTAACTTAATAAGACCGAGGTTCCTCTCTCAAAAATAAACATTAAAAAAATTTTTTAAAAGGGGCGACTGGGTGGCTCAGTCGGTTAAGCATCCAACTTCAGCTCAGGTCATGATCTCACAGTTCATGGGTTCGAGCCCCATGTCGGGCTCTGTGCTGACAGCTCAGAGCCTGGAGCCTGCTTCGGATTCTGTGTCTCCATCTCTCTGTGCCCCTCCCTCCCCTCAAAAATAAACATTAAAAAAAAAGAAAAAAAGAAAAAGACCGAGGTTCCCCACTAAAAATATTTCCCAGTCCTAGTCTGTTAGAGATTCATTTGATTAACAAATTATTTTTAAAAGAAAATAAACAGTGAAAGTGTTTCTCACACCTGAGAATGACTTAATCAGAGAATGAACATGAAAAACAGCTGACAGCTGTCCCACTGAGGGCCCAGAGCTTTAGGAAAAGGGAACAGTTCTGGGGAGCAGTCTGGCCAGATGTCCAAGGGTTGTCTTGGACAGCTCAAGTGATGCAAAAGGACCTTAGATACCCTAATGAGGAGAGAAAACATAGGGACAGAAAGGGAAGAAAGAACAGCTTTGTCTGGGGCCCAGCACTGACAGAAACGGTGAGTCCTCTGCCATAACACCCTGAACAAACCATTCAGGTGCTGTCCTTGTTTGAAGACTAAACATACGGTTCTAGCTAGCATAATGTGGCTTCCTAGTTTAAGACAAAATACGTTACAATATCGCCACAGACTGAATGTTTGTGTCCCCTTAAAAATCCTATGTTGAAGCCCTGCTCCCCAATGCAATGATAGTTAGAGATGAGGCATTAGGAGGTGAATTAGGTCAGGAGCATGGAGCCCTGATGATGGGATTAGCACCTTTGTAAGAAGAGACTGGAAGAGGAGCGCCTGGGTGGCTCAGTTGGTTAAGCATCTGACTCTTGCTTTTGGCAGAGGTAATGGTCTCGTAGTTAGTGGGATCAAGCCTCGTGTGAGGCTCTGTGCTGACAGCAGGGAGCTTTCTTGGGAGTCTCTCCCTCTCCCCGCCCCTTCCCCCACTTGCATGCACATGTGCTCTCTCTCTCTCTCTCAAAATCAATCAATAAAAAAATAATAAAAATTTAAAGGAAAAAGAGACTGTGAGAGACCCTCTGACCCCCACATGAGGACACAGTGACGGGTGGCTGTGTACAAAGCAGGGTGAGAGCCCTCACCAGATACCAAATCTGCCGGCATCCTGATCGCAAACTTCCCAGCCTCCAGAACTGTGAGAAATGAATGTCTGCTGTTGAAGCCACCCAGTCTGTGGTATTTTGGTGTAACAGTCTGAGCTGACCGAGAAATCTATTTTAAATAAAAAAAAAAAACCAACCACATTTTCAAAAATTGATTTGTATCCATTTTTTTGGTTGAAATGTATTTGGTGAGAACAAGTCAAAAACTCTAGTTATATTTATGTTATCTTTCAATATGGTATTAAAAATACAAATGTGGAGAAGCATATGGTTGGTGCAGTCAGTAGAGCATGCAACTCTTGATCTCAGGGTCATAAGTTCAAGCCCCATTTTGGGCACAGAGCTTACTTAAATATATGAATGTGAATTAGGACATCAGTGTAACATCAGAGCCAATATATTCATGTAACCTTTTTAAGAAGCAATATTAATGCTTTCTGGGTGCTAACTAAATGCCAAGTGTGTTTCTAAGTGTTTACCACAAAATGTATAAAATTCCCCCAATAATCCTACAAGGAGAAACTACTATCTGCCCCCCAACCCTTTTTTTTTTAAGTTTATTTATTTATTTTGAGAGAGGGAGTACAAGCGGGGAAGGGGCAGAGAGAGAGAGAAAGAGAGAGGAAAAGAGAGAGAATTCCTAGCAGGCTTTGTGTTGCCTGCACAGACCCCAACTCAAGGCTCGAACTCACAAACCATGAGATCATGACCCAAGCTGAAGTCAGACACTTAACTGACTGAGACACCCAGGCATCCCTACCTTCCCCTTTTTATCTTTTTTATTTTTATTTTTAAAAATTTTTTAACGTTTATTTATTTTTGAGACAGAGAGAGACAGAGCATGAACGGGGGAGGGTCAGAGAGAGAGGGAGACACAGAATCTGAAACAGGCTCCAGGCTGTGAGCTGTCAGCACAGAGCCCGACGCGGGGCTCGAACTCACGGAGATATCATGACCTGAGCCGAAGTCGGACACTTAACCGACTGGGCCATCCAGGCGCCCCCTACCTTCCCCTTTTTATAGACGAGGAAACTAAGGTAAGAAACCATATAATCCCACATGATGAGTAAGTGGCAGGCATTGTGATTTAACTCCAGGAGGCCTGGTTCCAGCCTGTGCAACTGTTGTACCCTTTGCCTTTGGTTATATTAAGGGCCCAGTGAGTCAAGGGACATCGTTGTCATAACCATACAAACATCACCAGGGTTATTTATATATCTTCGCTTCCCCTCACTATACCATGCAAACTTCAAGTATGGAAAATGTCATGTTACTCATGTCTATGTGTTCTCAGGCCCAGGCACTTAAAAGTGGTAGAAAGCGAAAGAATGGCCAATCTTCATGGGTTCCCATATGTTTCTCATTTCTTTTGCTAATCTAGGAATAAAGAGAAAGTCTTCTGTCTAAAAATCATAGCATTTCCAATTACCAAAATTTTTTTTTTCTCTTTTAATTATAAAATGCATATGTTTGCTTGGTTCAAAACAATCGTACATGCTTAGACTGGGGAAAAATCCAAAATTCATAAGCCTGTTGATTTATGCAATTCACGTATCTATGGTTTGGCATGATGTGGTCACTATCCGTTAGAAGCCATATACCAACACTTCACACTGGTGAACCAAAGAGTGGTCTACTTCCCCTTGCACGTGACTTCCACACAAACCCCTCGATGGTAGTTCCAAGAGGCCCAGGCAATCATCTCATCGGCTGCTTCTCACACTGCCCCTGACAGGAGTGGGCCACAGGTCCAGCCAGGCTCCTCAACACCCCTTCCAAATCCCTTGGTAAACCCCTCCTGGAGAAACTCCACTTCTGAATGCTTTATCGATGCAGGTTACAGATAAGATCTCACAAATGACCTCTATAGATCAGGGAAAGTTAAAAACTCACCAAACTAGTCCAAGTCCTGCCTGCAGTTAAGTTTTTATTAAGTAACAAAACCATCTCTTAGACTTCCCAACTTGCTTGAACATAAAACGGTCCTATAAATGCACAGAGCATACCCTAATCTAAAAATGAACGCAAGCTAGAGGTTCCAGCAGACAGCAGGAATGGACGGCCACAGGATAAAGATGTCTGACTAACTCCAGGCTGTCTTGTCTAACCAGGAATCTACATCCCGACTGGAACAGACTGGATCTAAATCCTCCAGCAGGCTTCAGGGCAGAGCTGGAGGTCCCCAGGACCTGAGGAAAAACCTCAGAACCCCATGCTCAGAAATAAACCCCAGGGCCTCTGTGTTAATATCAGCAGCTTACAGAGCCCTTATCATAAACACTCAAACCTCGGGATGTGGGCTGGAAAAGACACAATCCCGGCAGTAAATCCCTGGTCACCCAGTTGGGATCACACCCTCCAGCAAGCAGTACGCTGCTTTACCCCAAGAAGGACTTCCAGTAACAGGCAAAGGGCTGAGCCAACGGCCTCACTGAGGACACCTTATCAGCAAATATGATGTCCTCTTCAGGAAATGGAGTGAAAATGTGTTTCCACATGACAATGCAGGGGAGGAAAATTTGCCCCTAAAGCAATTCAATAACATTAAAAAAATGAGCCTCAAATGTGCAGGAAAACCCCTTTAGAGAGATGCACATGTGAAGAACCAAGAGGAACCCACCTAGTTTTAAATAAAAATGCACCTTCCAATAACAAGATACGGAGGGATGTAGTCATACACTCAGTCATTCCTGGAGTGAGGACAGTTAAGGGAACAAGGGGATGGGCAGGTTCTTCCAAATTTCTGCCAACTCCTGGGTGAACCAGCCTGCCCTGCTTTACACTCAGCCCCTGTCCATGATGTGGAGAGCTGGGAACAAAACCAACTAATGCCCAAATGGCCAAGGTAACAGAAATCAAGAAATAAGATGCTTTAAAAAATAATTGATAAGTAAATAACAATACAAAGGACACATATTAGTACTGTACAAATGCAGATTTATTTTTCTTCCTTTCATTCATACTATGAAAAATTGTTAGGAAACCGGCTTACATACAAAGCACCTCTGGAATTATGCGTTTCTTCGGAAAACTTATAAAAAATAATGAACATTTAAAAATTCAAGTCAAGTATTTTACATTCCTGAATGTTAAAACTCCATGTGTTTCCTAGTGTATAGTACAATTTAAAAAAAAAACTCATAAAGTGACACTGACTTGAATTCCACAGGATCCCTGACAATTAAAAATATGTTCATCCCTATAAAGTGAATTTGTTCTTCACAGGCAAAACAATAAAGTGTATTTCTCTGATTAATTCATTGAGATTTATTTTATTCTCCAGCTAATTCCTACAGAAGACCAATGGTAATTTACAGTTAGTTCAAATAAGTTAACAAAACATATCCGAAATGTTAATCGCCACATGCATGATTCTAGGAGAGTGACAATATCTATACCTACCCAAAAAACCATTTCACCAATTAACAAGAGCCAATGTGGCTCATTATTCCCTGGGGCAAGTCTTCTTCAAGAAGACATGACATTTTTCCCTTGGTCCTGCTCTGGCTATTTCTGAGTAGCATCTCTCCCCCCACCAGAAAGTAAACGATTCCAGGGTGAGAGTCAAGAAATGTAGTGCTTAGCCTTGTGATTTTGGAAGGTTAATGAAATTTGAAGGGACTCTCTGACCATCCATCCAGTTGAACTTCCCCACTGAGATGAGATCACCTCTGAGCGTGCACCTCAACACGGGATGGGGACTGGATTATATTCCTTTCTCATCACTCAAGGACAAGGTAACATGATTGGTTTAACGGTTTAACAGACCACTAGCCAGACAGGTTGGTAATGTGATCTATGGAAATCATCCCACATAAAAAGATATATTGTACCCAGGGGCATGTATGCCTGAGTGGGGGCTAAAAGAACAGGAAGGTATCTCTCATTATTAATGTCAGTATGAGAAAAGCTCAACTACATTGGTGCAAGTTTAAGCACACTACCACTGAGTTGCGAAAAAGGTTTCAAATACTTGATATGAATTTCATAGTTCACAGACTCCAAAAGGAAAATTACCACATTTCTCACCTGACTGAGTCCTTTTAAGCACCTTTGTTAAGGACAGATGTTGGGTGGGGAAGCAGGGCAGGATGGTGTGAGTAGGAGGTGCAAAAAATTTTTTTAAATCTAGAGGTTTTTTAAGTTTTCCAAATATTTTACATTTTCTCTACCCCTGAATAATGCGAGCTGCAGAATGGCTCCCAGTGAAAGGAGCTGCCTCCACAGACTGTGAAGTTCAAGATCTCATCAAGTCCATACCCAATTACCAGTTGAAGTTGGTCTTTACAGGTGAAAGTTCCTGAGGCTTCCTTTTTCAGTCCATCTTCCAAACTTCACCTTTCCTGTAAGAAACCTAACAAAAGAGAGAACACAAACAAATTCAGGGATTCACTGTTAGGGGAAGACAGAGGCATGCTTTTAGAGAAAAATCACCCATCCATTTCAAAAAGGAACTTCTCCAAGTGGCTGGGTTTTCCTGAGCTGAAGATAAGCCACTGTAATTTAAAGACTAGTTGCAAGATGCTAAAACATCCTGATAAAAATACAAAATTCCACCAATTTCTGGCCACAAACGGCACAAAATATTGGTAAATTTTGCTTTTTTTGCTTGTTTTTTTTTTTTAACTCACAGAAGAATTTTGTTTTCCTATTTAATGAGGGAATTGGACTAATAAGCTAGCTTTCATGATTTTTTTCAAGGCTAAAAAAAAAAATTTCACAAACCCCTTTATGGTTCTAACATATCAACAAGTCAAGTGTCTGGTGAGATCAGGAGCAGACACAAACAGAAAACAAAATAACCCATTATATAGAGTTTGTGAGACACATTTTTTTCAAGGTTGTTTTGATGGAAGAGGCTGTGATTATTTGGTTATCATAGCACAGAGGCCATTGTTGTCAATAGGCAGAAGCGTCTATATGCAAATAAGCAGATTTCCACATGTGAGCCTTAGTAATTTACAAAATTTCAACATTTCCAGGAATATGAATGAAAAATTTGGCACTAAAACTAGATATTCTATTTACTTGAGGCTTCTGCACCCAAAATCTACAGGGGAGATATGCCCACAAGATCTCAAAAGCATTCTGAGTGATCACAGAGTGATTTTACTTTTCATACAAACTTGTGGGGCATATACACATTTTTACATTCTTTTTGGAATAAAAAGTCCAACTAGAATTCCAAATAAAAACATTTCTCTGACTTACTGTGGCTTTTGAGAAGTAACACTACATTTGTTAACTATGGTAAGAATGTATAATAAAGTTTAGAGTTGGTTTCACTGATGTGCTAGATCAAACCATACACACAAAAAAAGACGAGCTTACACACAAAGGAAGGAACCTGCAGTTTTCTGGATTGAGACTAGAAACTTGAGCCCTCCTCTGGGCTCCACTTTTGCCACTTGAGGTTCACTGGTGCCACCCAGTGGCCTCCCCTGGCACTGCTTCAGTGCCACGGGAGGCCTAGAAAGCTGAATGTCTCAAGTACCATAATGACATTTTTAACTACCCCTTAGAGAGCCTTACTACCTGCCTGGAGCTTTCCACGCATTATCTTTTTTCATTCTCACAATAAACTTAGGACACAGGGGTTTTTGCATCCATCTGCCAAAGCGGAACAGAGAGGCTTAAAGTTAGGTTGAGCATTTGCTCCGTCACAAAGCCAGCCAGCACTTGAGATGGGATCTCAACCGTTCCTCTGATCCCACACACAAACCATTCACCTTTACTTAGATTGTGGCAGCCCACGTGCTTACCCTACATTAACATAATTCTCTGAATCCAAGCTCACAAATAAGCAAGCAACACATTCTATCATAGAAACTGGCTCTTTGAAAGACAGAGCTTGATTCGAAGTAAAACGACTAAGAGAATTTCTTGCTCACCTTTCAGCACATCTTGGACTTCAATGGAGATGCTTTTCAAGCAGTTGTATAAATTCTGGGCTGTGGCATTACTCTGCTCCTTTTCTTGCCACTTCTTCAGCACCCTAAAGTTATAGATCGTAACATCTTCTTTCTTCTCCTGGATATCTTCAATATCGCTCCTCTCCAACCCCAAGTTGGCAATGGCCATTTTCATCCACTCCTTCCCCAACTTCGCAGCAAGGATAATCAGCTGTGTGTCTGTTAGCAGGTTTCTGGTCTTCGCTCCGTCTAAAAGCAGACAAGGAAGTCTACAGTTGCTCTCAACACATCATTTATAGCAATTTATAATGAAAATGCATTCTCCTTATATCTGTGATTTGTAACTTCAAAATATATTTAAGTGTCAAAAACTCTCTCCTTTCCAAACTATTATATGGACTAAAGGGAACTATTTCATATAATAACATTAAACCAGGGTACAACGTTCACAATGTTAATTCAGTAATTCAGGGAATGAAGCTGTTTTACAAAGCAGCACAGATTGGGTTGGAATAAAAAGATCGGACACCAAAAATAATCTATATGGCTCAAAAAGAAAAATACATAGTTTTGCCCTCGCCCAGCTCGTGCCTTTACCTGAATGTTAGTGCCACATATAAACGCTATCTTAGTGATCACTAAAGACACAGCAAGACATCTGAATCCCAATTTCTATTACGCCATCTCCTGGCATTACGGAAAAAAACACAACTTACAGAAAAGTCATGAGATGGTCTGTAATGTCTATTAATCTCTATGAAACAGAATCATAATCTTGGAGGGACATGTGTTTGCCAACGTAAACTACTGGCCCCATGAAAAATATTAGCCCTATCACTAATCTAGATTTGCTACTTTTATGTTTTGTAGTTAGTTGCACAATAGTGTTGCAAAGCTCACTGGTTGCCTAGATTCCGCCAAGGATCATAAAGGCATTACAAAATACTGGAGGCAAAATTAGAAGGGAGTGACAGGCAGAATACTTTCTGCCCCTTCTTCAGGATCACAGAACTCTACAGCCAACAATTTACTAATATGAATCTAATCTCTGTACTAACCCTTCCCCACTTCACAGATCCCTTCCAGATTGAAGAAAAGGTCTAAACAATGGCCCGCGCTCTCTAGTGGTTTCTTGAGATGCGGTACACTGCTCCCAGCTCTCAACAGCGGCAGCAATGAAAGCTGCACAGGCAGCCTATGAAAACTGCCAGTTGTCAGGACCATCATAAAACTTATTGCTTCCGATCCCGAACCTAAATTCTAACAAGACCACAAGGTGATTCTATTAAGACTGAGTACTGGCTATATTTAAAAAGCATCACACTGACACACTGAGTCTAAAACTACCAGGACAGTGACTCAGTATCTCAAAGAATGTTGTGAAAATACCTTAACAGAAGTAAATCTTTATTAACTTATTTTTTTTTATTTAAAAAAATTTTTTAACGTTTATTTATTTTTGAGACAGAGACAGACAGAGCATGAATGGGGGAGGGTCAGAGAGAGAAGAAGAATCTGAAACAGGCTCCAGGTTCTGAGCTGTCAGCACAGAGCCTGATGCGGGGCTCAAACTCAGGGACCGTGAGATCATGACCTGAGCCGAAGTCGGACGCTTAACTGAATGAGCCACCCAGGTGCCCCTTTATTAACTTATTTAGATACCACACTGTCAACTCCAAAAAGGTTGGAAATCCTTAATCTTTCTAGGTGGCATTTAATAATTTTATTTCTATTTCTAGCTGCTTGCTATCAGAGCTCATTTTAAATAGCCAAAAGTAACTGCATATAACAAGAGAAACTTTTCCTATATATCAATTTAATATAAAAGTGTGTCCCTGTTATAAGATGAATACGGTCTGAGGATCTAATGTACCGCATGGTGACTAGAGTTAATAATACTATGTTGTATACTTGGAATTTGCTGAGAGTAGATCTTATGTACCATCACCACCAAAAAAAAAAAAAAAAAAGTGAGGGGATGGATGTGTTACTTGACTTTATTGGTAAATATTTTACAATGTGTAAGTAGATCAAGTCATCACATTATATAAACAATTTTATTTATCAATTATATCTCAATAAAACTAGAAAAAATTACATTCCAGTTATGTTTTAAAAGTAATTCTAGAACCTCATTTATTTTGCTATTTACTTAGCAAAAACAATATGCGTTTCTGTAGTGATATACAGTAAAGGCATCCACATGTCGTCCTCACAGTCTCCTGCTCTAGAAAGTAGAGAGAATCTTACATCACTTTATAGAGGGCTTATCTGCTTTCAGAGATTCATATCTTACAATAATAGTAAAAGAAAAGGTATTCTGAAGAAACAGCTAATTTAGGGAGTTATATGAGGCCCTTGAAGCCTTGAGACCTTGAGTCTCATATAATTTGAGTCTGTTTTTAAACTTAGGTTTGTAAATTCTGCCTGGGCTTGAATTTTGAGCTACATACTCCATCTTCTGGTGCCTTGGAGTAAGTACTGTTGTTAAACATTTTCAGTATCTATTGTATTTTCACAATGATCAAGCCTTGGTTTATGCCATTTATTTGGAAGAAATTGAGACTCGCCTCCAATAATTGATCTGGAGGCTCTTTTCCCCAGATGTAGCTAGTGACCATGACACCAATGAAGGCATACACAGACATTCACAATTTTATTCATTCAATCAGCATCCATGATCTTCTACATAGAAGGCTCCATGGTCACTTCTACAGAAAATGTAAAGATGGACAGTTCACGGCCCCTATCCTTATAGACTGGAAGGGAGCTCCCCCTGGTGCCCCCTTCTATTTAGAGTGAGTAAAGGGGTGGAGTGGGGACTCAAGCTGGAAACAGGGTGGGGCAGACCCAGGAGGACCCAGGAGGCCCGAGGAGGAGTTGGGACACAGAGGGAAGATATCTGGGAGGGCAGGCTCAACTAATGTGGCTCCAGAAGACTGGCCCAACAGCACGGGCTTGGATAAATATTAACGGGGGGAAGCAGGGAAAATAATTTACAGCCACTGATGACATTTTTACAAACCTGAAGTATCAACCTGCTTCATTCTTTTGTCATAGACTTCCTCATCAGATAAGCTGCTATTCATTTTTCGCCGCCTGTTACCTTAAAAAAAAAAAATCAACAAATGGGCTTTCCTTATATTATTTTCTACCCACCCTTAATCTGGATTTTTAAAAAAATCATCATCCAGGTACGAACAAATTGAGAATGAATTCAAAGTTTGTTCAGATGATTAAGAGAATTACAGAACACTTAGATCTTTTTTTAAAAAATTTTTTTTACAGTTTATTTTTGAGAGAGAGAAAGCAGGGGAGGGGCAGAGAGAGAGGTAGAGAAAGAGAGAATCCCAAGCAGGCTCCAAACCGTCAGTGAAGAACCTGATGTGGGGCTCGAACTCACGAACCAAACCGTGAGATCATGACCAGAGCCAAGGTTAAGAGTCGGACACTTAACTGACTGAGCCCCCAGGTGCCCCAGCAGATAATGAAGCCACATTTGCACAGCAAAATAAAAATTCTAGTAGGTAGAAGGAATAAAGGAATAGATTAAAACTCGTTTAATGTCCATTTAACTAGTACTTACCACTTGTGCTGCTTTTCGAAATGTTCTGATTCTGATCATGCTGAACCCAGTCACCTGTTAAAGTATAATACGCATCAACTGCAAATAGTACAAAATTTGACTTAAGTCAATTTTTTGAGATAAATAACGAGTACTCTTTTCAACAGGTCCTACAGGGCAAATGTTTCCTACCCTCCAGTCATCCACTGCAACTGTCCCGATTTTTGCCAAACCCATATGCCAGGTGAAATGTTACTTACTCAGTATTTCTTTACATCTCTAACCGCTGTAAACAGACCACTGGTATCACTTGTGGTATGGATAATGAAGACATAAAGATAAATATTTCTTATTTTAAATGTATTTATTTGTACTCCACTGAAAACAATCTCATATATTATCATTCTGCACTTTGGGAACACCATACGTGGGGAGTTCCTTCTGAACATATCATTGTGACTTTATGCCACCTTCCCTGTTTGAAATGCAATCCCTGCTCCATGAAGAGTCTATGCCTCATGCAGGTCTTCTTTGGGTCCCTTTAGTGAAGATGCCTTAATAGTGACGAGCAATCTCAATTAACCATTAGTTTAGCCATTCCTCCCCCCCAAATACAGTGGAGACCAGAAACATCTTACAACAAGAGTATCTTCTAAAGTTTTTTTAAAAATGTTTATTTTTGACAGAAAGAGAGAGAGAGAGCACGAGTAGGGGAGGGGCAGAGAGAGAGACACACACACACAGAATGTGAAGCAGGCTCCAGGCTCTGAGCTGTCAGTGCAGAGCCTGATGCAGGGCTTGAACCCACAAACCGTGAAATCATCACCTAAGCCAAGGTCAGATGCTCAACCAAGTCACCCAGACACCCCATAATGCAGAGCACTATTAAATATGTTTTTAAAAACCAACATGAGAGGTCTTATAAAGTGATCTTTAAAACTACCAAGAGATCTATTCTTAGTCCAGAGAATATGGTATTCAGATTGCTACATGTTAAATACCTCTCTTACAGTGGCATTAGCGGTGACTAAAAAGTAACATTTTTCAGGTTCATTTATCTGAACAAATAACGAATACCAAGAAAAACAACACAATCTCCCCCACCCATAGTCCCAACTAAGACTATTTACAGGTAAATAGTTTTTGCTCAGATAAAAGGGCCTGTTTCAACTACTAACTTAAGAGTATAATATTGAGGAGGGAGTTAAGATGGCAAACAAGTAGGGGGACCGGGATTTTCCTCATCCCTCAAACACAGCTGTACGGAGGTCAGATCACTTGGAACACCCAGGAAATCAGTCTGCAGAGTAACAGAAGGATCTCCACAGCAGAGGGAGACAGTTTGGCAGGATCAAGGGCTACCTCAACAAACAAATCAAAGCACACGTGTTTGAAGGTTCAAACACTCCACCACCTCAAGCAAGGAGGAGCTCTGCAGAGGACTGACCAGCGAGATAGAGCAGCCAAATACGCAGTAACAGAGTGTGCTCAACCCACTCCACAAACACTTCCTGAAGTGCCAGGACCTGGGCAGTGTTTGACCCCTTTTTAATATAGTGCAAGACACATAACAAGCTTTAAAACACGCAAAAGACAGAAACTTAGCCAAAATGACAAAATGGAGGAATTCTCTCCAAAAGAAAGGTCAAGAAGAAATCACAGAGGATTGCTCAAAACAGATATAAACAATATGCCTGAACAAGAATTTAGAATAACAGTCATAAGACTAATAGCTTGGCTTAAAAAAAGCATAGAGGACACCAGGGAAACTCTTGCTGCAGAGATCAAAGACTAACTAGTTAGGATGAATTTAAAAATGCTGTACCTGAGATGCAAAATAAACTAGATACAGTGACAGTGAGGATGGAAGAAGCAGAGGAGAGAATACGTGAAATAAAAGATAAAATCATGGAAAATAATGAAGCTGAAAAAAAGAGGGAGAGGAAATTACTAGATCACGAAGGGAGAATTAGAGAACTAAGTGATTCCATAAAACAAAACAATATCCGGACCACAGGAGTCCCAGAAGAAGAAGAGTGAGAGAAAGGGGCAAAAAGTTTATTTGAACAAATTAAAGCTGAGAATTTCCCTAATCTGGGGAAGGAAACAGGCATCTACGTCCAAGAGGCAGAGCGAACTCCCTTCAATGTCAACAAAAACAGGTCAACACCATGACATATCATAGTGAAACTGGAAAAATACAAAGACAGAGAATTCTGAAAGCAGCTAAGGACAAAAAAGGGTAGACATATAACAGTAGTAGCAGACCTGTCCACTGAAACTTGGCAGGCCAGAAGGGAGTGACAGGAAATATTCAATGTGCTGAATAGGAAAAATATGCAGGCAAGAATCCTTTATCCAGTAAGGCTGTCATTCAAAATAGAAGGGGAGATAAAGACTTTCCCAGACAAACAAAAACTAAAGGAGTTCATGACCGCTAAACCAGCCCTGCAAGAGATCCTAAGGACTCTGTGAGTGGGAAGCAGCAGAGATTACAAAGGACCAGAGAACATCACAACAAACATGAAATCCACGGATAACACAATGGCACTAAATTCATATCTTTCAATAATCACTCTGAATGTAAATGGACTAAATGCCCCAATCAAAAGGCAAATGGTATCATAATGGATAAAAATAAAAATAAATAATAAAAAAAAAAAAAACCCACAAAGATCCATCTATATGCTGCCTAAAAGAGATACCTGCAGATTGAAAGTGAGGGGATGGAGAACAATCTATCATGCTAATGGACATCAAAAGAAAGCTGGAGTATCCACACTTATATTAGACAAACTAGATTCTAAAACAAAGATTGTAACAAGAAATAAAGGGCACTATATCATAACTAAGGGGTCTATCCATCAAGAAGAACTAACAGTTGTAAATATTTATGTCCCCAATGTGAAAGCACCCAAATATATAAATCAATTAATCACAAACATAAACAAACTCATTGATAACAATACCATGATCGTAGGAGACTTCAACACTCCACTTATAGCAAAGGACAGATCATCTAAACAGAAAATCAACAAGCAAACAACAGCTCTGAATGACACACTGGATGAGAGGGACTTAACAGAGATATTCAGAACATTTCATCCGAAAGCAGCAGAATACACATTCTTCTTGAGTGTACATGGAACATTCTCCAAAACAGATCACATACTGGGTCACAAAAGAGCCCTCAACAGGTACAAAAAGGTTGATTTCACACCATGCATATTTTCAGATCACAATGCTATGAAACTTAAAATCAACCACAAGGAAAAATTTGGAAAGCCCCAAATACATGGAGGTTAAAGAACATCCTACTAAAGAATGAAAGGTTAACCAGGAAATTAAAGAAGAAATTTAAAAAATACATGGAAGCAAGTAAAAATGAAAACATGACAGTCCAAGCCCTTTGGGATGACTCAAAGGCAGTCCTAAGAAGAAAATACATTTCAACTCAGGCCTATTTCAAGAAGCAAGAAAGGTCCCAAATACACAACCTAGCCTTACACCTAAAGAAGCTAGAAAAGAAGCACCAAATAAAGTCCAAAGCCAACAGAAGGGAAATAATAAAGATTAGAACAGAAATAAACAATAAAGAATCCAAAAACAAAACCCAGTAGAACAGATCAATGAAACTAAGAGCTAGATTTCTGAAAGAATAAACAAAATTGATAAACTCCCAGCCAGACTCCTCACAAAGAAAAGAGGACCTAAACAGATAAAATCATGAATGAAAGAGATCACAAGTAACACCACAGAAATACAATTGTAAGAGAATAATATGAAAAATTATATGCCAACAAACTGGACAATCTGGAAGAAATGGACAAATTCCTAGACACTCACTCACTACCAAAATTCAAACGGGAATAAATAGAAACTTTGAACAGACCCATAACCAGCAAAGAAATTGAATCGGGAGGTGCCTGGGTGGTTTAGTCGGTTAAGCGTCTGACTTTGGCTCAGGTCATAATCTCACAGTTGGTGGGTTCAAGCCCCATGTTGGGCTCTGTGCTGACAGCTCAGAGCCTGGAGCTTGCTTCAGATTCTGTGTCTCCCACCATCTCTGCCCCTCCCCTGTTCATGCTCTCCCTCTCTCAAAAATAAATAAACATTAAAAAAAATTTAAAAGAAAGAAAAAAAAGAAATTGAAACTGTTATCAGAAATCTCCCAACAAATAAGAGTCCTAGGCCATATGGCTTCCAGGTGAATTCTATCAGACATTTAAAGCAGAGTTAATACATACTCTTTCCAAACTGCTCCAAAAAGTCAAATGGAAGGAAAGCTTCCAAACTCAGCATTACCTTGATTCCAATGAACCCAGCATTACCTTGATTCCAAAACAGACAAAGACCCCACTAAAAAGGAGAATTACAGATCAATATGCTTGATGAAGCTGGATGCAAAAATTCTTACCAAGGGGCGCCTGGGTAGCTCAGTTGGTTAAGCATCTGACTCTTGATTTTGGCTTAGGTCATGATCTCAAGATTCGTGAATTCGAGCCCCTCATCAGGCTCTACACTGACATGTGGAGCCTGCTTGGGATTCTCTCTCTCTCCCTCCCTCCCTCTTTGTTCCTCCTCAACTTGTGCTCTCTCTCCCTCTCTCAAAACAAATAAATAAAAATTTAATAAAACAAATTCTCAACAAGATACTAGCAAATTGAATTCAACAGTACATTAAAAGAATTATTCATGGGGCACCTGGGTGGCTCAGTTGGTTGAGCGGCTGATTTCAGCTCAGGTCATGATCTCACAATCTGTAAGTTCACGGCCTACATGGGGCTTGCTGCTGTCAGCAGAGTCTACTTAGATCCTCTGTCCCTCTCTCTCTGTGCCCCTCCCTGCTCATTCTCTCTCTCTCTCTCTCTCTCTCTCTCAAAAATAAATAAAAACATTAAAAAAATTAATTGAAAAGAATTATTCGCTGTGATCAAGTGAGATTCATTCCTGGGCTGCAGGGCTGGTTCAATATACAAAAATCAATCGATGTGATACAAGACATTAATAGAAGAAAGGATAAGAACCGTATGATCCTGTCAATATATGGAGAAAAAGCATTTGACAAAATACAGCAAATCGTTTCTTGATAAAAACCCTCAAGAGTATCAGGATAGAAGGAATATACCTTAACGTCATAAGAGCCATATATGAAAGGCCCACAGCTAATATCATCTTCAATGGGGAAAAACTGAGAACTTGCCCCCTAAGATCAGGAACGCTAGAGGGATGTCCACTCTCACCACTGTTGCTCAACATAGTGTTGGAAGTCCTCAGCAATCAGACAACACAAAGAAATAAAAGGCATCCAAACTGTCAAAGAAAAAGTCAAAACTCTCACTCTTCACAGATGATTTGATACTCTACATGGAAGACATGAAGACTCCACCAAAAAACTGCTAGAGCTGATACATGAATTCGGCAAAGTGCCAGGATATAAAATCAATGTACAGAAGTCAGTTATTTCTATACACCAATAATGCAGCAACAGAAAGAGATATCAAGGAATCAATGCCATTTACAATAGCACCAAAAATGATAAGTTACCTAGGAATAAACCTAACCAAAGAGATAAAAGATCTGTATGCTGAAAACTATAGAAAGCTTATAAAAGAAATTGAAGGAGACGCAAAGAAATGGAAAAACATTCCATGCTCATGGATTGGAAGAACAAATGTTAAAATGTCAATACTACCCAAAGCAATCTACACATTCAATGCAATCCCTATCAAAATAACACCAGCATTCTTCACAGAGATAGAACAAACAATCCTAAAATTTTTATGGAAACACAAAAGACCCCAAATAGCCAAAGCAATGTTGAAAAAAGAAAACCAAAGCTGGAAGCATCACAATCCGAACTTTAACCTGTATTACAAAGCTGTAAACATCAAGACAGTGTGGCACTGGCACAAAAACAGACACATAGAACAATGGAATAGAATAGAGAGCCCAGGAATGGACCCACAAATATATGGGCAACTTTGACAAAGCAGGAAAGACTATCCAATGGAATAAAGGCAATCTCTTCAGCAAATGGTGCTGGGAAAACTGGACAACAACATGCAGAAAAATGAAACTGGACCACTTTCTTACAACATACACAAAAATAAATTCAAAATGGATGAAACACCTAAATGTAAGACAAGAATGAATCAAAATCCCACAGGAGAAAACAGGCAGCAACCTCTCTGACCTCAGCCACAGCAACTTCTTACTTGATATGTCTCTGGAGACAAGGGAGATAAAAACAAAAATGAACTACTGGAGGGGGGCAGGGTGCCTGGGTAGCTCAGTCAGTTAAGCGTCTGACTCTTGGTTTTGGCTCAGGTCATGATCTCACAGTTTCGTGAGTTCAAGCCCCACATCAGGCTCTGTACTGGCAACGTATACCCTGCTTGGGATTCTCTCTCTCCCTCCCTGCTCCCCCCCATTCAACGCTGTCTCTGTCTCTCTCGAAATAAATAAACTTAAAAAAAATGAACTATTGGGACCCCATTAAGATAAAAAGCTCTACACAGCAAAGGAAACACTCAATAAAACTAAAAGACAACGGAAAGAATGGGAGAAGATATTTGCAAATGACATATCAGATAAACAGTTATTATCTAAAATCTATAAATAACTTACCAAACTCAACACCCAAAAAAGAAATAATCCAGTGAAGAAATGGGAAAAGACATGAACAGACATTTTTCCAAAGACAACATCCAGATGGCTAACATACACATGAAAAATGCTCAACATCACTCATCATCAGGGAAATATAAATCAAACCACAATGAGATACCACCTCACATCTGTCAGAATGGCTAAAATTAACAACTCAGGAAACAACAGATGTTGGTGAGGATGCAGAGAAAGGGGAACCCTTTTGCACTGTTGAATGCAAATTGGTGTGGCCACTCTGGAAAACAATATGGAGGTTCCTCAAAAAATTAAAAATAGACCCTAAGTAAGTACAAAAAGATGGAGATCATACCATGCATATTTTCAGACCACAACACTATGAAACTCGAAATCAACCACAAGAAAAAATTTGGAAAGGTAACAAATACTTGGAGACTAAAGAACATCCTACTAAAGAATGAATAGGCTAACCAAGCAGTTCAAGAGGAAACTAAAAAGTATATGGAAGTCAATGAAAATGATAACACCACAACCCAAAACCTCTGACATGCAGCAAAGGCAGTCATAAGAGGAAAGTATATAGCAATCCAAGCCTTCCTAAAGAAGGAAGAAAGATGTCAGATATACAACCTAACCTTACACCTTAAGGAGCTGGAAAAAGAACAGCAAATAAAACCCAAAACCAGCAGAAGGCAGGAAATAATAAAGATCAGAGCAGAAATCAATGCTATCAAAACCAAAAAAAACAGTAGAACAGATCAATGAAACCAGAAGCTGGCTCTTTGAAAGAATGAACAAAATTGATAAACTACTAGCCAGTTTGATCAAGAAGAAAAAGGAAAGGACCCAAATAAATAAAATCAAGAATGAAAGAGGAGAGATCACAACCAACACAACAGAAATAAAAATAATAAGAAATTATTATGAGCAATTATATGCCAATAAAATGGGTAATCTGGAAGAAATGGACAACTTCCTAGAAACATATACACTACCAAAATTGAAACAGGAAGAAATAGAAAATTTGAACAGACCCATAACCAGTAAGGAAATCGAATTAGTAATAAAAAATCTGCCAAAAAACAAGAGTCCAGGACCAGATGGCTTTCCAGGGGAATTCTACCAAACATTTAAGGAAGAGTTCACACCTATTCTCTTGAAGCTGTTCCAAAAAATAGAAATGGAAGGAAAACTTCCAAACTCTTTGCATGAAGCCAGCATTACCTTGACTCCAAAACCAGACAGAGACCCCACTAAAAAGGAGAACTATAGACCAATTTCCCTGATGAACATGGATACAAAAATCCTCAACAAGATATTAGCCAACGAGATCCAACAATATATTAAAAAAACTATTCACCACGACCAAGCGGGATTTACACCTGGGATGCAGGGCTGGTTCAATGTCCACAAAACAATTAACGTGATTCATCACATTAATAAAAGAAAGGACAAGAACCATATGATCTGCTCAATAGATGCAGAGAAAGCATTTGACAAAATACAGCATCTTTTCTTGAAAAAAACCCTCAAGAAAGTAGGGATAGAAGGATCACACCTCGAGATCATAAAAGCCATATTGAACGACCCAATGCTAATATCATCTTCAATGGGGAAAAACTGAGAGCTTTCCCCCTAAGGTCTGGAAAAAGACAGGGATGTCCACTCTCGCCACTGTTATTCAACATAGTATTGGAAGTCTTAGCCTCTGCAATCACACAACACAAAGAAATAAAAGACATCCAAATTGGCCAGGAGGAGGTCAAACTTTCACTCTTCGCAGATGACATGATACTCTGTATGGAAAACCCAAAAGATTCACCAAAAAACTTCTAGAATTGATTCATGAATTCAGCAAAGTTGCAGGATATAAAATCAATGCACAGAAATTGGTTGCATTCCTATACACCAACAATGAAGCAACAGAAAGAGAAATCAAGGAATCAATCCCATTTACAGTTGCACAAAAAACCATAAAATACCTAGGAATAAACCTAACCAAAGAGGTAAAAAATCTATACACTGAAAACTATAGAAAGCTTATGAAAGAAATTGAAGAAGACACAAAAAGATAGAAAAAGATTCCATGCTCCTGGATAGGAAGAACAAATATTGTTAAAATGTCAATACTACCCAAAGCAATCTACATATCCAATGCAATCCCTATCAAAGTAATACCAGCATTCTTCACAGAGCTAAAAAAAATAATCCTAAAATTTGTATGGAACCAGGAAAGACCCCAATAGCCAAAACAATCTTGAAAAAGAAAACCAAAGCAGGAGGCATCACAATCCTGGACTTCAAGCTATACTACAAAGCTGTAATGATCAAGACAGTATGGTACTGGCACAAGAACAGACACTCAGATCAATGGAACAGAATAGAGAACCCAGAAATGGACCCACAAACGTATGGCCAACTAATCTTTGACAAAGCAGGAAAGAATATCCAATGGAATAAAGACAGTCTCTTCAGCAAATGGTGCTGGGAAAACTGGACAGCGGCATGCAGAAGAATGAACCTGGACCACTTTCTTACACCATACACAAAAATAAACTCAAAATGGATGAACGACCTCAATGTAAGGCAGGAAGCCATCAAAATCCTCGAAGAGAAAGCAGGCAAAAACCTCTTTGATCTTGGCTGCAGCAACTTCTTACTCAACACGTCTCCAGAGGCAAGGGAAACAAAAGCAAAAATGAACTACTGGGACCTCATCAAAATAAAAAGCTTCTGCACAGCTAAGGAAACAATAAGCAAAACTAAAAGGCAATCTACAGAATGGGAGAAGATATTTGCAAATGATCTATCAGATAAAGGGTTAGTATCCAAAATCTATAAAGAAATTATCAAACTCAACACCCAAAAAACAAATAATCCAGTGAAGAAATGGGCAAAAGACATGAATAGACACTTCTCCAAGGAAGACATCCAGATTTTCAACCGACACATGAAAAAATGCTCCACGTCACTCATCATCAGGGAAATACAAATCAAAGCCACAATGAGATACCACCTTACACCTGTCAGAATGGTTAACATTAACAACTCAGGCAACAACAGATGTTGGCGAGGATGTGGAGAAAGAGGATCTCTTTTGCATTTTTGGTGGCAATGCAAGCTGGTGCAGCCACTCTGAAAAACAGTATGGAGGTTTCTCAAAAAACTAAAAATAGAACTACCCTACGACCCAGCAATTGGACTACTAGGCATTTATCCATGGGATACAGGTGTGCTGTTTCGAAGGGACACATGTACCCCAATGTTTATAGCAGCACTATCAACAATAGCCAAAGTATAGAAAGAGCCCAAATGCCCATCGATGGATGAATGGATAAAGAAGATGTGGTATATATATACAATGGAGTATTACTCGGCAATCAAAAAGAATGAAATCTTGTCATTTGCAGCTATGTGGATGGAAATGGAGGGTGTTATACTAAGTGAAATTAGTCAGTCAGAGAAAGACAAAAATCATATGACTTCACTCATATGAGGACTTTAAGAGACAAAACAGATGAACCTAAGGGAAGGGAAACAAAAATAATATAAAAACAGGGAGGGGGACAAAACAGAAGAGACTCATAAATCTGGAGAACAAACTGAGGGTTGCTGGAGGGTTGTGGGAGGGGGGATGGGCTAAATGGGTAAGGGGCATTAAGGAATCTACTCCTGAAATCATTGTTGCACTATATGCTAACTAATTTGGATGTAAATTTAAAAAAATAAAATTTAAAAACAAAAGCAAAAAAAAAAAAAAATTAAAAATAGAACTACCCTACAACCCAGCAATTGCACTACTAGGAATTGATCCAAAGGATACAAAAATGCTCATTCGAACAGGGCACATGCACCCCAATGTTTACAGCAGCACTATCAATAATAGCCAAATTATGAAAGAACCTAAATGTCCATCAACTGATAAACGAATTAAGAAGATGTGGTGTTTATATACAATGGAATACTACTTGGCAACGAAAAAGAATGAAATCTTGCAATTTGCAATGACATGGATGGAACTAGAAGGTATTATGCTAAGTGAAATAAGTCAGAGTAAGACAGATATCATATGATTTCATATGTGGAATTTAAGAAACACAATAGATGAACATAGGGGAAGGGAAGGAAAAATAAGATAAAAACAGAGAAGGAGGCAAACCATAGAGACTCTTAAGTACAGACAACAAACTGAGGGTTGCTGGAGGGGGGAGAGGGTGGAAGGATGGGTTAAATGGGTGACAGGCATTAAGGAGGGCACTTTTCAGGATAAGCACTGGGTGTCACTATGTAAGAGATGAATCACTGGGTTCTATTCCTAAAGCTAAGACTACACTGTATGTAACTAACTTGAATATAAATAAAAAAAGAAACAAACAAACAAAGAGTATAATATTGAGAGTAAGAATCAATCCCATCTACCAAAAAGGTTCATGCTTAAACTAGGACTGAGAATTCCAAAATGCTTAAATCAGGTTTCATTTCTAGAGTATAAAACATGGCAAGAAATACAGACTCTAACAGACAGAAATCTGTATTTTGGAAAGACATGAATATATGACCCACACACAGCACTCATTCTGTTACCATTAGCAGTTACCAAATTCCTTTGTCTACACATAACCCAGTGGATACAAAAGAAAGTAGCTGAAAATTGATTCAAATGTTGTTCAGATGATAAAGAGATTTATAGAATACTTAACAGATCCTCATTGTTATTACATTTGTACAACAAAATTAAAATTCTGGAGAATGAAATTAATAGGAGAGTGGGTTAAAATCCAGCTAGTGGCACTTACCAACTTGTGCTGCTTTTTTGAAATGACACTGTATTACATATACCAGGACAGAATTAAGGTATCATAATCCAAAATGCAAATGATACAAAAATAATTTCTACTACAAACACATGGCGGTGGCAGGAGGGACCTCAGTGCCATTTGAAGATGAGGATACAACAGCCACAAGGGGGTTGGGAGACTTGACCACACTCTCACGTACAGCTGGTCAATTCTAGGGCTGGAACTAGAACCCATAGGACCTCACTCCCAACCCACAGTTCTGCCTCCCTTCTGGGTCCAAAATGTGCTCACTATCCACATTTCTGCTGTTTTAATAACTCCCTTCAATAGAATTGGAGTTCAAGCTCAGACCTGCCTGAGGAGGAGGCCAGGGGCAGATCTGGGGTATCCCCCTGAGTCTCCCCTCTCCCAGAGGCAGTCCTCATCAGCAGCAGTCCTCTTCAACTCCTCCCAGAGCAGGAGAGCATGTTGAAAAGGTGGTTGTCAGCGGACTTCCCAGCACCAAAATATCAGAAGAGGGAAATGCATTCCCACAGCACAGCTGTGATCACACCCAGCAGGAGCCACCAGCTCGTGAGGCAAACGAGACAGGCGGTCAGACAAAATATCAATGTACCTCCAGGTCACGAGAGAGACTTTGTCAGGGTACCCCTAATTCACATTAAAATATCTGAGACCCATGGGGCGCTGGGGGGGGGGCTCAGTCGGTTAAGCATCTGACTTCAGCTCAGGTCATGATCCTGTGGTTCATGAGTTTGAGCCCCGCTTTGGACTCCATGCTGACAGTTCAGAGCCTGGGGCCTGCTTCAGATTCTGTGTCTCCCTCACTCTCTGCCCCTCCCCACCTCTTTCTCTCTCTCTCTCAAAAATAATCAAACATTAAAAAAAAAAAAAAAAAAAAAAAAAAAAAAAAAAAATATATATATATATATATACACACACACATACATATCTGAGACCCAAACCTCAGAATGGTAAGGGGGAAAAAACAACACTCTATTGGCTATGCCCACCCACTGCCTGAAGTTTCCACATACTCACTGAACTATACCCACTGACCGAGGGGTCTGGACATTGGTGCCTGAGAATCAGAGCCTAGCTGGGGTTTTTGTGTCTCTTAATCACATTTTTAAATGTTATGGTAATGAAACAGACAATCAGTCTATTTGTCTTCCCACCCCAACCAACCCACAAATCAGAGTTTTCATTCAAGACACAAAACACTTACATTCTCTCAGCTTTGCTTTCCATACAATTTCCTCAGAATCCATTTCAACCAAAAGTAATTTAAACTCCACTGGTTGCTCCAAATACACTTCAATGTAACTTTTCAATTTTAAAAGTGAACCGTCAACAAATTCGATTTCCTTAAAAAAAGGGGGGGGATTTTTAAAAATAAAAGTTGCATTAGTTGACAATAACAAATGTCAAATAAGGAATACTAGAAGGGTTAGTGCTGACCTGAATGCTTACTGAAACTCTGATGCTCGAAATGCCACTCCTTAATCACAGACCCTCTTATTCTCTTGCTTCTAGACCCTCATTACTCCAACCTGCTTTTCTACTTCATTGAGGCTTCCAGTATGTTGGCCCTATTTTTTTTAAGATGTAACTGTTCAGCCCTTTCTTGGTTTCAGTGTTTCACGTTCCCAAACTAATCACCCTTTTGTAGGTGCTTTTAAACTTCCTCACCATCTTTTGCTTCGATCATTCCACAGCCTGGAATTGATTTAAAACATTGACAGAACTACACTGAGTGTTTTAGCCACACTCTGTCACTGAATACCACCTTTCCCCCAACAAACCCTTTCTTTGCTATTTTATGGATAAAGAATCTCAGAGAAGCTAATAAACTTGCCTAAATCCACATCTAGGAAATGGTAGAAGTGAATTTGAATCCACACCTTCTGACTCCTCATTTTTTTTTTAAGTTTATTTATTTATTTTGAAAGAGAGAGAGAGAGAGAGCGCGCACGCGTGTGAGCACGAGTGGGGGAGGGGCTGAGAAGGAGAGAGAAAATTCCAAGCAGGTTCTGTGCCATCAGCACAGAGCCCAATGAGAGGCTCAAACTCACAAACTATGAGATCGTGACCTGAGCCAAAATCCAAGAGTCAGATGCTTAACCAACTGAGCCACCCAGGTGCCCCACCTTCTGACTTCTCTTAACTACTACAGAGACTGATTCCTGTCCTGGACCTCCTCTGCTCCTCTGCAGACTGACTCACAAGCCTAGAGGGAGAAGTCTACTTTAAAAAAAAAAAAAAAAAAAAATCACTGGAATGTACTAGGCACCACCTTTAAAAACCAGGGATCTTAACCTGCCCCTCTCCCTTCCCATTACAAATCACTAGCATTATCCTCACAACCTTTAATAGGTCACCAAGGCCTACAAAGTGAAGATCTCTCTCTCTCTCTCTCTCTCTCTCTTGTGGCCCCACTTTTCCCAAAGCCCTCTGCATTCCCATTTCCTGGAACTATTCTGGTGCCCTGAGCCCAGATGCACATCACCATCACCTCACTTAGGCACTATGGTTTCCTCTTCTGGGAGAGCTGCCTCCCCGGTGAATCTCTCTCCCTTGAAACGCAGAACAAATGTCACCACATGGGAACCCTTCCTGAAATTCACCACACCCATCTCTATGGTAATACCACATGACATGTTAAAATTATTTATTTACATGAATATAGTATGTCTCTTTCTATACTGGCATCTTTTGAAGGAAAAGATCATGACACTCTTAGCTCTTATCCCAGACTGACTTTTAATAGGCAATTTTGATAAATGACAGTTAAACACATCATTAATGGTATAAAATCAGCAAGAATACCTTAGATTTACAGAGTTTCACAACTCTCAGAGAACCCCCAAACCATTACCTTTCTATGATCCTTTGGGCAATACTAGGAGATTATCCCCCATTTTATAGCCCAGAAATTTGGTTGAGAGAGAGCACACAACTGGTGGCAGAATTAGACTATTTAAAGCCCTCCCACCATCATCTTGTGTAAACGAGAGCTCTGGGGACCATCTCAGTCCTTTCCTAGACAGATTTACCCACTGAATGTGTACTATTCCCTCTCCTAGTAGCTCTTAATCCTGGCAGCACACTATAGTCACCCTGGGAGCTTTAACAAGCCCGATGCCGAAGCCACTCCCAAACCAATTATGTCAGTATCTCTGGAGATGGAACCCAGGCCACAGACTTTTTTAAAGCTCCCCTGGGAATTCCATTTTGCAGCAAAGGCCAAGAATCACACTGTTCTAAGCAAGCCCTTCACATTTAATTCCACCTCCCAGGCAAGACCGCAGTTGGCTTCTTGTGATCATCTTGAGGTAGCATCTGCCAGGGCTTGATCAGCTTGCAAGGGCTGAGAACCTCTCAGATCCCAGTGGAAAGACTGTGGAATTAGGACCCAAGGGCAGACGGGGCTCAGGGCCAGGCTCTCCCACCGCCTGGCCGTGGGACTCAGTGGCTCACTGGCCCACTTTGCACATTAGTTTCTTCAGCCATGTTACTGTAAGGCTGAAAACACACCAGGTGGAAACAGACCCTTTGAAACTGGAAAGGAAGGTCATAGAAGGCCATCTGATCAACCTGACTACTTCTCCAGGGCACCAGGCCCCTGATAATATAATAAAATAATGCAACATGGGCCACTGCGATCAGCTCTCTCTTGCTTCATATTTTAATGTAATGGAATCAAAACGTTGTTTTCAACTTTTCATAAACTATAAAACAAACATAAAAAGGTGTACAAAAAGAATTTCCACACAGATGTCTAGTTAGATAAGGTACAGCACACAATCAGAGCACATGATGAAAATAAGTTTTAAAAATAACTTAGTCATTTACAGGAAACCAAAATCACTTACAAATGTCATGTGTACAGTGAATAGTTGAAACCTAGTGACAATTTGTTCTCATAACTATTTTTCAAATGCCTTCCAGTAAGAAAAGCCAGTATCCTTGTTAGCAACTCTTTTCCATTAACCTTCAGTGCTCTGTGACTTAAAATCAAGCTTAAGGTTTTTATTCCTTTGAAGCTAACATTGAATTTAATTAAAAAAAAAACTCAAGAAAATTTAAAACCTTTTTAAAGGGAAAGAGATTAGATAAGTCGATTTTTCAGATTAATTCTGAAATTCAACAGCATCTCTGGAATAAGCTTCAAGTTTAGCAAAACAATTGCTTTCTTTTAAATTAAAAATGAGAACAAAACACATTATTTTAAAACCTTCAGAATACATATCTACAAAATATACATCCTGCTGCTACTCCAAGTGGTTTTCAAAATATATATACCTCTGGGGTAATTTCGGCTTCTGGTTCGCTGATCAGTCTGTATTTCTTCCCATTCTGCAATAACTTCTGGCAAACAGGAGGCTTGTCAATTTTCATGAATTTCTTGGAGGAGTGCTTTACAGACTTGGAAATATCCTGAAGGTAGAAATAGGTTTTGGTTTTGAAATGCATCAGCAACAACTGTAAGGACTCTAAGCATCCGAGCAGTGCATGTGCCGCCCTGCATTATCTTCATTTCCCTGTACAAAATGACAGCAAGGGAGAAACTTTCATGGTGCTCTGAAAAGAAATGCCATAGAGGCGAATAAGGCACCTTTGATCTGCACTTCAGGCTTCTAGGTCCCCAAACTTCTTTCTGCCAAAGCACTACAGCCAAAGCACCCACCCTGCATGGCACCTAAAATTTGCTTCTGAAGGATTTGAGAAAATTAAATTAGGGCTAGTGTTACACATTCGTATTGATTATATGCCGATGATGTGAACAGAGAGCAGCTACTTTATTGTCAACAGTTCTGCTTTACCCGAAGTTTGTTTCTACCCAGCACCTTACATGTTCCCATCCTTATTTTCACAACTGTCCCAGAGGGGTCCCTGATTTTATATGTATAGCTTGAATGCCCCAAAGAGGTTAAAGGAAACTTTGGCCCAGGCTCACTTGTAAAACAGCTGAGTAGCTGAACATGAAATTTAGGTTTCCTGAAGGCAAAGTTCAAGGAGTTCTTCCTATGTAGGGAAAAAAACAACCCAGGAAGGTGTAAAAATCAAACATCAACAGGAAGCACATCCTGCCTTTTAACCATGCTATGCTCCCTATCGTTCTAGTGGTGTCTTCTTCTACATTTGTTGATACAATCAGCCCCTCACCCCAGCTTCCCAGGAAGTACAGATAATACCCTTTTAATTACTTGTATTTACTTTCCTGAAATATGAACTTCATTAAATAGTAGTACTTTATTCCGGGGTGCCTGGGTAGCTCAGTTGGTTAAGAGCTCGACTCTTGGTTTTGGCTCAGGCCATGATCTCATGGTTCATGGGTTTGAGTCCCAAGTCAGTGGGAAGTCTGCTTAGGATTCTCTCCTCCTCTCCCTGCCCCCCTCACCCCCTCACCCCCCACCCCCACCGGCCCTCTCTTGCTCTCAAAAAATATCTATATATATTTATTCCAAATCCATGGTAATTCTACTTTAGATGGGGTTATTTTTATACTATTTTGAGGACTAGCTTCCCAACTGAAAGTATTAACTTTAGTAAGATTAAAGG
Organism: Acinonyx jubatus; assembly: GCF_027475565.1. Taxonomy (NCBI): domain Eukaryota; kingdom Metazoa; phylum Chordata; class Mammalia; order Carnivora; family Felidae; genus Acinonyx; species Acinonyx jubatus. The sequence continues at coordinate 103,306,652 of NC_069384.1, read as the reverse complement.
AAGCATATTTTACCTTAGGAAGAAACTAAAAACCTATTACTTAATAGAATTTTTAAATTTTAATATATATTGCCAATTATAATCAATATAACTTACGTTTCTAAAGCTGTGCAAACACTACAACCTAAAAACACTGGAAATAGGTAGTTTCATGTTGTAGGGGGCCAAGGGAAGGCTACCCCAAGATAGACTACTTTGGCATGAAGGCTATTTTGATTTAAAAAGCAATCAAGGGTGGGTAGGTGGGTGAAATAGGTGAAGGGGATTAAAGAGTACACTTATCATGAAGAGCCCTGTGTAATGTACAAAATTGTTGAATCGTATTGTATACCTGAAACTAATATAATACTGTATATTAATTATACTTGAATTTTTAAAAAAATTAATTTAAACAAATTTTTTGAAAAAGCAATCAAAACCCAGCAGATTCAGGAAACACTCTTTACCTCCCCTACAATTGCCTAGAAGAAGTTGGATACAGGACCTCCTCCAGGAAGAGAACTATCACCAGAGAAAACTACATTACGTGACATGAACCAGGTATGGTGACAGAGAGGAACCCTGCAAGGCCTGTTTCATCAAAGTCCTCTATGTTCCATTGCTTCTGAGTGGCCCAGCAAGCACTTGTTTACTAAGCATTTACTCTTTTTCATTTTCTTGCAAAGTGTATTCCTTCCCTTTGAAGTCCCAGAATGCTGCCCCCTTCTCCTTAGTTCACAATGACATATATACCTCATTTTGCCAGTGTCTTTGGAATTTCCACATCTGTGTGGATTCCCAATACATACAAAATTAAATTAGATTTTCTCCTGTTAATCTGTCTCATGTCAACCTGATTCTTGAAGGGCAGCCAGAAGGATCTTGTAGGGCAGAGGAAATTCTTCTTCCTTGTCAATGTAAATTCTGTAACTCAAACTACAACTCATCATTTTGTACACTTTATCACAGATCTTATGTTTGTTTTCTTAACTTCTGTCAAACTCTCATTTCAAATCTGAAAGGACAATTTTGAGTCATGTTTTTTCTGTCTACTTTATTTATTTCAGTTCTCCATCCACCTCTAAACCATTACAACTGTACAGAAAATGGCTAAAGGTATAACAGGAGATCTAACTGCCACAGCTCTAACTATGTAAGCATTCAGAAAGCGGGATAATCATCACATCCTGATTCTGGAAAACTGGTTCCATTATGAACACCCAAACCCCCACCCCTCAGGCCTCGCTGCTTTAAACACAGTTAGGTGGTTCATGAATATCTGCTCTACAAAACTCAGAATGTGAACCACAGGCCAATTTTTATCCAAAAATTTCCTCTGCAATGAGTTAACCTGGGAGGTGGATCTTATGTGAGGAACTTTAGGCAAAGAGAAACCTCAAGTCATCCTACATTTGACCGAAAGGCCTCAAATGGCTCCCCCGTGTGTTCCAGAACAGGTGCTCCTCAAACTCTTAATGTGCACGCAAATCACCTGGGAATCCTGCCCAGTTCAGGCTCGGATTCTAGAGGTTTGGAGTGGGCTAGAGCTTTTGCATTTTACCAAGCTCCCTGCTGATGTCAACACTCCTGGCCCCCTGGGTCCCAGACCACATTTTGAGTAGCACGGCTATAGAAAATAAATGGCCTGGAGTGTACATCAGCCAACCCTCTCGAAAGCCAGGCCTACTTGTCTGGGCCATCCTCATCTATGGAGAGCTACTTCCCCATCTGTCGTCTTCTTGACACTATTTACACGTACAGACAACCATACCCCATAAACCTGAGGACTTGGCACACACCAAGGCACTGACCTTAGAACCTTATGCCAAATTAGACCCACAGTGGGGGGACACTTAAATGAACAGGGACAGGACCCACATAAACATGGCATAACGTTTGAACACAGAGTATTCAACATTTATTATTCATTTTCATTAACTTTACCTTGATGAAGGACTCATTATTGGTTGCTATGTACACTCGAAAAGACAAGGATGGATTATGGTCAATGGCTTTGTAGAGAATCACGGCCCCATGGTGGTATACTGTTTCTTCACTTTGAATAACAGGTCCCACTGGAGAAAGAGAGCTCACATGCCACTTGACATGGGTTGCAGAATGATCCACAGTGGATTCTAACGAGGCCCCAGAACTTTTAACATGTAAGACTTTGAACGTCATATTGGCATCATGGTCTGTTAAAGCATGAAGGTAAATTAGTGTTCCAGGCAGTATACGGATGGCACACATACTCTTATATACGCACATGCACACACTAATGAGACTTTTAGAAAACGAGTACTTACGACCCAAGCAGAGGGAATGTGGAAACTGAATGGAAGTAAGACAGTTTGGGTCACATTTAACATCAAACAAGGGTCCACCAACAATCCAGGGCTTAACAACCAGGTCTGCGTATTTGCTCCAGGACAAAACGCAATACTTGATGTCAACTTTTCTGTTAACCTCAAATATCAGGCCAGTTTCTGTGCACTGGTAAGTTCCCTCCGTGTCCAACTTTAGCCTGCATTGGACAGATAAGAACACCTGTTTAGGCCTAACATTTGGTCAGCAAAGGACTTTTTAAAATTATTTAGGTTTTTAATTTCATTCAAAAGCACTAATGAAATTCTACCACATTTTGAAGAAGCATCACTATCAAAGAAAACAATCCAAGTAGTTACATAAAATGTGTGAAATTAGTGATATTGCTTTGTGTTTCCCCTATTTGGGGTCATTTTTATGTACAAAGTTAAATTACTAACGATATTAAGTCTTCTGTATTCACAACTACTTACAAAAACTGTTCCCGGGAAAGGAGCCTGGGGGTCACTTGCTCATTCTGTTTCTGAAGAAAAAGTATACACACATACGCACATAAGCGAGTAATATATAAGTAAATGTTGTTTTCTTAAAGCAAACTAGGAAATCATATTTTATAATTAAAAGATACTTACATTTTCAGCATTACAGTGTTCACAGGAAGGTTGGATTTTATTAAGTTCTAAATAATAGAAAAAAGGTTTTACTTATATGAATGTGATTGGCATTTTCAAATAAAATTTTTTTATTTAATTTTTTTTGTTATTTCAGAGAGAGCAGGGGTGAGGGGCAGAGGGAGAGAGAATCTTAAGCAGGCTCCATGCTCAGTTCAGAGCCCAACGCAGGGCTCGATCACACAACCCTGAGATCATGACCTGAGCTGAAGTCAAGAGTTGGATGCTCAACTGAGCCACCCAGGTGCCCCTCAAAGATAAATTTTTTAATAAATATATGTGATATGACCAGATCACAAAATTCAAAAGTACATGCCCCTCAGCGATAACAAGATCTAAAAGAATATTTTGGAACATGTAAGTTTATACCTGAATGTAAATGATCCTTGGGCAAGTCTTTATCCTCCCACTCTTGCACTGTGAAAGAGATCATCACACATGTATTGGCACAAGTCATCCACCGGGTAAGTCATGTACTACTTAAGTACCCACCTTCAGCTTCCCAACTGACAGGAGTTTAAACATGTATTTAAACACTTGCAGGAGTTAATCCAATGACACATGATACATCATGTTTGTCAATCCCACTGCAGGTCTAAGGTGTGAAAATTAGCTTGAATGTGACTTCAGTGCACCCCATCTTGGCACATAAATCTTTATGTGATCTTTTTATGCAGCAGTGAAGGCTCTGTCCTCATCCTGCAAACCTGACCCACATGTCATGGGAGAGAAACAGAGGAAACTGGCAGGGTAAGCATATTGCCTGGTTCTTACCCTGAGCAGAAGCTTCCTCAGTGGAAGACTCTCCTGGCTCCCCATCTGTGGAGACAAGAGGGGCATGAGCAATCTCTTCATTAGTTATTCCTCACCTAGGCCAGTGTCTCTCCTGGAGGGCTGCAGCCCCACTGAAGACTCCTTCGTGGCCCATCATAAATGCTTGGCTGGCGTCAGCCCTCAAGCTGTTAGAGTTAGAGATTAGCTTGGGAGAAAGGAATCAACATCCTATTTTAAGCATATTTAAACTGGAACTATTGTAAGACTCTCTGATATAGCATGCAGACTCCTTCCATATAGGGCTCAAGGCCCTATATGATCTGGCTCCCCACTACCTCATTTCCTGCCTGCCTCCCCACACCTACTGCCCTCCCATCACTGCTTGCCATTTCTCCATCCCCAAAGCACACTCCTAACTCAGGGCCTTTGCCCATACTGTCTCCTCTTACAAAGGCTCATGCTACTCCTCCCCTCACTTCCTTGTGGTCTCTGCTCAAACATCCTTGTATCTGAAAGGCTTTCCTGACAAACACATAAACACACACACACACACACACACACACACACACACACACACACTCCCCTGCAAGAGGGCCTGCCTGACATACTCACTCTTCGCCCTTCATTTTCCTTGAGGGCATCTCCCCAACCAGGTACACTGTACAGTTTAGTGTTTCCTGCTTCCTGTCTCTCTCCCTGCTAGAATGTGAGCTTCATGAGGACTGTATCTCTAGGGCCTGGTAAGCGCTCAGTGACTTTTTTCTGAATGATTAGAATTCCATAATACAAAAATAATATTAAGAAAGGGAACAGAGAAAGAAAAGAGAGAGAGAGAAAGAAGGAAGGAAGGAAGGAAGGAAGGAAGGAAGGAAGGAAGGAAGGAAGGAGGAAAGAAAGAAAGAAAGAAAGAAAGAAAGAAAGAAAGAAAGAAAGAAAGAAAGAAAGAAAGAAAGAAAGAGCAATAAGTTCTTCTATTATTTACACTGGCCACTAGTTGCATGAGCTTGGACTCTGCGATTATATTACTAAGTCTCCCCATGCTTTGCCTTCCACATCTGTCAAACGGGGATTAGAATAATATCACCCCCAAAACTTAGGAACACAAATTACCATTCCCTAAGTGCTCCGTAAGTGTTAGATAACTATTATTAACTAGTATTTTGCTCTGGTGATAAGCGGGACTCATTAAAAAATTCAAGAATTCTAGACAACAACATTGTCACTTATATTTTAAAGGTCTGAACAACCTTTGGGAGGGTCACCCCATGGGTAAAGCACTCCTCAACACATATGCAAGGTCCTATGCCATCACCAATGCCCAGAAGGTACAGACCCTCCCCAGAAGAGCACTCCAGCCCAAGACACACAAGTTGCCTGATTCCTGGCCTACTGGGGCAATATCCAGGGACCAGGGTTTATAAGACAGAATCAGCTTTAAAAGAAAGCATTAAGGGGCCCCTGGGTAGCTCAGTCGGCTGAGTGTCCGACTTTAGCTCAGGTCATGATCTCACAGTTTGTGAGTTCAAGCCCCACATTAGGCTTTGTGCTGACAGTGCAGAGCCTGCTTGAGATTCTCTCTCTCCCTTTCTCTCTGCCCTTACCTGTTTGCGCGCTCTCTCTCTCAAAAATAAATAAAAATACACAAAAAATTTAAAAAAAAACAGCATTAAGATAAAGTGGCAAACAGAGACTATAAGTATTCAGAGTCCTGGACTGAGAATACTACAGATGTGAAATACCCAAACCCTACATCACACAATCCTCCAATCATATTTCCTCAGCTACTGTCCTATGAAGGATCATAAAATTATAAGTTATTTATGGGCTGTATATCTACATTGTGTCTCATCCACACCCCATGTTTTTCTGCCTTGGGAGCAGAGAAAGGGAAAGAGATTCGAGAATCCTAACCAGCCTGCAAATACAGAGTCTCTGACCACGTCTTCCCAGCCAAAGCAGAGAAAAGTGATATAATTCTCCCCAACTTGTAAATCGCAGCTTCCCTTCAATCCATATAACGAGGGTGGCCCCAGAGTTCATGCCCATGAGTAGAAAGCATATCCACTCATGAGGAGGGTGAGTGGGCCTGCACTGCCTGCTAGCCCACAGAGGAGCAAATACTCCAAGGTGGCCTACCTAGTCTTTCTGCCTGACCTGAGAATGGAGGTGAATGGGTGGGTACCTCTCTGATCTCTCCTCTAATGGGAAGGATAAAAACTCTCTTTTAACAAAGAGAATACTTTTGCGGGGAGGCAGGACCCCTTACATGACCTGGGGCTCACTCCTAGGACAAGCATGCTCAGCCAGCCCACAGAAGATGCGAGGCCACTTTCACTGCCAAAGAATACCAAGAAGTCTAATCCAGCCAAGGGCCAGGGCTTGTGTCTTGCTCCACACACACCCTGCTGAGAACGACTGCACCCTCCCACCCAATTTTGAGCCTATCTTGAGCCTCACTGACTCCAAATGCCTTCCTCCTAGGTTGCCTGCCCTGGTGAGGCCCTGGGCCAGGCCTAGCTTCTGCAGCTTGAGCGTCCTGCCTCCAGACTCCGTATCCCTATGGCCCTTTACCCAGTTATTACCAGGGATAACATCAGAGACCTGATTCCAATGCACAGCTCTCTAATTTCATTTCTATCTTAAACCATTCTATAGAGGCTAGACTTTTGACTGCATTTTTAAAGGATGAAAATCATCCATAATGTATAGAGACCTGAGGCACACATTTTTTCTTTATAGGTATCAGCATATGACAGCTCTGCAAGGGTGATACACAGATTATTACAGGTTCTTATCAATGCATAACACGATTGCAAGAAACTTACAGTTACTATCACAGGTTCCCCAATGGGAAGCTGCAGAGAGAATCAGGTTCTACACAGGACTTCCGAGTGAAGTGATTTCATTTATTTAATAGTAGTACAAAGGAGCCCTCTGACTGCCTTGCTACAGTGTTCATGGGCAGATCCCAGTCTAAGAACTGGGAAAAAAATCCTACAGTAAAATACAATCACTTAAAATAAAAGCTTAGTCACTTACAAAACTCTTGACGAAAACCGTATTTTATATTTAGAATCCATGCCCCTAAAGTGGTTTCATACTCAAGTTGCTCACAAATAACTAGAATGGCATGCCAGGAGACTCTAAACCACAAATGGTACATTTGCAGCAGCAAAGAGTTCACTCTGCTGTAATCTGTGAGCAGCGACCACCACAGAAGGAAGCCAGGCCCGCTTGTGGCCGCACTGTAGATTGCGGTCAACGCAGATCAAGAACATATGCCACGTACTGCTAGTGCAGGGAGCTCAAATTTGCAAAACGGCTTACAGAAATTTCCCAATGTTTACCTTAATTTTGCATATTAAAAGATAAAGAACAAGCAGTTGGTAACAAAGGCGATCCTTCCCTTTCTTCCTTTCAACAACAAAAAATAAAATTCAGAGGAAGGATGTACTTACTTGTTTTTTCTGGTTCTGGTTCCTCATTATCTACAAAAAAAAAAAAAAAAAAGTCTAAATCAAATTCTCTTGACAACCAAGAGGAAACCCGGGCTAATGGGAGAATAGGTAAAATGTTTGCCTTTCGCCAATAGCAACCACTTCCTGTCTTTCTTCTTCAGCTCATCCTGTTCGGCCGCTTTGCTTGCCAGCTAGAAAGTATTTACCATGTAAGTATTTTTTTTCAGGACTTCACAAAACCACACTGGTAATGTGTCCTCACACCATATAAGGGATGTATGCATTAGTTTAAAATACAAATAAAGGTTCATATGTTTAACTAGAATTCTATAACTTAAAAAGACATATGTGACTCACCAGATTCACTTTCAGAGCTGTCCTCAGAACTGCTGTCCTCAGAACTGCTGTCCTCTCCTGAATAGAGGCATATGCCGGGGGAAGTACACAGTGAACAAAAAATAGGAACTATTTTTTTAAAGTCTGGTTCTGTAAAATAATTTCTACATATTATTTTTTTTAATTTGAGAGAGAGAGAGAGAGAGAGAGAGAGAGAGAGAGAACGAACCTCAAGCAGGCTCCATGCTCAGCATGGAGCCTGACAAGGGGCTTGATCCCATGACCCAGGGATCATGACCAGAGCTGAAATCAAGAGTTGTACACTCAACTGACTGAGCCACCCTGGTGCCCCGTAATTATATATATTATAAAACAGATTCAAACTCAATTAATTTCTTCTTAATTTAATAAATTCTTACTGAATCCAAAACTACAGTTCATATAAAAGGGGGCTGATTTTCCTTTGGAAATGGATAAAATATACTTTGATTGTTTAAGTGGGAGCTCAAATCACACTTTGCCTGCACTAATCATTTTATTTGGTTGTCACTCAAGTCCTACCCAGCCTTGATTTGCCCTTACTGCTCCTGTCTTCCTCCTGTACTTGCACCTCTGGACAGCTCACATGCACAAGTTCAATGACACAACAGTGCAGAATTCTGGAGAGTAAATACCACTGACTGAAGCACAGGACAAACTCAGTCCACACTATGCAACTACTTCTGGAAAGAGTGGTCCCCAAGAATGGGGACCTTGTGTCCTTGGTCTCCTTTCACTTCCTCACCCCCAACTCAGTGTCTCAGCCATTGCAATCAGGCTTCTGTTCCCACCACTAGTTAGGAATCCTCTCCATGATGTCCCTAAAGGACCATGAACCCCCAGAAAATGACTCCCACAGGTAGACACCTACCTCCCCCTCTCGCATGGTGCTCCCGTGAGGTCGGTCCTGGCTCTCCTACCTCTCTGCGTGCCCTCCGCCCACCCTGCATGGCCTCTCTGCCACCCCCCAATTGCTTACGCCCCAGCCTCCACTCCCCATTCCCAGCCTCCTTTCCACCTTAAGAGCCCTCAGAGGGCATTGCACCCGCTTCCCAATTGGATTCCAACCTCCACCTCCAGGGGCACCCTGACTCTCCCAGCAGACCCCAGAAGCGCCCGAGGCCTAATCTGTTGGCCAGGTTCAGCCCCCACTACCAATCCGCATTCTCTCCTCCTCCCAGTTTGCAGACACTGCCCCAGCCCCCATGCAGGATCAGGATTCAGCAAGCACATACATGGAAAGTTATTAGCATCACTCTCAAATCCTCCCTCCCTCCATCCAGAACAAAAGATTGGCAGCAGTTACATGGAGGAAAGAAAAGATTTGAGAATAATGATGAGAACAATAATGATAGCAGCTAAGAGCGGCTTTGAGTGTTCCATGTGCCAGGCACATCGATATATATATTCACGTATTTACATGTATTTACTCATTTTGTGTATATATACTTTCCATATACTTATATAAAATGCTTTACGTATATTTACACGTTAATCTTCACAACTGTCCAGTGATGTAAGCTGAGGCCAGTTAATTTACTTAAGCAAGACCACCACCTCCATGCCATCTTCCCCTTCACCCACCCACCCCCCCAACTCCAGGCCAAGAAGTCTGGAGTTAAGATTTCAACTCAGGCAGTCTGGTGGGAACCTGCACTCTCAACCATGTTGTTAAGACTTACAAACATGCTCATTATTACTTCAGCAGATCAACCCCCAGGAGCTGGTGACTAACTGGATGTGGGTGTAGAGGGGGAGTAGGAGGCAGGTTCCTGCATGAGAGGATGCCTGAGTGGAGGGTGAGGCACTGACTGTGTAAGAACAGGTGCTAGGAAATCAAGTAATGGGACATGGCCTTGGTCCTCCAGGGCTGGAAGCATAAAACAGTGATTTTCAACCTTGGCTGCACCATGGAATCACCTGGAGAGCTCTCCCAACACATCCAAGCCCAGGACTCAGACACTCCCTAGACCCTCTGATTTAGCTGGTCTGAGGTGGGGCCTGAACAGCAGTATTGATCTTTAAAGTCCCCAGATGACTGCAATGTGTAGCCAGGGTTGAGAACCACGGGGCTAGAATCAATCTATTTTAATTACTCCCCCGCTCCCCAAATTTGAATGTTCCCCAAATAGGATGATTGCCACTCCTTCTCCAAGCCTTAACAGATACCTCCCTGTTGCACGGAAGTCTCTCTCCCAGGCCCCAGGTCCAGAGTTCCCAGGGATCCATTAAGACCTAGCCCCAAATCACTTCTGCTGAAAGTCTCCCTCATCCCACCAAGTTAGCCATGCCTCCTCTGTGATCTACCCTATCACATTTATCCGACTGGCAAACCGAGGTCTGGAGGTCCTCCAAGGTCCCTGGAGGACCACGGCTGTGTCTTATCACCTTGATTCGCCAATACCCATCCTGACACAGACGCTCAATGCATGAATGCACATATGCCCAGCTTCAAAGTACCAAGCAGACGGAGACAAGCCTCATAAGTCAGTTCTCTTGCTTATTAAAACTGCCACCTACCAATCTTGAGTGGTTTGGCTCCTTGTTCGGTTTCTTCTTGACCCCCATGGAAGGAGGCTGGCTTGCAGGCCAACAGCCAGTAAATGCCTGAATGGAACAAAGTGGCTGCAGTCAATAAATAATCATTTTCTAAAACTTCAAATGTTTTATACAGTATAGATTAAGTTTTTTAATAACTCAACAATGACTTAGAATACCATACCTTTCTCTTCTGAAGAGGCATTGTGATGATCATCACTAGAGCAAGAAAAGAAAAAGACTTTTAAAAACAGATACTAGAAGCGCCTGGGTGGCTCAGTTTGTTAAGCACCTGACTCTTGATTTCAGCTCAAGTCATGATCTCATGGTTCGTGAGGTTGAGCCCCACATCAGGCTCTGTACTGAGCATGCAGCTTGTTTGGGATTCTCTCTCTCCCTCTTTCCTGCCCCTCACCTGCTCATGCACTTGAGCCCTCTCTTTCTCAAAATAAATGAATAAACTTAAAAACAGGATACTAATTTTACATAAAATAATTATGAAAATCTTCAAAATGATCATTATACTATGCTTCTCCAGATATGTTGCAAATTAAAGAACTCTCTCCTTCCCCAATAGATTTCCTGGCCCTCTCACTCTCCACCTATGGCCTGACTCCATGCCAAACACTCAATGGAGCTTATCAGGTGTGCACCTGATGGACTTCTTGTCCTGTCACACACACCCTGGGGAGACATCACAGCACCTTTAAGATTCACAGTATTGCCCATCCACGCCCAGCCATCTGGCCTTCCTCTGTCACCTCTCCAGGAACACAATCCTAACTCCAATCCTGCAGTGGCCTCTAGACCCTCCATCCAGTTCGGTGAGTCACCCTCCTTCTCCCAGGTTGTCTCGCTCTGCTTCTCTGGACTCCTCCCTCAGATATGGCACTCTGAGTACTGAGGGTGCACATAGCTCCCCCGTAAGTAGGTCTCTCCTTTGTCCTCACCACTGCTGAACTCTCTGTGCCCTACATGCAGCAGTCTCACAAGAGAACACATGATCTCCACTCTCCTCCCTATTTTCTCCTAGACTCAAAGCCACCTGGCTGCTGCTCTCCCACGTTACCAGTGACTCCTGCCCAAAAGACCCAGTGGGCCTCCTCAGTCCTTAGTGACCACTGTCTCATTAGACCAAGGTGACAGGCTTCTCCACAGCTTCCACGTCCCTTCTTACCTGGTCTGCCACCACTTCCCACCTCCCCTGTTGCAGTGACCTCTCTTCTCTGTGTGCTTCATCCCCTGGCCCCATCTGCTCCAGCCTCTGGAGCATCGACGTAACCCGGAAGCACATCTGTGCACCCTACTCCTCACACTGCCTCGGGGCTCACCTTCATGCCAACATTTCAGATCCTAAATCTGCACCTCCTTCCCAGGCCTCTCCTTGGAGTTTTAGGTGCCTGGGACTGGTGGTCACTTTAGCACTTTAAATTAAATACGGTCAGCACTTAACTAATCGTTGCTTTCCCTCTTCATGAAAACCTGCTCCTCCTGATCTGCCTTTGCAGAGAATTCCATCCCTGGATCACCCACCTGGAAACAGTCAGCACCAGCTCCTGCCCCCTTTTCCTCATCGGGCAGCTGGTCCTTGTCCTCCTGAGCCTCCCTCTATATATCTCTCCAATCTGCCCCCTCCTCAACACACGCTGTCTCTGTCTCAGTTCATGTGTGTACTCACTCAGTGGTGCTCTCTCTCTCTCATTGGTTCTCACCACCTGGTTAGCTGATTGTAATTTCCTCATAAATATTATATATAACTGCAGTCTCACTCTCTTGGCTTACCCATCATGTGACCGTCAGTGAGGTCTAATCATGTCCTTGTTTACACCCTTCTGTGCTTTGCACTGTTTTGTGGCTAAAGCCTAAGTTCCTTAGCAGAGCACACAAGGACCTGCACCCTGCTCCCTGGTCTCCCACCCTAAGTGGTCCCCCAGAGTGAAAGATCTTCAGTGTCCCAAGCACACCCTGGCTAACACACACACACACACACACACACACACACACACACACACACACCTCACTCTATCATTATCCCCCCACACAGGGTCACTGCCTCTGGCCTTCCAAGTCATGTACCCCAACTCTGGGTGCTCCATGGACATGTGCTATGATGTTAGGTCACCCCCTGGAGTTGTGAGTGCATGTAAATGACACCCTGCCCTCCCCTTGATGTCAAAACTCCTACTCATCCTTTAAGAAGAGCACTTCTCAAAGTATGGTCCGAGGAACATTAGAACTATGGGAGGTGACTTCCAAAAACAGTTTTTCTGGGCCCACTGAATCAGAATCTTTGATGATTCTGAAGAAAACAATGATGCTATTTGCACTTAGAGTGTTTAAAATCTTTATTTTCTCATTTAATCACCCCAATAAGCCTGTGAAGGCCATTTTACAAATGCAGAGAGTGAGGCTCAGACAGGTTACTTAACTCCCTCAGGGCCACAGAGCTAACAGCTAGAAAAGCAGCACTTGACTCTAGGCCATTAGAACTTCTAAGCCCATGTACTTGCCTGCTACCAGGCCTTCCGTCACTGCCCACCACTCCACCCCCAACCCTCAACCCTCAATTGAGGGTGACGATGGCTAAAGCAGTAGCAGACCAACCGCTTTCCCTTCCCTCCTCTTCACCCCCAAGTTATTTGGGACCCCAGACGTTGTAAACCTCTTCGACTCAAGATTTTACACTGGTAAGCTTCCCCAAGTATTTGCTATTTCCCAAATTCCA